>NC_142009.1:19884097-20242222 GCF_049901735.1 Notechis scutatus | reverse complement strand
ATAAAATTGACCTGGAAAACCAAGGCATATACGAAGTCCCCTGTGCATCATGCCCGGCCACATACATTGGACAGACCAATAGAAGAATAAGTACCCGCCTGGATGAACACAAAAATGCAGTAAAAAAGCTGGAACACACGTCCTCACTAGTCCAACACATGAAAGCCACAGGTCATAGTATCAACTTCAATGGCACCCAAACCCTAGCCACTATAGAGAACCCCAGCCACAGAATTATCAGAGAGGGCATAGAGATTGAAAAAAGACCTGAAAGCATGAATAGAAGAGATGATTCCACCAGACTGTCAATCATTTGGAAGCCTGCACTCACAAACAAAAAAATCTCCACACCACTAGCCAGGCAAACACCTGGGCACAAACAAATCCCCCCTGATACCTCCAGCTCAAACACACCCCAACCAGGCACCCAGATGAAACCTAGCTTCCTAACAAATGATAGCCATCCATTTACTCGGAGCCAAGCTGCACTAAAGGCCTCCAATAAAGGAACACAATGTTGCCAGCCAATCAAGACACAAAAAGAGCCACAAAACAGACAGAAGATATTAGAAACACCAATCAAGCAGAACACAGCAAACTCCAAGACCAGTAAACACAGACCAAGACTCCAACCAATCATGATGAAGAAAAAACCATTCTGGCACAAGCAATAGGCTAGCCCCAAATTTAAAATTGATACCACTGTAAAAGTCTGACTTACAGATGAACACAATACAGAAGCCTGATTATGGCAGATGAGATTCTGCCGAAACGTTGCTACAACTTTAAAAGCACAACTAAAATGACGTGGGAAAATACCCGAACAAAGCTGAATACCATGTATATATATACATACACACTGTTCAAAAAAATAAAGGGAACACAAAAATAAGACATCCTAGATCTGAATGAATGAAATATTCTTATTAAATACTTTGTTCATTACATAGTTGAATGTGCTGATAACAAAATCACACAAAAATTATCAATGGAAATCAAATTTAGCAACCCATGGAGGTCTGGATTTGGAGTTACACTCAAAATTAAAGTGGAAAAAAACACTACAGGCTGATCCAACTTTGATGTAATGTCCTTAAAACAAGTCAAAATGAGGCTCAGTAGTGTGTGTGGCCTCCACGTGCCTGTATGACCTCCCTACAATGCCTGGGCATGCTCCTGATAAGGTGGCAGATGGTCTCCTGAGGGATCTCCTCCCACACCTGGTCTAAAGCATCCCCCAACTCCTGGACAGTCTGTGGTGCAACGTGGCGTTGGTGGATGGAGCGAGACATGATGTCCCAGATGTGCTCAGTTGGATTCAGGTCTGGGGAACAGGCGGGCCAGTCCATAGCATCAATGCCTTCGTCTTGCAGGAACTGCTGACAGACTCCAGCCACATGAGGTCTAGCATTGTCTTGCAGTAGAAGGAACCCAGGGCCAACCGCACCAGCATATGGTCTCACAAGGGGTCTAAGGATCTCATCTCGGTACCTAATGGCAGTCAGGCTACCTCTGGCGAGCACATGGAGGGCTGTGCAGCCCCCTAAAGAAATGCCACCCCACACCATTATTGACCCACTGCCAAACCGGTCATGCTGGAGGATGTTGCAGGCAGCAGAATGTTCTCCATGGCGTCTCCAGACCGTCACGTCTGTCACATGTGCTCAGTGTGAACCTGCTTTCATCTGTGAAGACCACAGGGCGCCAGTGGCGAATTTGCCAATCTTGGTGTTCTCTGGCAAATGCCAAACGTCCTGCACGGTGTTGGGTTGTAAGCACAACCCCCACCTGTGGACGTCGGACCCCCATACCACCCTCATGGAGTCTGTTTCTGATCATTTGAGCAGCCACATGCACATTTGTGGCCCGTTGGAGGTCATTTTGCAGGGCTCTGGCAGTGCTCTTCCTGTCCCTCCTTCCACAAAGGTGGAGGTAGCAGTCCTGATGCTGGGTTGTTGCCCTCCTACAGCCTCCTCCACATCTCCTGATGTACTGGCCTGTCTCCTGGTAGCGCTTCCATGCTCTGGACACTACACTAACAGACACAGCAAACAGTGCTTTACAGCCCTCTCTAAGCGGTTTACAGAGTTAGCATATTGTTCCCAATAATCTGGGTCCTTATTTTACCGACCTCGGAAGGATGGAAGGCTAAGTCAACCTTGAGCCGGTGAGAATCGAACTGCTGGCAGTGGGCAGAGTTAGCCTGCAATTCTGTATTCTAATCACTGCACCACCACGGCTCATATGGCTCAACTTGTTTTTTGTGGTCTGTTACCTTCACTTCCATGGTTATTTGGCAGCTTCAGCTTGCCTGCATGGTCTTCCATGCAGTTTAGCATCATGTATGCAAGGAGAACATTATTTGTCCTCCACAATATACTTCAAGTTGTTTAAATATGGCATGGAACTCGGGAGTGTGGAAAGAGATGCCATGTTAGGAATACAAGATGCACCAGCTAGACTGCAACACGTAGTTGTATTTGGCTGATTCCAGCAAGCAAAGCAAAATCAGATGTGACTGGTACTTAAATGGGAGATCACTTAAGAAACCCAGTGCAGTAAATTTAATTGAAAAAATGTCTTGGAAGAAGGCAGTAGTAAATTATTGCCCTATTGCTGTCAAGAAAACTATGTAGAGGCCAGGAGTCAAGTTCAATTCAGAGAAGGTTAGGAAGCTTTGTCATAAATTGTATTGGAAATATCAGGTGATATTTTTTTTCTTATCGTGATTTCTTTATGAAGGAGCCCTTAGAAGAATGAGCCAAAAGATATTTTGTGCCTATTTTTAATTTCACAACTGCCTGCTTTTTATTAGCCTAAATAATTTGCATATCTGTAATGGAATTTGCACGGTAATTTACGAAAAGAAATCCCTTAAATGTAATCCACCTGCTAAAAGCAGGAACAGAAGAAAGAAATAAAGACTTTTATTTTATTTTTGAGCAGTGGCAGAGGGGTTACCTGTGCCTTGTAGTTCCTCCCTGGACAAAAATAACTTTCAGGCCTCTTTTTCCTAGTTTTTTTTAGTTTTTTGTTACTTGTATGGATTTTTTTAGGCTCTAGAACAGCCAACAAACCTATTATCTTTAATTACTCCCTCTCCCTCAAAAAACAAACAATATGCTATCAAATTAAAACAAAGCCACACAAGCTTGGTGAGCTCCAGTCGTGCACAAAAAATGTGTAATCCTGCCATAAAGCATAAGGAAGGATGTCCCCTCCCCTTCTTGTTTGAGGAAGCATTTTGCATCTCCTTTAAAGATTAAAAAAAAAGATTCTTTTTTGTTTGGGAGGCTCTTCCAAGAATGCTGCTACTTCCATTTACTGGTAATCCTTGACTTACAACCATTTGTTTAGTGACCGTTTGAAGTGACAGTGGCACTGAAAAAAAAAACTTACAAAAGGTCCTCACACTTAGAACCTTTGCGGCATTTCCCCCCGTCATGTGATCAGAATTCAGGTGTTTGGCAACTGACATATATTTACGATGGTTGTAGCCTCCTGGGGCCACGTGATTGCCATTTGTGACCCTCCCAGTTGGCTTCTAACAAGCAAAGTCAATGGGGAAAGCTGGATTCGCTTAACAACTGCATGATTCACTTAACAACTGCAGCTTAACAACTGTGGCAGAAAAAGGGCATAAAATCTGGCGCAACTCACTTAACGACCACCTTAGCAAATAAGTTGAAGACTATCTGTATTTTATAAAGGCCATCTTGGGTCTCATCAATCCTCATCCTTAGTTTTGTATTAGAGTGAGTTAAGGGCCTCTGAAGAGAAGCACTGGATCAATAAGGTTTATTATGGGCAGTCAAAGAAAGAAGGATTAAAGATTAAACTGCCAATATAATATTGTTAGGTCAGCCTGTAGCATTGCGTATCATTGTAGCCATGCTATCTGACAAAGATAATTTAGTAGTATCTTTTTCCTGATCCCACCATCTCTAATTCAGCAAGGATATACCAAGAAGTGGACAGCCATGTCATAATCAAGTGTGTAATATCAGAGATGGGCTCCCTTTTCAAACAACGAGATGTAAAGTCTGAAATAATATTTTCCTTTCTATTTTCCTCCCTCCTGTTCTGCAGGATTATAATAAGTTGAATAAGTGTGCATCCTGTTGGGTTTCTGTTCTCTCACCTCAACTTTATTTTCTTATGAACATCAAAGGCACAATCCAATAGAAAGTGAAAAAAAATGTGGATCCAGATCAGTGGGGATTCAACAACCTGTTTAATTCAGTCTGTTCTGTTTTCAAATATAGTATTAACTCAATAGGGACCAGCTCCTTTGTCTTTTGAGCTGGCTTTCCATCAGAAGAAGGAAAATTAAAACTTTGCAGCTAGGTAACTGAGAAATATTGTCCAGGAATGTTTGGCTGAAAGCAAAAGAGTGGGGAAAAAATCCACAAATTAATGTTAGAGTATTGAGGAAGTTTCTATTTAGTCACCACTGCTTTGAAGTATTTCTTTTGATGTCAGATGTGTAGCTACAGGAAATTCCAATTATTTCCCTCCACTTGAGAAAATTATTTGTTGGAAGAAGTTCGTTTATTTTTGCTATCCATCACTTTAAAAAAAACAAACACCAATTTTTAGATTACGTTTTTTAAGCTTCTTCTGTCTCAACAGCAGTCAATGGAAGCTGCAACACATGGTAGACTACATCTGGACAGGCAATAGTCTTGTGGGCACTACATCTCCCAGCATGCCTCACTGTGCACTCTACTAGTTGAGACTGCAGGAAGCCACAACAAGAATCATTTCCTGGTGTAGATCACAGGGTGGTGACTAAATGGAAGAATGTTATTTTATTTTGATTTTTTTCAATGTGGATAGCTACACACATCTCACATGGGTAGGAGCCTCACAACAATTAAAACATCAATAAAAATGCAAATAAAATCAAAAGGTACACTGCAACCACACTCACTTTTAATATGGCAGCTGCTTTGTATTGTCATGGATACTACACTCCTCAAAACCTTTCTCTGTTACCTGGTTCAGTGTTTCTCGATCTTGGCAACTTTTAGATGGTTGGATTCAATCCCAGAGTTCCTCAGGCAGCACTGAATTGAAATCCACCCAAGTTGAAGCATTAGCTTAAGAGAAAACAAGAAAACTTGCTGTTGAATGAATGAATGAACGAACGAACGAATGAATGAATGAATGAATGAATGAATGAATTCTTCATTGGCCAAGTGTGATTAGACACACAAGGAATTTGTCTTGGTGCATATGCTCTCAGTATACATAAAAAGAAAAAATACATTCATCAAGAATCATGAAGTACAACACTTAATAATAGTCATAGGGTACAAATAAGCAATGAAATCATACTAGGAAACAGTCAATGTAATAATAAGGATACAAGCCACAAAGTTACAGTCATACTAGTCACAAGTGGGAGGGGATGGGCGATAAGGAGTGATGAGAAGATTAATAGTAATAGTAGTGCAGACTTCGTAAATAGTTGGACAATGTGGAGGGAATTATTTGTTTAGCAGAGTGATGGCATTCGGGGGAAAAACCGTCTTTGTGTCTAGTTGTTCTGGTGTGCAGTGCTCTATAGCTTTGTTTTGAGGGTAGGTGTTGAAACAGTTTATGTCCAGGATGTGAGGGATCTAAATATTTTCACAGTCCTCTTTTTGACTCGTGCAGTATACAGGTCCTCTTGCAGTATACTGGTCCTTGATGGAAGGCAGGTTGGTAGTAATTGTTTTTCCTGCAGTCCTAATTATCCTCGGAAGTCATTGCTGATTACTGTATTTCTTCTTTTGCCTGCAATAGACTGTCATTAGACTTCTATAAAGCAGTGGCATCTGCACAGGGATGGCGGGGAGGCAAGATGGTGGATGTGGTAATATTGATACTTGTAGTCTTTGACTTAAAACCACAGTTGGGATTGGATATTTTATCACTAAGTGATGTGATTATTAAATGACCGCACTAGATTTTACAATCTTTTTTATTGCAATTATTAAGCATATCCAGTGGTCTTTTCAGATCCAGCTTCTATTTTGGTACTAGGAAAAAAAGTTGTCCTGAAAAATCAAAACGAGGTGCAGTAGAGCTGCTAGGGAAGGAAATCTTGTTCCAGGAACCAGTTTCAATTGATTTAATTTAGAACCCTAATGTGTGGCAGGTCCCTTCTGATGTTATTCCTCAGCCCCCTTCTTTCAACATCTAGAGTGCCATTTAGGGGATTGAAGGTGTCTTTGAGATTGGGGGAGGAAAGGTGATTGGAAACTTTCCTTCTATGAAGTTCTCCAGTCTGATTCATATGAAAATTCAAGATGATGGTTTTAAAGTATAAGCTGATCTTTCTGTGTTTGTGCATTTCAAAAATAACTACAAGCAAAATCACACCTTTTAAAAGTGGAACAGCAGGTAAGAACTCTAAAAGTTGCACCTCTTCCACAGGCAACATAAGTTTGTTTTTATACCGCATCGTTCCATATGTATGGATGTATATATTCAAGCATTCTCTCCTCATCGTAGGAGGAGATGTTCTATCTTCTCAAACAAACTTGCTAATGACTAACAACAATTTCTCGTAAAAAACATCTGAAATTTGTTTTGGTCAGTTCTCCTTTTGGATGGAATGAAGCCTTCAAGCATGGCTGCCTTTCATCTGGTTTGTTTTTTGAGATGGTTGTCTAAATGTCCCCTCTTCGTCTCCTCCCTGTTCCCTCCTTCTCCTTCCCTCTGCAGATCCTGGCCTGGTTTGAGGAAGGAGATGAAACCACCACAGCCTTTGTGGAGCCTGTTGTGATCATTATGATCCTCATAGCTAATGCAGTGGTAGGAGTCTGGCAGGTATGTTAAAGGGTTGGTCACCTAGCTGCTTTGTCTTCAGGTGGGAGGGAGGAAACAAGTTGTAGCCAATTCATATCAGCTTCAGGTGTGTTTTAGGAGTTATTTGATATAATTGCAAGTCTGAATCCAGTCCGTGTCAGTTTCACACATTTTTTTTCCAACAGTATCTACCAAATGGAGGAGAAAAATCTCCCTCAAACCCCCCATTTTCTGTGAACCGGAGGTATTTATCATAGAAGTTGATTTTCAAAAGAAATTAACCGTCAGTTGGTGGAAACGGCTAAAGACATCTAACAGAAAGCATGGATTCCTTTGAAAATTGGCCAGCTTCCCTCTTAGTGATTTTTTTACAATGATTAAATAAGATTGTTTGATTTTCTTTTATTTCCCCCTCTCTTAATCTCCATCCAGATGATTCTCTTCTCTTCTCTTCTCTTCTCTTCTCTTCTCTTCTCTTCTCTTCTCTTCTCTTCTCTTCTCTTCTCTTCTTCTCTTCTCTTCCCTTCCCTTCCCTTCCCTTCCCTCCCCTCTACTTCTTTGACTTACACATCTCCATAATTCCTCCTCCTCCTCCTTCTTTCTATTTCTGCTGGTGTGGGTGCACATGTGAGCAATTAATTTTAATCAGGAATTATTAATTCAGTTATATGACTTCTGGGTATCCCCAGGAGCTTTCTGCTTTTATTAGAATGATGGGAATAGCATCATGCTGTCCTGATACAATCTCCACACTAAGGTGTATTGCCTGGACATGTTATTTGAGGGGAGAAATCTTCAGGTTTCAGCTGGTGGTGAGGACCATATGTTGACAAAAGGAAAAAGGTTGAGTGTTTCTTACAACTTAATCCAAACAATTTTTTTCCTAATTATTCCTCCTATTGGGGAGGATTGTATTAAATGTAAGGTTAACTTCCTTTTATAAAATACAACATTTATTGGAGCCTTTCATTTATCAGTTGATGGGGGTCAATCTGTTTACCTCCTCTCCTTTGTAGTTTCATATCTATAACGGAATACAGAATAACAGAGTTTGAAGGGAGCTGGAAAGTCTTCAACCCCCACAAGGCTCAAGACCCTATACCATTCCGGACAAATGGCTATCCAATCCCTTCTTAAAAACCTCCAGTAAAAGCCAGCTTTTCTGGCTGAGGAATTCTGGGAGTTGAAGTCCACAAGTCTTAAAGTTGCCAAGTTTGTGGACCCCTGCTCTAGAGACAAGCCGTTCCACTGACAAGAAATTTCTCCTTAGTTCTAGGTTGGATTTCTCCTTAATAAGTTTCTATTTGTTACTTCTTATCCTGCCCTCGGGTGCTTGGGAGAATAGTTTGACCCAGTCTTCTCTATGACAGCCCTTCAAATAAATCATTCATCTTTTCCATTCTGTTCCTGCATAATTCTGCATTTTTAGAAGACATGCACAGATTGGTATTTAACTTTATGCCAGTTTCCTTTGCATAGTTTGTGTATAATATTTAAGCTAAGAGATGCCCTGTACTGTTTTGGATGTTACAATCTGAAAAATAAATGTTGATCTAGATATTAATCCGAGTAGTTTAATTTAGGGAAGTTAATTTAAAAACAAAGATCCTTTTCAGCTCTAGCCTTGCATACCATTCTCTCTCCTTACAAAGTGATACAAACATAGAAGAGAATGCAATTTTTATTGAACACATGCCAAATTGACTGGCTGGAAATATATTTTTGAAAGTAAATGAGGTTACAAAAATAGCTGGGGCAACTTTTTAAAGAAGGCAATTGAGGACAGATTGGTTCCAAATGCACATACACTAATGTTTCCAAAATAATCATTTAAAAGAAATAAAAGAATTATCAAAATAATCCAATATGATATAATATCACCAGAACAGAAGGAACCTGGTTGAACAATCCAACACATCAAGTGGACATTTTTTATCTGCAGAATAGCACCACAATACTAGTCCGTAGAGTTGCAAAACAAGATATGCAGCAGTGCTCCTGGGCAGTGACCGAAAAGGCCCCGCGTGTGGTAGATACCATCTGTATCTGGATGGGGTAGTTCTTTTATTTTAATCTCAACTGAAAAAACGTTCTCCTCTGAGACATTCAGATTGTTCAGGGGGACTTCTAAGTTGGAAAAGTTCCAGTTTTAAAAAGCTGTCTGGTTTTTTTGCAGGAGAGGAATGCTGAGAGTGCAATTGAGGCACTAAAAGAATATGAACCAGAAATGGGAAAGGTGATCAGAGCAGACAGGAATGGAGTACAGCGGATCCGAGCTCGAGACATTGTCCCAGGAGATATTGTGGAGGTAGCAGGTACAATCTCAGCCATTGGCTTGCCTTGTGTGTCTAATGTAGACCGATGTTTTTATATCATGAGATAATAAGAGGCCTTCTGCTTATTTGCCTTCAAATGTCAGCTGCTGTACTTTACTTATGGTGTCATAAAGGTTTATTGGTTATTGGAGAACTTTTCTTCCTCTGAGAAGTTTACCCATGCTAGTCTGTGGCAGCAAACATAACAAATCATCTTGTAGCATCTTGGATGGCACAGTGGCATAAGCTTTCATGGACTTGCAAACTAAAAGAATAATCAAAAGAACCATTCCCAATACTAAAACTTATAAAAATAGACATCAAGAACATTTACTAGTGTTGGAGAACTTAATGACGAGGATGATTTGTTAATATTGTATTGTTTGTGTGTTTTAGAAAGGATATGACAGATATTTGTTTTAAAGAATTTAGAATGTAAAAGACAAAGAAAAAAGAGTGGAGGCAAAAATATGTCATTATTCTAACAATGCATACATTGCTTAAGTACATATTGCACCTAAGATATAGTATTAGTCAGACAATATGTGAAATATGTGTAGTAATAAATAGCACTTAAACAGAAGCTAGTAACTTTTTCAGGTCCAAGTCTGGAAAATAAATGATGAGAGAGAAGAGAGACAGACAGACAGATAGACAGACAGACAGACCCATTTTATATAATATCCTGGGCACCCAAATAAAGAGTTGATTTCAGTGAGAATGAATAAGATTTTGACTTCATCTTGCCTGATCTCTGGAAATTTCAATATTCTCATTAGAGATCTGTATAAGATTTCAGTGGTCTTTATTTTTATTTGGGGGAGATATCAGGCTCCAGAATCCAAGAAAGCACATTGTAATTCTTCTAAACAGCTTTCTCTATTATTCCTCTCCTATAGACAGAATCCTACCAAAAAAAGTAGACTACTGCCCCATAAAACATATATTGGAAACTATACAGAAGGAGACTGTCTTCTCCCTCTTTGTGTCACAGAAACAGTGTTGTCTCTTGCCCCTCAGGAATTCATTCCCTCCCTCCTGGAAATCCGGACAATGTTCCATCACAGGAGATGTGGTATATGGATAGCTGAGTTAAAATAAAACCAAAACATTATTTGAATTAGAAATGAGCTAAACTTTTTCAGAATACCGTTTTCTTGGGGGTGGGGGAGTCTGTGATCTTAGATTAGAATTTTCTAAGAATAGTTCTATCAGAGTTTGTGAAACCATCATTTTCTACTTTCAGTGCCAAGGAGGAAAAATCTAGAATCTTGCAAGGCTGTTAAAACAATTGCTGTTGCAACCATTTGTGGCAATGTTAAAAAAATAATAATCAAAGACCTTAGGAAAAAGAAGCAATATATGGCCAATACTACCTCATCTGCACCCACCCCCCTGCAAAGTAATGAAAAGTATTTCATCTCTTTTAGAAAAATTGGACAATTTTGAATGGATATGGTAATAATTTGTAGTGCTATTTTTGACAAAAAAAATATTTTAAAATTGCAGAAGTATTGATCTGGAAAAGAAATGCCATTCTACATGGTATGCAGTGATATTTTTTAAAAAAACAAAGTTTTTGTCCCTATCAGGTCTGTTCCTAATCCAAATTCCACTGGCCACAAATTTATCTTTAAGGAAAACAAACCTGTTGGAAGATAAATGCCCCATTTTGCAGTAAACATTCGACTGCTTCAAATTCAGAGTGCATGGGAGTGTGATATAGGACCTGTCTGCAGCTCTTTAAAGCAGCTGCATCATTTCTTGGGATTGCAGTGGTGGTATCTCTTGGGAAAGGGAGCAAAAAATAACTTACAGTAGAGTTGTAAACAGGTGTCACATGTCCACATTCTCTGAAGCATCTTTTTGGAACCAAATTCAAAGCATTGCAAATACTGATTAAACATTGCTTTGTAAATCTCTCATTATTTTGTAAATGACTGAAGCTGGATTTCAGACATACATCCTTTTTAATAGCAAACTGTCTTGTTATTTTTCCATCTTTTAGTTGGTGACAAAGTGCCTGCTGACATCCGAATCATTGAGGTCAAGTCCACAACACTGAGGGTAGATCAATCCATTCTTACAGGTAGGCATTCTATTCCACGAGGGGGAAAGTATTTCTGAACATAGGTAGAGATGAAATTTGGAAAGTCCTAAATGAAGGTTAAAATGAAACCAGTAAAATCCTAACAAGGTCATCATCATTTGCATGGCATGCTTTTCCACAGGTTAAAATAAGATACGAATTAAGGCAAATATACATGTCCCAGGAAAATGTTGTAGAATCCAATCTGGGTCAATGATTTTGGACTCGTGCTGGAGCCCATCACCAGAAAACTTATCTCTCACCAGAATGTCTCTCTCACATTCTGGTGAGAGAAACCCATCCCTGAAGGTGGGTTCTAGCATGAGTTCAAAAGGTCTGGTCTCAATGACCAACCCAGCTTCGATTCTAAAGTTAGAAAGGCATGTTTGTGGCCTCCAGGTGCCATGTTTGTTGATGCAGGTGGGATCTATGGTCTAAAGCAGGAGTGTCCAACCTTGGTAACGTTAAGCCTGGAGGACTTCAACTCCCAGAATTCCCCAGCCAGCTTTGCTGGCTGGGGAATTCTGGGAGTTGAAGTCCTCCAGGCTTAACGTTACCAAGGTTGGACACCCCTGGTCTAAAGCATCTTGTGAATACTAGAGACCTTATCCTAGTAAGCAGTAGAAATGAGGAAAAATCTGTTCTCCTTGCATTTCCTGGTCTTTGCCCTGCCTCTTATCTCAGTGTTGAGTAGCATACTTGGTTGTATGTGTGATTTGTAACTCAAGTTAATTCCAAACTTGAAAGGTCTTGTTAGACAAATCATTCCTAACTTTTGAAGGAAAAGTGAATTTCAGTGTTCTTTTTTTTTTTCTGCAGGCGAATCTATCTCTGTCATTAAACATACTGATCCAATTCCAGACCCAAGGGCTGTTAACCAAGATAAAAAGAACATGCTTTTTTCTGTAAGTGTCCTCAGCTTATCTTATAAGCTTGCCCTGCTTCTGGGATAAAGCTTCTCTGTCCACATGTCTCTGGGGAATCACCCTGTGTGATTGACAAATGGTAGAAACCTAAGTAGATTATATTATGTTAGGCTATAAATAGGTAAATAAGATTCACTGCGTTTTTGAATGCAACCCAATAAAAAAGCAGCACAGTCAAGAATAATTTATATTTGATGTTCTATATATTTTTTGTTGGATGTTTGTTTTGGAGAAATAATACCTCCCTTCCTCTTCCCTGCAACTGCTGTCTAGTGTGTAGCAAATTCTTTGGATTGTCCCTTCTCCTTCGGTTAGTACAGATAGTTCTCAACTTACTTGAAGTTTCAATGGACCTCCCAAAAAGTATTTATGATCCAGCTCCAAAGTTCCAACTGCCTCCCTCCATGCAGGCACGTGACTGCATTTCGTTCATTTTTGACTGCTTGCCGCATCCTGTGGTCATGTAACTGCAATTTATGACATTTTTGTTGAAAACCCGAACACGGCAATGGGTTTGGTTAATAACTGCAGCATTTGCTTAATGATCATGGATTTACTTAACAACCATATTGATTTGCTGAACAAGTGCCATAAATAAGGTCACAAAATCAGATCGGTCATGTGGGTGACCTTTTTAGGGCTGTCACCACTTAAAACCATAATGGGCTGACTCCATTATAGTTGTAAGTTGAGGTCTACCTGTACATGAAGGCCAGCCAACCTTTTTAATGCTCAGGATTGCATTGCTCTGGAGGTGATCAATTGGAGAGTGGGCAAAATTGAAGCCAGCGATGGGTGATGTCACAGACCAAAAAGAAATTAGATGAAATTTAGAGATATAGCCTATAGACAAACAAATGTGGTTGGGAGGTAAGTAACCCCTTTTCTCTCTGATGCTGTCTTTTATTTTCTCCTTCTGTTACCTGTTGTGCAGCCAGCTTCATAGAAGGGCTGAACTGTTTTGTAGATAGATTATGAAGTTAATCTAAGGGTTACATATAGCCCTATGGTCATCATTCCGATAGTCCAATCTTTCTGGTTGCATACCTTTTGATTATTGTCAGGTTATATCAGGGGACCCAAACTGGACCAGTAACTTCTGAAACTTCTCCTGTAACTTCTGAAACGTTGAAATGTGGGGGGCAGTATCAGGACTCATCTGAAATTGGGGCAATCTCCTGAATGGAGAAATGGCAGAAAATATAAACAAGTGTCCATCATCAGTGAATAATCTGAGCTTTTAAAGAAGAGGAAATTCAATTCTTCTGAGAGATTAGCCCTGCAAGAGAATATGAAGAGTTTGAGAGCCGAGTGGATATAAATCTGGACTTCCATTGTTGTTCATTCAGAGATTGTCAACTGTCTTTTAAGGATATAATTTCTTGTAGTATTGTACATATAAGGTGTAGTTTTTATTAATGTTCATCCATGACTTCATGATAGTCCAATATCCAGAGAGCTCTAAAAGTTGTTACCATAGAATATGGTATACTTCTATAGGACACTTCTTAGATCCTTAACTGGAGAATTATCATATTAACAATGTTTAATTTTTTTGAAATATAAATGAAAATGAAAAAGTTTGGCTGGTTTCTTGGCCCACTACCTACTCATCTCCTGTTTTTGTGGGAAACCCTCAAAAGCCACTGTCAGGCCACAGGTAGCCCTGGTCTGTCAAAAGTTGTTGTTCAGAAGCTGAATTTAGGCTTCAGTGAGAGAACTTCTGTCAGCTTTGGAAGCCATATTAGTACCAGAAGCTTCCACGCTGACACATTCCTGTGCCTGGGAAAGTAGGAGGGGGATTTTTAAAGTGTTGGTAGTTAGACATAATAGCATTCTTCTTTTCTGTCAAGGTCATGTTATTCCTGCACTTGAAGGAGGAGTGGTTGAAGGGATGTTTCAAGTTGGGACGGTTGGCAATTGGACCATGTGATGGATTGATGGGTGCAGGGGTTGGGTTTTGACTTTTGAATTACTAAGGGAAAACCTGGAACTCTCAGATTCGGGTTTTCCCAGATGTGCCAGTATAACTACTCTAATAAAAGGAAACTTTAAGAAAATGCCTGTCTCAGAGTTTTTAATTGGAGTTAGGTTTTCCTGGAACCCTGACAGCTTCATCTAAAAGGTTATCTGAGGGACTGCCTCTTGCCGGTCACATCTATCCCAACCAGAGGTGGGATTCAACTGGCATTACTACTGGCACAATAACCTTTAGCTGTGCCACCCGGACAGCTGAAAAGCGCTGTGTGCAGGTGCGCAGCGTTCAAAAAGCATCTTTTCCCCTGATTTTTCAACCTCAGCTGTGCTGGGCAAACCAGATGAGGTTGAAAAAGCAAGGAAATAAACGACAGGTAAGAGCCCGGGCAGACGGGTGGGCCAAACAGCAGCAAACGCAGAACCAGTACTGTGTCTGCTGCTCTTCAGAGCTACCGGTTCTGTAGAGCCGGGCTGAACCGGTAGCATCCCACCCCTGATCCTGACCCGATCCCTAGATCGGGGAAGGCAAGGAATGTTGCAGGTCCCATCTCTGAGGGAGATACACCTGGTGGGACCCAGAAGAAGGGCCTTCTCTGTGGTAGCTCCCTCTCTCTGGAACATAATTCCCCCAGAGATTAGAATGGCCTCCACTCTAATACTCTTCTGGAAGGTGCTGAAGACCTGGTTCTGCCAGCGGGCCTAGGGAACACAGAGCAGGATGGAGCCCATTAAATGCTCATGTAATGTGTTGTCGCTGGTGGGAGGGGAAAGAGTGGGGGGCTATTATATTATTTTATTATTTTCTTTTTATTAGTTTTATTTTTTATATATATGGTGTTTTATACCCCTGTAAGCCTCCTTTAGTCACCAAGTGTGAATAGGTGTCAATATAAATGTTCTAATAATAATAAAATAATTTAAATATGTATATATTTTCTCATCCTAAGGGAACCAACATCGCTGCGGGCAAAGCTGTTGGTGTTGTTATTGCCACTGGAGTGTACACAGAGATTGGGAAAATCAGGAATCAGATGGTGGCCACGGAGCCCGAGAAGACCCCTCTGCAACAGAAGCTGGATGAATTCAGCCAGCAGCTTTCCAAGGTCATCTCCCTTGTCTGTATTGCAGTCTGGGTCATCAACATCAGCCACTTCAGCGACCCCGTGCATGGCGGCTCCTGGTTTCGTGGTGCCATTTACTATTTCAAGATTGCCGTGGCTTTGGCAGTGGCTGCCATCCCTGAAGGACTTCCTGCAGTTATCACCACTTGCCTGGCATTGGGCACCCGCCGGATGGCCAAGAAGAATGCCATTGTAAGGAGCCTCCCCTCTGTGGAAACCCTGGGATGCACTTCAGTCATTTGCTCTGACAAGACAGGCACCCTGACAACCAACCAGATGTCCGTCTGCAGGGTGAGTCCTGCAAATCGAGTTGTGTGGGATAGTAGACATCAATGCCAAATTAATTTCTGCATTCTCAGCTTGTTGCAAGTCTTCTAGTTCAGTTAAGGAGCTTGATTATTTGAAGGGGTCGCTTTTATTTGCGCTGTATTTTTTGGCGTGCTTTGCCAGCAAAACCAAGGAGTTGGAGTAGCCAACTAGGTTTTCTACAGCAACATTTCTGAACATCCACGTTTATAAAACAGATGTAAAAGTGGAGGTAGCATAACCCCAGTAGAAGAGCTGTGCCACCAGGACAATGCTTGAATTATTGGGGTAGAGGAAGACAAGCCCTATGTCCATAGCATTTATTTATTCAATTTTATTCCAACTTTATAACTCAAGGCAGTGAACGTACATAATACTCCTTCTTTTCCTATTTTCCCCACAATAACCCTGTGAGGTGAGTTGGGCTGAAGAAAGAGTGATTGGCCAAAGTCACTCAGCTGGTTTTTCATGCCTAAAGCTGGACTAAAACTTAAAATCTCCTGTTTTCTAGACCAACACTTTTAGCACTGTACAAAACTAGCTTTCTGGTATCACAACAGTATTACAGAATTGGAAAGGGACACTTGGGTCTTGGGTCCAAACTACCACTGAGGGCAGGAATTTAAATTATCCATCCAAAGCAGGACATATTAAATGGATTTATTTGGAAACTCTCGTTCCACCATTGATCCCCAAATGCTCCAGGATCAGCTTATAGTTCAATATCAAACAATATCGTCCTTGTTCTTATCCTAATACAGTACACACAAAGAAAAAGAATGGGGAAAGAAAAAAAGAGAAGGCTTCTCAGCCACCAGATTTTAAAACTTCAGAATTCTTTCTTATAAGAATCAACTAAGATGAAAAGAGAAGGAAAAGTCAAAAAGAGCTTTAAGGTTTGGGAGATAGTTTTGGATTCATAAGTCAGGTCTGGAAGCAGCTTTTTGCTGATTAAAATGATCATGTTTGCCATGTAATGGATAATCTACTTGGATTTATTAAACATATGTGTTTATACTTTTCTCTCTTTCCTGCCAAGCTGGCCAGGAATTTTAAATTGAAAGGCTGAATTTATATTTAAGTCTAAAAGGTTAATGTTGTGTCTTGAACTGTGTATGTGTGATCAAGTGCATTGTGTTTATAGAGTGTAAAGGAGAACAAGTTAACTTGGTGTTTGCTGTTAAATTCCATATTCCCTACCTTAAAAGTTTCTTGTCTGGGTGCACATAGTGTAACTCTGAATTCTAGGTAACAAAGAAAGAACCTTGACATGTGTTTGCCAAGAGGAAAATGAAAGTGCAGATCTTAGAGCTGCTTAGATCACCTGTGTGTCCCTGGTAGCTAATGTGTGAAAAAGGAGATGCCTATGTATTTCACATAAAAAAAGATGTTGAGACTAGAAGAAGTGAAGAGGAGAGCAACCAGGATGATTAGGGGATTGAAGACTAAAACATATGAAGAACGGTTATAGGAACTGGACTTGGCTAGTCTAGAGAAGAGAAGGACCAGGGGAGATATGATAGCAGTCTTCCAATACCACAGGGGCTGCCACAGAGGGGAAGGGGTCAAGCACCTGAAGGCCAGACAAGGAATAATGGATGGAAATTGATCAAGGAGAGAATCAACCTGGAAATAAGGAGAAATTTCTGACACTGAGAACAATCAACCAATGGAACAGAAGTTGCCCTCAGAAGTTGTGGGAGCTTCATCACTGGAAGCTTTCAAGGGGAGATTGGATTGCCATTTGTCAGAAATGGTGTAGGGTCTCCTGCTTGGATGAGGGGTTGGACTAGATGACCTACAAGGTCCCTACCATCTCTGCTAATCTATGTTACATATTCTCACAAACAGTCCTCAAAATTCTTCTCGCTTAAAAGTCTCCGGGTCTGGCTTAGGTTCACCGAAAGGCAAATTGTATGCACGATCAGAGACACTTTTGATATGTCCTTGTTATCCATCCATTATCCTAGAAAACCACCTCATACATTATCGAAAACTAAATGTATATATTTTGCACTGCTTTCTAAATTAGGATGTGTGTAACCATGGTTTTATGAATCATGGATTCTCATCTGGTTTGCAAATCACTAAATCTCCAAACAGAACAAATTGTAATATGGTGTAGAACAACGTGCAGCCCAGCCCATTTATCCATCACTGCTTCCTTTAACCAGCGATAGTTCTCAAGAAGGAATTGCGAAACCATCAGAGGCTTCTGCTTTTGGAAATCCAGGAGAAAAGGTGAATCAGCTAACCAGACAATAGCTGTGCATGTTCTGAGAAGGCTAGCTTCCATGTTGCCCTAATCTTCCAGAAAGTCATAAGATGCCTGATGCAGTTGCAAAAAGTTTGCATACAAACAAAACGGCCGGTTGGAGTTCCCTTTTAAAGCATACCTTGGTTATCATTCTTTCTGGTTTTGTTTTTGTTCCAGGCGGCAAATGAAGTATTTGCATAATGCTTTTCTCTGGGATCAGGAGGCAAATTAATGCCTGGACTTGGGGGAAGGGCGTGGACTCTTCACTGTTTCCTTAGCAATGGAGCCTCGTGAATGGTCTGCAGTAATTTTGTGTATCCAGTGTGGGGGAGGCAGCAAGCCGTTGGAGGATA
This sequence comes from Notechis scutatus, assembly GCF_049901735.1. Taxonomy (NCBI): domain Eukaryota; kingdom Metazoa; phylum Chordata; class Lepidosauria; order Squamata; family Elapidae; genus Notechis; species Notechis scutatus. The sequence continues at coordinate 20,224,080 of NC_142009.1, read as the reverse complement.
AGCTGATGGGGGTCATACCCAGCAATGGAAGCATCACTTACTAATGAGGTGGTGGGAGGAATAGCTCATCTCTCGAGGAACCTGTTTTTAGCCCTTGCGTGCTGGGGTGGCATTTTCCTGGATCTAGTATGACTGGCAAGTAGCAAATCAGTGCCTTGTCTCCCCAAAAATCATAGGGATGAGTGTTGGATGCTGCATGTTTAAAAAAAAAACCAAAATCAAACACATTTATACCATTTATTTGCTTGTTTCTTATTTACTACATTTATATGATACAAGTCCCATGGATGATAAATAAAAGAACGTTCAGAAGCAATGTATAAAAGAATAAAAGCATAATTGGATTATTTTAGATTATGGGATCAAGTTGACAAATGTGACTGACAGAGAAGAAAATAAGGGCACATATGAGTTTTTAGAAATGTTCCATTTTCAGTTTATTATACTCAAAGCAGCCGTGTTACTTTGGCACTGAAATAGGAAATCCCACAAGTGTTCATTCCTTCCAAGGTGGTCATAATGCAGTACCAGTACATTAATCATTATTAAATATATTATAGTAATATTACAGTAGTTATAACAGTTCTATTTTCAGGACTCTGATGGTTGCTAAATATAATTCTTCCCCCTTCCTAACCACAGACCCCCTGCCTGGGAAAAAGGCAGACTGAAAATATGTTTACAATAGCAATCCATGACCCATTAGGTCATCATTTCACAAATATTTTCTACGTAAACAGAGAAACAGAGAAATCAAGGGCAAAAAAAAATTGGAGCAGGAGCGATTTCCAACTTCCTGCTGGCCTGACCACGGCTCTGCAATTGATGGTGGGTCTGGTCTACCAAATCTCTGGAGAACTAGGGCAGGACCAATCCACCTGATCTCCAGTAGCAGAAAGAGGGGATAGTCTACCTAGTGTACTGAGGGCTAGGGCAAGTTCTACTGAACTTCTGAGTGGTAGCATAGCAGCATTGAAGCAACCAATAATTTGCCAATTTTCAATCCCACAGAAGTTAGGAGTCCCAAATTTTGGACACATCTGGTAAGTTAGTCCTATGATACATCGTTTCATCCAGTTAAAGGTAACAGACAATAAGAGTTTCAATAGTATAAGCAGTAGGTAAGTTCAGGATTCTGAGAACATTACAATTTTAGCATTTTTAAATGCGTTTAAAATTAATAGCTTGAAAGCTCCATCGGTCTTCAAAAATTTTAGCCACTGGTTCTCTGCCTGGTTGCTGGGTGGGCATGGCCATGGTGGGCGTGGCCTAATCAGCCTCCTGCACCATGGCGGGAGAGGGGTGTTTTCACCCTCCCTGGGCTCCGGAAGCTTTCCTTGAGCCTCTGGGAGGATGAAAATAGCCTCCCTAGGCTCCGGAGGCCCTCTGGAAGCCTGAAATGGCCCCGTTTCTGGCCTTCTGCAACTTCTAGGAGGCCCGTTTTTCACCTTCCCCGGGCTCTGGAGGCCTTCTGTTTCCAGAGCTTCCAGGAGGCCTGTTTTTTGCCCTTCCTGAGCCTCTGCGCAGGCCCTGTACTTGCCTGGGATCCAAAACAGGCCGTGTGGGGACTCCTGGGAGGGGAAGGGCAGGGTGCGCAGGGCCAGCCAGGGATGGGATTTGCTGGTTCACCGAATCAGCCATAAATTTAGCTACCAGTTAGCTGCCAGTTTGCTTGAACCAGGGAGAACCAGTAGCAGCCCACCCCTGCATAGAGCTCACTAGAGATGCTGGGCCAGTCAAAATCTTTCAGTCCAGACTCCAGACCATTTCACAGGGGTACTTTGGGGGGTGTAAAAATAAGTAAAACCCTCCTACTAACCATCCCAAGTTTTCAAGAAGAAAGCTACAATATTTACTTGATTTATTGATGTGGATAATTGCTTTTCCTGGAGAACAAGAAGTCTGTGACTGTGAAATTTTTATTCTAGTTGAGTAATTGCATATGGTGCATTGTGGTGGGAGTCTCTCTCTGTGTGTGGGTTGGTTGATTATTATGTAGGTTGTAATCAGGAGAGGTCAAGGTAGTATAACTCTGGTTGTGACAGACTGAGGGAGACATGGGGGTGCTGGGGAGGTGTTACGAGGGAAGGGAAATCAGTAGTTTAATATTATCTATGTTTCTAGCCTGCTGATTCAATCCTGGGTCCTTATAGTTGAATTCCTGGTGAACTTCAGCTCATGTTGCTATTGATCTGTTAACCCTGAAACTGATCTAGCTGTGGGGGGGAATCTTTTTTTTTTTCTTTTTGCCTCTTCTATAGTTTTCTCTCGGGTTTCTTTCATGTGGCTTCTGGCTTGACACAACTGGGAGCTGAAGCGGGGAGGGGTTTGTGACTAAAACAAACTGGTTTACTCCTGGGTCAAGGACAGCCTAATGGTTGGCTGGCTGGAGGTAAAGGAAGGAGTTGCCAGGCAACCAGCCAGCACCTGGATTGGACCATGTGATTTATTGTCTTGTGGGAAAGTGAAACTTTTGATTTTATTTAGGTGGAAAGCCCAGGAAATCTCATAGTTGGCTTTCCACCAATTGATACCAAGATGATGTCTCCAAAATAAGAACTGTTCTTTGAGAATCTGCCTTGGAGTTCTCTTTTGAAATGGGGTCATTTCTTGGAACCCTGACAAGATCTATCATGACTTGATGAATAGCCATACATGTGATGTGTATTCCTGAGAATTCCTGGTGGGTAAAGACAGGATATTACCCACTTGGGGATCTGCCCTTCTGGTCTTCAGATCCTGCAGTAACCATGAGCTTGAAGCAATAGGGCGGCATTGATCTTATGGGATAACTTCTTAGCGACCAGGAGCTCTGCTCTTCATTTGGCTGGATGTTAAGTGCCCGCATATTAAGTCTGGCGGTAGAGGCAAAGGCAAATTGGGTAATCTTCCGATGTACTGCCTGACCTGTTGTCCATCTGGACCCCTCACTGGATCCCTTGATCTAGTTTCTGGGCTGGTTTGAAATTGTCATACCAATCTTCTTAGCCTCAGTTGAACTTCTGTGGCCTCAACATGAGGCTGCCTTTGAAGATCATCCAGAAAGTGCAACTGATTCAGAAGCCTGGATATTGCTGCCACCATGGTCTTACTCATCTACTTTGTGTGTCCTGCATAAACCACAAGTCGAATTGCATTAGCAACCTTATTGTTCCTAGTTTTGATTACAAAGTCCTTATATTGCTTGGCATCTAGGTATTTGCAAGATAGCTTGCTCCAACCTGAGCCAATCTGAGTTGATCCTTCTGAAGCTGTGAATAATAGCTCGATTTTGAAAAATTAGGGAGTTAAGGCCAAAAAGCTCTGCCTTTCTGTCATGGTGCCTGTTCTCTGGAAAAGCCTCCTCCTACAAATAATACTGACCTCATCAGGGATCACCAGCAATATGTTTTTGATACTGTATAAATTGTAATGAGTATTATTTATTTCTTTAAATACTAAGAAACATTCTAAATACCATTGATCTGAATAGCCTGGCAGCCTATTTAATAAGGGCTGAATTAGCTGGGAGTATACAGTAATTCCTTGCATAATCTATACATCAAGAAGACATATTTTATGGTTTCATGTCAACAAGGGCAGAGAGGTGTTTGCATTTTCCATCTGTGATTGCAGAGAGAAGAGCATTGAAGCATCTTTAGAGGAAAATATCTCAGAGGCTGCCACAAAAAAGAGGGAGCCAAGCTATTCTCCAAAGCACCTGAGGGTAGGATAAGAAGCAGTGGATGGAAATTAATCAAGGAGAGAAGCAACCTAGAACTAAGGAGAAATTTCCTGACCGTGAGAAAAATTAATCAGTAGAACAACTTACCTCCAGAAGCTGTGAATACTCCAACACTGGAAGTTTTTCAGAAGAGTTTGGATAACCACTTGTCTGAAGTGGTGTAGGGTTTCCTGCCTAAGCAGAAGGTTGGATTAGAAGACCTCCAAGGTCCCTTCCAACTCTGTTATTCTATTCTATTTTAAAACTTGGCTACATTTGGGTCATATTAATTTGTGTAAGTATTGTGTGGATTGTAGTTTCCTTCTTTCATTATAAAGTCAGCATAACCTTGGGGAAGCTACACATTTATTCCAGAGCTTCCTATCTTTGCTTGATAACCACTTTATCCAATCAGAGACATTCCCAAATGGAGAAATTTGCTGGCTACAGTTCTGGACCATTCAGGCTGCAAGATATTTTGCACTAAAAAGAACAGTAGCCCTAGAGAAGATTGATTTTGAGCCAGTAAGATGTTATTGCCAATTTCAATGATAAGTAGTCGAGTCTTCAATCTAAGTAAAGCATTAAGAAGTTATCTTAGCATAGAAAACATGGCTGTCAAAAATGTGACTGAATTATTTCATATAAATGAAGTTTATACAGTGTAAGGCTGCAGTTCTACATTCTTAAGCTTTCCACTGTAATTTTTCTTCGGACAATCTACCATTTTATTAGATTGTATTCATAAAGTGTGACTTCTTTATTTAGAGTAAATGTTCTAGTGTCAGTTAATTAATCACGTGCATTTTGATTAATAGGCACACCAGTACTTCTTTAATTAGGTGTTAATGAACTAAAAACCCTGACACCTTGGAAAAGAACCAGTACAGTATTCAGAGTCTAGGCCAAAACTAAGAATAACTGACTTGCTAAAATAAAATAAAAAAGTTGATGGTTGGATTTTAGTGAGTCAAATAATGGCTCTGTTAGCTAAATATTTATTACTCCAGGCACTAAACAATCCTAGGATGAAGAAAAAAATTAATGTTTAACCCTCAGGAGTTCCCTTATTAAACAGAGGCAAACATTTGATGGGAAGGAATATAGCAGTTGTTCATAAATTTGCAAACATAAGAAGGTTAAATATTTGCTTGGGTGCCATGGAACAGTCCCTTCTCCATGGGAGATTATATTTATTGCTAAACATGTTAGCTTCTGCCCTGCCCTCAACACTGTATAACATGAGGCAATCTTGAAAATAATGTTTAGTTTAGTCTTGTTCTAGACAAGGTAAGGCAGGGATAGGCAACCGATGTCCCCATTTATTTCTTTTTTTCAAAGCTTTCCATCTTACAAGCTCATTGTCTTAACCGCTGAGCCACCACACCTTCTTTAATATGGTAAATATTGACATTATATTTAAGCCATACAGACAAATACTTGTTTGGTGTTCTCCATAATTTTTTAAAGTGGGAAAAGGTCCCAAAAGAAAGAAGGTCAAGAAACACTGATCTAGCCCATGCTAAGGCATTCAGTTCAGCAACGTAAGAAGCCCATCAATTTCCCATTGCTGTTCTAAAGCAATGTTGACAAGAACAGCCTGAAAATCTTAGAATCACTCCTCTTCCCCATAGTCCATGGGTCTCCTTGGCAACAGCAAGACAAGTCATAGCAATGTTTCATCATTCGAAGTGGTACTCCAAAAGACTGGAGGCAGAAATGGTTCAGGAAACCGTAAGGAGAAACTGTCCAAGATTTTGACACAAGATTTTGTCCTGGAATGCTGCCCTCTTTCTCAGAGTAGGTATGGCATGTTAACTGACCCTAACAAACACTCATGATGGCAGTAAATGTGTTTTGTCCACAATAAGTTTTAAAAACAAGGGTATTTCAGAGGAGTTAGTAGTAGATCTCAGAAGCAATGGCAAACAGAGGTAGTGGTTGCAGTGGGTGGCTGGAGTGGCAGTAGATGTAGATCAGGGATGTCAAACTCAATGCCCGCGGGCCCATGATGTGGTCAGATCCAGCCCACGGGGCCATCCTGGTCTACCCAATGCAAAGAGGAAAGATTGGCCCAGCATGGCATTGGCCCGGTCTACCCAGTGTGAAGAGGAACCATGCCAGCAGTTTGGGGAATGGCATCAAGCTGGCCATGCCACCCAGTTGGCCATGCCTGCCCAGCCCCTCCGAGGTCAACCAGAGCCCTGATGCGGCCTTCAATGAAATTGAGTTTGACCCCCCTGGATGTAGATGAAGATGGACCTGTCATGGATCCCAGTGAAGCTGATCCAGCCATTAAGTTTTCTTACACTTTAGTTTTTCTGTTTTCAGTTTTCTCCATCCTGCTAAGCAGTAGTAACTCTGCCCTGATATATCTGCTCTGTCTGTACAGTCTTTTAAAATATCTATGAAGTTCTTAATATTAAAAATAAATGAACAAACACATAACTGTCTAACAATCTATTGTCAGTGATTCAAAATTCAGCCTTGCCATGCAAGGCAAATTTGCAGACAGCGCAATGATATAATTTGTTCTAGCATATGCATTTAGAACAAGTGTGGAACTGGTGGTCCCTCCCCTGCATATGATGCAAGATATTATTATTATTGTTATTATTATTATTATTATTATTATTATTATTATTATTATTATTATTATTATTATTATTATACATAAAAATGACAGTGAACACAGCAAACGAGATAACTATGCTGGGTTTTGTATCACAAATCACCAGTCGAACACTTCCCAAGTGTTCAGGACTGCGTGATGTATTGGCGGATTATGCGAGCAGATCCCAGTAAGGTGGCCTTCTGCAGCTGGCCAATGGTGATTTTGTCAGTGCCAATTGTTTTTAAGTGCTTTCCTAGGTCTTTAGGCACAGCACCCAGTGTGCCGAGTATCACTGGAATCACCTGCACTGGTTTATGCCAGAGTCTTTGCAGTTCGATTCTCTAGCCCTGATATCTGGTGACTTTTTCAAGTTGTTTCTCATCGATTCTGCTGTCACCAGGTATGGCAATGTCAACGATCCACACTTTTTTCTTCTCCAATTGATATCTGGGGTATTGTGTTCCAAAAGTTTGTCAGTCTGTATTCGGAAGTCCCACAGTAGTTTTGCATCTCATTTTCAACCACATTTCCAGGCTTATGATCTCACCAGTTCTTTGCTACAGGCAGATACTAGTTGTGACACAAGTTCCAGTGGATCATCTGAGCGACTGTGTTGTGATGTTGTTTGTAGTCAGTCTGAGCGATTGTCTTGCAGCAGCTCAGTATGTGATCGATGGTTTCATCCGCTTCTTTGCAGAGTCTGCATTTGGGTCATCAGCAGATTTTTCTATTCTGGCTTTGATTGCATTCATTCTGATGGCTTGTTCTTGGGCTGCCTTCTGTCTCTTTCTTCGGTGTTCCGTTGGTCAGCCATAACCAGGTCTTTTCCTTATCTACTTTTCCTTGGATCTTTTCAAGGAACTGTCCATGCAGTGCTTTGTTACACCAGCTGTCAGCCCGAGTTTGCATCACTGTATTCCTGTATTGATTCTTGGTTTGCTGTACTTTGAGCAGCTTCTTATTGTTGACCTCCATCAAAGCTGGTTCAACACTGTCTTTCACATAATCTGCCAGAGCATGCTTCTCTTCTTCAACTGTCTGCTTCACTTGCAAAAGTCCTCTGCCGCCTGCTTTTTTGGGCAAATATAGCCTGTCAACGTCACTAAGCGGGTTTTCTTGTTTTCCTAGCTAGGCTGTCCAGCTCTGCCTGTGTTGTTTTGTTGTTGTTGTTGTTGTTGTTGTTGTTGTTGTTGTTGTTGTTGTTGTTAAAATTTGTATGCTGCCTGAGTCTGGTCAGCTCATAAATACTATAGATATGGCATGTATGCAGCCTATGCTTCAAAAGTTAACACATCAGCCAGTCTTCCTTCTAAGGAAGCACTTTACCTGGATGCTAAAATAAACTTCAGTAACTCATCCAGAATGGAGGGAAGGCATCCTGAGTTTCAGTGCTTCATATCTGTATCTGGACATCACATCTTTTCTGACAGAAACCCAGAAGCATAATAAAGATCAGAATAATAGCGTGTTGCTATTGTGGTTTGTGGTTTTGATGATTTTAAGGTTTAAATTATACACCATTCAATAACTGTTGTACGTGACTGGAAAAAAAATTTGGCCAGGTGGTGAAACTTGCAGATACAGTATTGAATACTTTCATTTCAACCAAATCACTGAGTAAAAGCAAAGACTTACTGAGACCATTTTATTTTTCAGGAAACCCTATGTGCTTTTGGTTTCTTGGGTTTTGCCTTTAAGGATATAGTCTCTGATTTATCAAGCTGAACTTTGCAATCTTAATATTGTCTCAAGTTATTAATAGTATTGAGGTTGATCAATTTTGACTTTAATTTGTCCCTGTATTTATGAATTCTCTTTGTCAGAAATATTGACTCAAAGGGGCAGAGAATCATTACCAAGAAAATAAAATATAAATCCATCTCCCTTATAGTTTAAATATGACTCCTCCAACAATTTCAAATTACAGCTTCCACCAGCTTCTTGCCACTGATTGGTTGTTTGGAATTGAAGTCCAAAACAATGGGAGAGCTACAAAAAGCATAGTCCAAAATAAGCAACTTGTTAATGCATTCAGTAAGAGAGGGGAGGGCCAAAATAATGTGTTTTGTATTGTCATGGCTCCATCATTCAAGCAAGTCAGTCTATTTCTCTGTTTCCCCCCTAATTTTGAGTGTAATTGTTGAAAACTGATAGCATGATTTCCCAAATATGGGCAATGGTGGGTCTGAGGACCAGAATGAAAATAAAAAACACCTTGCACTACAGGCTACCCATCTCTGTATAAAAATGTATTTAATTGTATGAATAGCAATAGCAATGTCAACTATCTGACTAGTGAACCCAAAATAAGGAAACATTCTCGGGAGCTTTGTATCCCCAAAAGTAAAACTTTATTGGATACACCATCTTGGTACTAAAGAATCAAAACCAGCTCTGGTTTTCCCACACAAAGGCTTGTCTAGTTAAACAATAGCTTCCCTTTCCCCCCACCCCTGGGTGATCAAATTGTCCAATTATGAGACATCCTTTTGTTATGGGAACTGTCCATCTCTTTCTCAAGCATCTGCAGTGGTGACCTTGATGGTTGCCAGGCTTTCACGGTCCATGCACCCATTCTCAGCATTCTATTTCCCCCTTCCTTCCCTCCTTCCAGTTCATTGGCAAGTTGAAAAGTGTTATGGCTTGAAAGAAGCAAACCGGTTCAATCTTGACAAGATTTATACTATTTCATAGTGCTTTACAACCCCCAGTCCGTGGCCCAAAGCTGGGCCACAGCCTGTTCAGAACCAGACGGTGGAAGTGGTAGGTGAGCATGCATTTGTGAAAGTGGTGCATGCGGTCGAAACCATCCTGCCACTACCACGGCTTCCACCAAGCCAGAAAGTTGGAGACCTCTGCTTTATAGAATTCTTCAAGCCATCTACAGAGTCTTCATATTGCCCCCAACAATAATGGTTAGTTATTAGCAAACTAATAGTGATTAGATTGGACAACCCATGAAGACAAGGACTTAATAAGCCACTTATTTGAATGCCTTTTGTTTTTTTATTGATCCTGGGCATTAGACAAGGGTAATGCTTGGTTAAGATAGAGTTGTGTGTAGTGTTTTTCTTGACATCTCCCCAAGACAAAAGGCTAGAATCTTAAATGTATATTGAAGATTTTGAGGGATGTGGGGGTTTCTATGGGGTATGATCAGAAATGGCAATGGGATGGCCATGATGGTGCACATGAAAATAGTTGAAGCTTGGTCTCTACCTTTTGCATCTTTCTTTTTACCAGACTCTCCAGACATCCACGGGGAGATGTCTTCAAGGTTTTTGGCTGCAAAGTCCTGGGTATCCTATATAGGTTGGCCTTAGGGGTTTTTATTCTTGTGAAACTACAGCTTCCTTTTTAATATAAGAAACTACGTCCTTGGATGTAAATAATTAAAAGGCTATTTAATGGCCAAACTTGTAGGTCACCTTTCAGGGTGTGCTCTGCTTGATCAATCAGTTTAATTCTTCTCCTTCCCAGCTTAGCTGCTGCAGGAATGTGTAGGTTGTGGTCAGAAACGTGATTCAATGTGATTCATCCTCCCCCTCCCGCTTCTTCTCTCATTTCATAGACAAGACTATTTTTATTTTGCTTTGCTTTGTCAAGGAGACAATCTAAAGGTATGTTGAGAAAAACCACATGGTACCACATTCCTAGACATACCAACTTTAAGAGTCAAGGGAAGAACTTCATTTTGTTTCAGTTTCTACCTATTGGGAACTCCTTGTCTCCTGCCTCTGGCAAATGCAAAATGCCTTGTTTACATTCTGTCTGTGCAAGAGGTTGGTGATGGTCATCTAATCATTCTTCTACTCTATCTTCCAAGTCTCTCAAACAAGGATGAGTATCCTCAGCTCTCTAAATTAAAAGCCGTTTGGTACCCCAATTGGTTGAGAATACCAGCTCATCTGCTGTGCTGCCCTTCCCTGTCAGCCTAATTCCCTGACCCATATGACATATTTCAGAGACAGCAGTAAACACATTACACATACACCCCAAATAACCTGTCAATGATTCTGGGTCCACCCACTCTCACTAACAAAATATACTTAAAGGGATGTAATCTTCAGTGAAAACAACTGCAGAAAAGGTCTTCACCCCTGTTCTGTTATAGCATACTTCGTTCCTTTCCCTTAAAAAAATAAAACTTTCCCAAAGCTGCTTTTCACAGCACAGCCCTCCTTAGGAATTTCACAGAGATGCTGTAAAAGTCAGATGAACAATTTACCAGGCACGCTTCCTAATTAATGAGCAGAAATAAAAACTTTTTTAAAAAGACTTCAAAAAATCTGTATCCACCTATGGGAATCAGACATGCTGAAGAAGTCGTCCGCATCCTTTTGAAATCAGTGAGCATTGCCTTGTTGAAAGAATTTCTAAGATGTCCAAAAAATAAATAAATCCTGTTTCACTGAATAGTACAGTAGATACTAAATGGTGAGCTTCAGAACCAGGCCTCTAAAACTGATCTTAAAATTAGAGCAAAGTTTTAGTTAGAATCTATGATGGTTCAGACCATTTTTCCTAGTATATATAATATATTGGAATTAAAACAGGGCCTGATATTTGATTTTATGATTTTGAAAAAGCATCAAAAGCCACGAGTCCCAATCTAAAAGTAAATGCTTGCTTTAAAAATTCTCGCCCATCATATTCCTGCATAACAACCTGTTCTTCTATTGACCAGCTCATACTTTTGAGTCTCTTCTGAATGCCAAGTTCCTGCTTCCTGCTCCACCTAAACCTTTATTTGTTTAAGAAAGATGTTTTCATTTTTTTAAAATGGAAACTTACCTTAAATGTTTAAATATTGTATTTATAAAATTGGCATTCTGCCCTGAAAAGCAGGTTTTCCAAGGCAGCTCATAGCAAGCTAAAATCATCAAATAAAATGAAGTCTCTTTACTGACACACAGTCATTAGAAATGTGTATTGTGGAGCAATAAAAGCTAGCATGCTGCAAAGAAAAACATTAGCTTCCAATATCATCTGTATTTCCAAGAATGCTTCTAGGACTAAATAGTTCCCAAAACTATTTTAGGATATCAAAATAATGGACAGATGTATTCCAGGGCTTTTTTTTGAAGAAGTTCACACATGTCTGGGAAAAAGTGGGTCAGTAGGGCACATCCTTGGGGAAAAATGCTAAGCTTATGACAAAGTGATGCTTTATAACTAGATACATTCTTCATTGTACAGATAGTTCTTGACTTGAGCCCAGAATTACAGTTGTAAGTCCTGGCAGTGGTTAAGTGGTTAAGCCTTGGTAAGACCACACTTAGAGTACTGCATCCAGTTTTGGTCACCACACTATAAAAAAGATGTTGAGACTCTAGAAAAAGTACAGAGAAGAGCAACCAGGATGATTAGGGGACTGGAGACTAAATATGAAGAACGGTTACAGGAACTGGGCTTGGCTAGGCTAGTGAAGAGAAAGACCAGGGGAGACACGATAGCAGTCTTCCAATATTTGAGGGGCTGCCACAGAGAGGAAGGGGTAAAGCTATTTTCTAAAGTACCCGAAGGTCAGACAAGGAACAATGGATGGAAACTGAACAAGGAAAGATTCAACCTAGAAATAAGGAGAAACTTTTTGACACTGAGAACAATCAACCAATGGCTTGCCCTCAGAAGTTGTGGGAGTGCCATCACTTGAAATTTTCAAAAAGAGATTGGGCTCCCATCTGTCAGAAATGGTGTAGGGTCTTCTGCTTGGGCAGCGGGTTGGACTAGATGACCTACAAGGTCCCTTCCAACTCTGATTATCTGTTATCTGTTAAATGGATTGCCACATGACTATATCCGTTTTTACTTCTGTTTTTACAGCAGTCATTAAGCAAACCCATTTTTCACCAAAGGTGAGATTTTTAGCTGAAAACTAGAACTAAACACAAAAATCACAGTCACATGACCTCAGCTCCTGCAAACCATAAATGCAAGCCAGTTGCCAAAGACCTGAAATGTAATCATGTGACTATGAGGGGAGAGGGTTGCAGACTTCGAAAATGGGTTGTAACTAGTTCTAGAGAGGTCCGGCATAACTTTGAATGGTCGCTAAGTGACCGTTCATTAAACAAGAACTACCTGTACATAAATATCAACTCTGAACTGCCAAAATCTGAATAACCAACAGAAGGCAGCTTAGGAATTCTCTTTCCTGCCATCTAGCGATCATCTGGATACTTGCAGCCCAGACATGGTGGCCCTGTCATGATCGCCATTTGATGAACGGATGAGATTTCATCTCCTAGCAGTTATGTTAAGTGAGTGCAAAGAAATCATTCTTAATTTCCAAACGCAGCAATCTCATGGTATCAAAAGAGAATCTATTGCCATTGATTACATCAACTTTCTCACCTCTGTTGGGTGAGGTATCAGCTCCCACAATCCCTGGAAACATGGCTGTACTGGCTGGGGATTGTGGGGGCTGAAATCCAATATATATCTACTCAACCAAATCCCTCCGAGGGGATGAGGATGGGACCCAGATTTTGGGGGCAATATGCTGACTCTGTAAATCGCTTAGAGAGTGCTGTAAAACACTATAAAGCAGTATGTAAGTCTAAGTGCTATTGTTATTGCTATTGCTACATGGCACTTTTTGGAGGAAGACTGATCTAAATTCTTGTGGTTGGAATTAGAACTGGTTGTTGGTTTTGGGCAGTGTTTTTCAACTTTGGCAGCTTGAAGATGGACTTGAATTCCTAGAAATCCCCAGCCAGCATGCTTTCCATTTTTGCTCAGGAGAATTGAAAAAGCTATGTGTTAGCCATGTCCCTCACCCTGGGTTGGGTGCCACATTCTTAGCCAATATTTCTAGGCATTATTTGTGTTTTTGACTGTGTGACTGACTTAACCCACTTCCTCCTTATCTTTATCCTTATCCTGGAAGGGAGGGAATAAGGGAGCTTTTGTGTCTAGGTGCCTCCTGGCGGCCTTTTCGATTAAGCAAATTGCTTTTTATCTTTCTATTGGAATCCTCAGATAATTAGCAAGGTGTTCACCGCATTGCTCTGAAAAAGGTGATGATGCTGAATTAAAGTCAATTCAACCCCAAAAGAAATAAAAATCAGAAAAAGAAAGTATAGACATGGACAAGAATCTTTCCTAATTCCTGACTTTATACTTCCCTATTCATTAATCTTTGCCAATGCCAGTTAAATTCCTCTCCCCATAATAAATGAGTACATTTGGCACACTTACACAAATGTGTAGATACACACTCACACACAGAGACGCACACGCACAAACACATATATTTTCCCAAGAAGTTATACTAAAAATAAACCTTAAAGTAGAAAGAATGTATACTAAGTGAATTAATGACTCTCAATTAAAATCAATTGCTCGTAAAATAAGCTACCCACTGACAAAATTAATGCATCCTTATCTGTTCGTACTAATTATTCTCTATCATGCACAGAGAAAAATACATGGCAAAGAAAGGGAAGGGAAGGCGTGAACTATGGGGAGACATGATAGCTGTCTTCCAATACTTGAAGGGCTGTCACAGGGAAGAGGAGGTTGTTCTTCATAGCTCTCGAGGGCAGGACAAGAAGCAATGGGTGGAATCTCCTCAGAGGGAGATTCAAGCGGGAAATAAGGAGGAATTTCCTGACAGAGAGAACGCTTTATTTATTTATTAAACTTCTGTGCTTCCCATCTCGCCAAAGTGACTCTAGGTGTCTTACAGTCATTCAATAAAAATACTATATACAACATTAAAATGATAAAGAACATACATTTAAAATTCAGCTAAAATTCAATTGACCAAGATGGAGAGGAAGGGATGCATGGGGAGGGGGTGAGGTCTGTCTAATTCATTAGCAATAGCAGTAGGCTTATATAGCACCCCGTAGTGCTTTACAACACTGTGTAAGCATTATTTGCATATTGCCCCCAACAATCTTAGTTCTCATTTTACTGGCTTTGGAAGGATGGAAGGATGGGTAGATACATATTGGATTTCAGCCCCCATGATCTTTGAGCCCTGTTACGGTCGATCTCCAGTTTGCTTGCAATACTGCACTTTAACCACTATACCAGTGGTGGCTAACCTTTTTGGGCTCCTGTGCCAAAAATTGTGCACACGCTTGCACCCTCATGCTCGTGTGCCAACACCCAGAAGGCAATGCGCCTCCTCCCACACCCCTACGCATGCGCACACAATCACCCACCCCACCCCCCGCTGCCCCTTTACCTGCACTGTGCCTCACAGCTGATTTTTGGCCGGTTTGAGGCCTTTTCAGCCTCCTAAAGGCTTGAGGAAGGCTTCTGCAGGCTTCTGCAAGCTTTGTAGGCCGAAAACTAGCCCCGTTTCATCACTCTTTGTTTTTCTGAAAATACCGGAAGTGACGAAACGGGGCTAGTTTTCGTCCTACAAAGCTTGCAGAAGCTTGCAGAAGCATTCCTCAAGCCTTTGGGAGGCTGATTAAGGCCTCAAACTGGCCGAAAATCAGCTGTAAGTCGCACACGTGCGCAGTGAGGTAAGTTTGCCTGCAGCTCCCATACCAGCACAAATGGGTCTGCATGCCATAGGTTCGCCGTCATGGCACTATACCATCAAGGATCTTTAACCCTCATTAATCATCTCCAAGATGCTACCTTCCATTGGGGCCGCAGATCAGTTGACAGAACCCTTCAAGCCCTTTAAGAAGGCCAAAACAGTAAGTGTGGATCTCACCTGGGGGGGTGGGGAAAGAGGGTGGGTGCCATGGCAGAAAAGTGTCTTCTCCTGGACCTTGCCAGGAGAAATTCCTTGACTGGTAGGATCTGCAACATATCTCTTTAAAGCGCGGGTAGGAAGCATGGGGGCAGTCCTTTCTATGAAGATGATTAAATAAAGCAGAGTTTCTGCCTGCGTTAAGCAAGGATCACCCTTGTTCAGAGAGCCTTTGGTGGTATAACGAAAGCCACTTTAAATGAAACTGCAGCTTCTGAGTTCTTTAAATTTGCGAGAACAATCGTCTCTGGATGAGTGGGCAGTTTGGTCCTTGGCTAGTAGAGCTTTGGAGCAGGTGCAGCGTGTACCCATACACCTTTTCAGGTAAATAGGCCCTTGTGTGTATACAAAAGCTGCATGTGGATGGCTAAGCTCCAAATCTCTTTCAGAAGAGCTCTTGGAATCAAATACTTTCCTATCCGGTTTGGGGATTAGCCGTCTGCTATTTCCGCCACTCTGTTTACCTGAGAATGAAACCACACACAAAAGGGCACAGACGGGAGAACATGATCAGATCTCTCCAAGGTGAACCCTCAGCCTCATCCTTGCTTGCATTTGGGCTTTGTTCATAGAAGAAATAGCATGCCAAGCTTGGTTGCTATAGGATACTGAACTCCTTTCCATATGTGGCAGGCCGAAGCCTGAACTAGGGTTGACTTTAACATGCCCAGACGGGTGCAGGAATAACCACAGCCAAGAAAATACAGGGAGGGCTACATGGTCAGGAAAGGAGATGGGTTTACAGAAGTGGGAAATCCCACCTGTTGGAAAAAAAACAATTATTCCAAAATTGTGTGGCATAGGTTGGAATAAGATACATTAAGAAAGAAGCACTTGCCTATAAATAATGCTACTATGTGAGCAGAGTAAATATACAAAAAAATGTAAAATTTTTAAATTCACCAAGTGCTCTGTGTTTATTTTAAATTATGGAAATGCTTTTGTGATATTCCCGTTTATTTATAACTGATATGCTCAGCCAGCCTCACCTGCCAGAGATCATATAAATCCTTAGCCTTGCCATTTGCTCCAAAAAACACAGCATTTGAGCATTTGTGGCAACCTCATTAAAAGCCACACACACTGACACAATGAGTTCAGAAACAAATCGACAGGATGAACATGCAACATTCAAAACAGGAAACTTTTAAAATACCTGAGAGAGCTGTCTTTGCTTGGACAGTAGATGAGCATTTATGCAGAAGGAAGCCCATTTCTGAAAGGCTAAAGAGACCAGAACATGGCCATAGCATCAATTCATTCAGAAACCAGAGTTTGAAATGTCTTTCTATCACATCCCCCTTGTAGATTCAATTCCCATTGCTTCCAAGAAGGATAAATATATACAGGTGGTTCTCGACTTATGACTTGCTTAAGGACCATTTGAAGTTATGACAGGCCCGAAAAAGAATACTTACAACCTGGATTTGAAATTCTGACTGAAGTCTCCACATTGCAGTCACATGAGCACATTTGGGGCACTTGGCATCTGGCCCACATTTATGGCTATTTGCAAATGTAACTGCCAGAAACTGGTTTTACTTCCAGTTTCCAGCAAAAAAAAAAAAAAACCCATAGAAAACAATGGACCCCAGTATTCACTTTACAACTGCACATTCACTTAATGACCACTGCAACAAAAGATTGTAAAATTAAGCGTAGTGCTGTGGTGAGCCACTGAGCAACTATCCTAATTGCACGGTCCATTAAGGTTGTATGTCAAGAATTACCTGTTTAATGTGATTTTGCTTTTAATTCATGAACAGATATACTTTGGCAAGCCAGAACATCATCTCATTTGGTCAGAAGCTACTATTTTGAGAGGGAGCCCCCACTTTGCTTGCAAGTGGATGGTATACAGTCATCTGAATCCACTATTAAAAGGCTGGATATTGAGAAGAACAAATAAGGAAGAGCAGGAGTGAATCTCTCTGCAGGCAACTAAATCCCAATTTCCAGCAACTCAAGTCATAGGCCATATGTGAAATAGGCTGGGACCCTTAATTCAGCAATATCAGGTAGTATGGTAGGAGATTATAGAGCAGGAGTTGGGACCTTCTTTGGATTGCTTTGTGTTTCTTTTTTTTCTTTTACATGTTTTTAAAAAATTGCAGTGCTGGTTTTTGTTTGTAGCAACTAAGCACCACCGCGCTTTCCCCTATTCATCATATTACCTTCACTGCTTTCTCATTGTTTGGAAAGTTAATTAAGTTTCAGCAACAGCATTTTCACTAAACAAAACCTCCACAGGGATCCCTGAAATCTGTGGGATAGGACAGGCAAGATGTGCTCTACAAAAATATAGAGTTGTTAAAAAGTTTGCTTTTAGCTGATTACATGGCTGGGTCATTTCATTGTCTTCTGGGCCAGATCAACAGAAATCCAAACTTGTGGTTGAAGGATCTTCAGGTCCTGGAACGACCTGGTAGCCGAACGTTTAACCAAAGGCTGTTTCCTTTCCCTTTCCACATCTCAGTTCTGTTTCTGTTTTCTGAGGCAGAAAGTGATTCACTACTCATCCTCACACTTATGACCATTGCAGCATTCTCTTAGTCAACTGAATCAGACTTCGGGCACTTGGCAACCAGTGTGTGTTTACAACAGTTGCAATGTCCTGGGGACATGTGATCTCCATTTGTGACCTTCCCCGTCAGCTTCTGACGAGCAATTTTTAAAGTCACTTAATGACCTCGTGATTCATTTAATAACTGCAGCAATTTTTTACAGGTTGTAAAATCAGACACAACTCAACAACTGCCCTGATTAGCAATGAAAATTCTAATCCCAATTGTGGTTGTAAATTGAGGACTATCTATTATAATCACTAGATTTTGCATTTCCCCCAAACGCTGCATCTCCACACTGGACGCTGTCCAGTGGACAGCACATCAACTCATGAATTTAAGATGTTGTGTTGGGAGATCACAAGCATTTTAGATGATGGTTTTACGTTGTAAAACTATAAACAGCAGCAGAAATTGTTATTGTGGATACAGTAGTAACAGCCCTAAATCAGAGGAGGCCAGGAGAGAAAATTAAAAGACCAGTTCTTTCCTAGTTACTCAAGAATTTGACAAATGTGGGAACTCAACAGTGAAAGTTCCCATGTGCTGGGAATTGCTTAAGACTCTGATAAAAGCAGAATAAATTTTGACATGAACAGGAATCAGATTGCATTTAGTTGCAGTGACATCATCCCTTTCTGCTCCCTTGGTGCAATGTGGGAGCAGGCCAAGGCTCTGTTTCCACCCTCCCGCTGATTGTCACCTGTTAACCTGCCCTTGGGTCTCATCTCTCAGTACAGCAAGCTGAGTTTTAAAGGGCACAGAGGGGCCAGTTCTAAGCCTAGGCAATCTAGACAGTAGCCTAGGTACCAATTTTAAGGGGTGCCAAAATGGAAAAGACTTCCGAAATACGCCATACAAGTCTGTAATCGTATGTGGGAATACTGGGCCCAGAGATACTGCCTAGGGTACAGTAAGTTAAGAAACAACGTAGTCTATAGCTGGATAGTGGGCAGGACAAGAGGCCCAGAAGAGACCCACCTAATTTCTCAGAATGTAAAGGAAATTAGAGTGGTGTGGTGGCCTAGTGTGGAAGATGCTCACCTCCCACTTGGGAGGTTGAGAGTTCAATCCAGTGATGGTATTCTACCGGTTCAGCCCAGTTCTGCTGAGCTGATAGCGGCGGTGAGCAATGGAGACCAAACCGGTTCTCTCTACCACTCTGCTGTTGGGCCCACCTGCCTGCCCGGGCTCTCATATTCACCTTTATCTTCTGCTTTTGAAGCGCAGCTGCTTTGCGCGGCACAGAAGAGTGCTGAGCGGCAGCTGCTGAAGCAACCAGGAGAGTGCAAGCTTGCAGGAGGTGAGTTGGAACGCCTCTGCACCTGCGCAAAGGCCTCTGTGCCTGCGCAAAGTGCATGTTTGGCACATGCATGCACGTAAATGCGCCCACTAAGTCACACCCACCAAAATGGTGGTGAATCCCACCACTGGTTCATCCTAAGTAGCAACAGATGCTTCTCAGGGTGCAAAGAAAAGAGAAGATATCTGCTGCAAACTCATGTAGGCATCAGGAAGGACATCTGGCCAGTAAACGCTCAACTCCATCCAATTGTCTTAACTGTACCCCGAATTAAGGGGTTACAATGTCATGAAAAGGAAAAAAAAAAGGACGTTAGAGGGAGATTTTCACTTTCCAACTTGCAAGAATGATGTCAGCCTTACCAAGTGGCTCAGACAAGAAATACAATCAGATTAGTCATTCTACTTCATTGCAATAATCTTAACATAGTCTTTGTTACATTATATTATATACTTATATTAACATAGTCTTTGTTACAGGTGGTCCTCAACTTACAACCAGAGTTGAAATTTTTATTATAAAAGTCACTGCAGTCATAAGTTCAATCATATCTGATTTTACAACAATTTTTCTTCTAGTTGTTAAGTGAATCACACAATAACAATGCAAATCCAGGTTCCCTGGTGGTCATTTTTTGCTGAAAATTGGCAAAAAAAGGTCACAGATTATGATTACATGACCGCAAGACACCATAACAGGTTGTAAATGCGAGCGAGTTGCCAAGTGCCCCAGTTGTGATTACATGACTGCAGGGGTACTATAACAGTCATAATGTGAGTACAGGTCACTTCCCTCCAAGACCGTCGTAACTTTGAACCATTGTTAAATGAGCACTGCTTGTTTTATGCCAGAGAAGGTAGAGTGAGGGCTGCAAATTTGAACATTATTCATGTAGTGGTTTTATCTGATTGCAGGCTCAAAGGAGAGGTTTTTGTCAAAATTGCCTCCTTTTTCAATAACAAAGCAATGTACTGTACTTTAAAACTATTTGTGACTTGTAACTAGCCCTTCAACAGTGCAGTCTTAATTGTTCCTCTTTTTCTTTCTCCTTTTATTGCAGATGTTCATTGTGGAGAAGACTGAGGACAGTCACTGCAGCTTGCACGAGTTCACTATCACTGGATCCACCTACACCCCTGAGGGACAAATGTGAGTATTTCTACTGACCACAAGGAGGCACTGTGCCTTGTTGTCGGAACTTGTCAAGCATTGATGTAAAATCTTCCCAATGTTTAAAAAAAATGATTGATTGAGCCTGTGAACCAGTATTAACCCCTGGCAATATTTTCAGAAGTGGTTTGGCATTTCTTCCTTCCTAGAGCTGAGAGGAACTGACTGGCCTAAATCATGGAGCTGCCTTTCTACCTAAGGCATGTTTGAAACTCACAGTCTTCTGGTTTCTAGCCTAGGGTCTTAACCTCTATACCAGGGGTGTCCAACCTTGGCAACTTTAAGACTTGCTTTGCTGGCTGAGGAATTCTGGGAGTTGAAGTCCACAAGTCTTAAAGTTGCCAAGGTTGGACACCCCTGCTCTATACCAAGCTGACTCCCCTTGAAATTATATTTAAAAAATTAATATAAAACTCATTTAAAAAAAAGAAAAACAATCCCATCACTGTGTCTGTCAGGTTGATAGCATTGCTGTGCTGTTTTTGCATTTGTTTTCTGAAAGTTTTAAATTGCCGGCTAATTTAGGGTGGATGCCAAAGCAGGCAGATATTATTTATTTATTTTATTCATCCGATTTATTGACCACCCATCGTACCACAGGTAACTCTAGGTGGTTTGCAATATTAAAAGAGATTACAGGAGTAAAACAAAAAGCTTCATGTTTGTTTACATTGTATTTATGAATGTACATACATATGTATGTATATCCTGCCTTTGTAATTTTTACAAATAACTCAAGGTGGTAATTGTCCCCATTACTTAAATGTCTATGGAGATTTTCATCATCCACGTCATGGTTGTCCCAAAGGTGCTTTTTAAAGAGGCAACTGGCACTTTCTGGGATTTTTTTCTTTGAAGATGTGTAGCTTCTCATCCAAGAAGCTTCTTCATTTACTTACGTATTGCACCAATGGCCTCTTGCTATCTGCAGTGGTGAACCCAAGTGGTGGGGACAGTCTTGTCAGGCAAGAAGAATCAAGACCCATACATTAAATCCAGTTAAGCTGATTTATTGCTCACATATATACCCAGGAATCTAGTCAGCTAATGGTCAGCACTAAATTGGTGCTAGATAAGAGTTAATGGAATTCAAGAGAGATTGGACTTAGAGCATTTGTGGGAACTTAATGACTTCAGGCTGATTCCTCTTTTGACTCCACCTGCAAGCTCTGCCTGTCCTTCTCCTGCAAATCTCCAAAATTTGACTCACAAGAGGGTTGCTTTAGTTGAACGAGCTTTATAGTCCTGAAATATCTTTTCCCCCTCCAACCTCAGAGTTATTCAGCTTAGGCAACAGCAAAAGTTATACATTAATAAAGACTAAGCATCTCACAATCATTGGGCACTAGCTACAACAAAAGAGAGAGATAATTATCTGATTGGGATTAGAGTTGGAAGTTTGTTATTTCACAGCTCATAAGACTAAATAGGAAGATCTAACTTGTCTAAGCAATTTCTGTTCCAGGTGTTAATTGAAAAATGCAGGTCAATCACAGGACAACATCTTTATAGAATTTTGAAACCTTGCATGAACACACAAGTAAATTTACAAATACAGCAAACTAATACGATATAGCCAGCAGCTGCACTATTTATTTATGGCCATGTTTAGCCTACTTTTTATTAAAGACAACCCCAAAACAGGGTGCAATAAAAGAAGCCAGGAAAACTATATATAATTATAAAGTGAAAACCATAAAATGGGAACTGTTAACAATCCCAAGGTCTTCAGCTCAGCCCAAAACTTTAAGCAAACAGGTAGGGCTTTACTGAGCCCCAAAAGCGAATTAGTCTCAGCACCAACCAGAAGTGGAAAGGGATGGTGTTCCATAATTGTGATGCTATATAACCCACAAAGTATGTGAATCATGTTTAAAAGAAAACAAAATGAAGTAGGGTCATCCCCAGGGAATGAATTCAACTAAATAATGGCATGGGGGCACAGAATTAAAACATGTGTTGCACTGTACCCACCATAAATTTCCACCCATCACACTTGCTTATCTATAAAATAGTTTTGGACTGTAACATGTTAATTTAAGAGATTCATTGTATTTTATTTTTGACACAAAATATTCCAATGACATAATTTGGAGACAATGTTTTGAATTCCATGGTGAAATCTCGGCAGCAGTTGCCAGAGTCAGAAACAGTTTGCACAGTTCTGAATTATTATTTTGCTGTTATTTAAAGCCCATGGGAAACTATAAGCAGAATAAATTTTCACCAGAGAAAGTATGACAATTTACACATACCCCATGTATTAATTATTAAAGAGTTGAACTGACTATGTTTCTTTCTATCTCTGTTCCCTGGATCAGTGGGAATCCACAACTCCTACCCCAAAGGAATGTAATAATACAAATAATAATTTTAATAGAAAGTTGGATTTACTAGGTTAGTGATGGCTCATTATAGTTGAGAAGTAATTCTTTGGAGCAGGGTCCAGAGAAATTTAAATCTAAGAAACAAGAAACAAATAGTTCTAGAAAACTTCAGTATGCAGTAGATGACCTACTTACATTGTGCCACATCACAGAAAATTAGTTAGGCTCTCTCTATCTTGCCTTTCATCTCTCTTGACTGTGAGGAAGGGCAAATTTATATATTTGTCTGTCTGTCTGCTTTCTTTCTTCAGTTTTAGGTTCAATTTATTCCATTTTTACATCTTCTGTTCGAGGGATTTTAATTGCCCAAAACTGTATACTTGTATTTCTTGTTAAATATACTGTATATTTGGTCTATCTGAGTTTACTCAGGGTTTTTTTTTTAAATCCAAACAATTTTCTAAAGCTTCAATACATTTGCATCTTTTTTTTTCTCCTCTGATTACCATATACCTGGATAAAAGATTAGAGGACAATCAACTTGCTGGTATCATATGTCAAAGTTATTTTTTTTACTATTGTATCAGGTGTTTCTATGCTCTGGAAACACCTCACACCAGTAGAACACAGATGCTGCTTGTTCAAATATACAGTATGCATTTTATCAACCTATATGGGTATAAAATGGCAAAAAAAGAAGACACATTTTAGAAGTATCTTAGAAGTTGATATCTCTTGGGTTTACTCAGGAGTTGCCACATATTTAATGATTATTCCCATTTTCTCCCAAGTTAATCTTGACCATAAAAGCAGAAGGTAATGGACTATTGACTGCTGCAGTTTGGAGCATAGTGCAAATATGTACAGCATTCTTAATGTTCCCATGCTAATGTTTGTTGTGTAATGTGCAAAATGATCTTCATCCCTGATCTAATAGTTGGAAGAGATGGGATGAAATGACCTTCACACACCTTTAGTGATGTCCAGGAAAACACATTCATGTGAGCCATCCACAAGATACTCATAGAATATCCTAAGTCAGCCTTTTTACCAGACGTTCATTGGAATCAATTGGATCCCAGTAGATCCTAAGATTCTCTACTCTGGTACTTTACATCTCAGGATGATATCCATTACCTATCCAAGGTAGTATCTGATAGGAGAGTATTTAATGAGAACAGAATTTGATAAATCTCCAGTAAAACTAGTCCTCTGAGCTCCTACTGGAGCAAACCAATTGGATATGAAGTGTTACTCTGTCATTTCAACCCCCACATTCCCCCCACCATACCCCAAAGTCCCCAGGGTTCAAAATTCCTTCTATAACTCTGCTTTTGATGGCTGCAGCAGGCAAATGGTGTGATGAAGTGACTCAAATGCTTCAATTGACATCCTTGTGTCAGATATCAGGGTGCAGATGCTTACTCATGGCGTTTGCACGATGCTCCTGTTGTATGATGCTCATGTCGACATTTTGTTGCTGATGCTGCTATCCAAAAAAGACTTAAATAATCTCACTGAAGCCTTACATAAAATTAGTTGCAATATGCTTTACCCATCTTTCTTTTGAGATGCTAGCAAATAAGGCAAAGCAAAAACTCCCTTACGTCCAGCTTCAGTCTTGGTGATTCTATAGAGACGTCCATGTCGCTTTCCTGGCCTCAGTATGATAATAATATCCCATTACATATTTTTTCATTTTTTTTTATTCAACTCCAGTCCACTGATTTTTTCGTGGTCTCCAATCTGGGTATGTGCTGGGTCTACAACAACACGCCATGGCCAACTCTCTATGGCCAACTTGCTACAGCCAACTCACCTTAGCCAACTTGCTGCAGGACAACTCACTACAGCAACTCACCACAGGACAAGAGTTACACTAAAGTAACTCTTTAAAGTAACTCTGAAGAAATAGTGGAATAGAATCATTAAATAAAAGATGCCAAAGAAAGAACAAAATGAAATGTGAATGACAAAAATGAAAATAATATTTAATTGTTTTTAAAAATTAAATTGAATTGTTGAAGTGCCCCACAGTGAGTTGTCCTGTGGCAAATTGGCCACGGCCTTGGAGAGTTGGCTATAGCGAGTTGTCCCATTCCAACTGGCTCCAAATCTTAGTTTTTTGTGAGATACTTAGGCTTTTTTTTAAATAATCAAAAAGGCTTAAAAACAGGGGGGGAAACAGGACTGTGATTCCCCCTCCCTACTTACCACCCTTACTTCTGCTTCTTTAATATCATTTCAGCACCGAAAGGTGTTAATTTGCCTCTTCTTTTGGAAATGTAAACTCTTCTTTCCTGTGAAGATTCTTTTGTGCCTTTAATTAGCAAGTTGCTTTTCCATCACAGCTGTACTTCGTCCAAGACATTGAGGGAAAGGGTACAATTTGTCAGTCTCATAGGAGCCACTCACTGACAGACGGAACTTCCGACATTCCTTTAAAAAGGCTCTTTCACAGGAATTTGTCTGGGCAAATCTGTGTGTGTGCATGCACACGTGCTAATTGGAAGCTGGCCTTCCCATAAGAAGTTGTCAAGAATTGTCTGACTTAGGCCTCCCCAACAGCACGAAGCTGAGTCCTCATCCCGATAAACCCTTTTTATTTAATTTACAGTGAATTTCCCGTCCAGCAAAGTCCCAGCCAACAATCTTTCAAAATAGTTCTCAATTACAGACCTTTATCAGGCTCGGAGAGTAGCCAGGCCAATATCTTTCAGATGCCGCAATACTTGGCAAGCATGCCGGAATAAACTAATTGTCTCCTTCAAAGCCCCATTCCCCTTTCGCTCCTCTTTTATTTCCTATAGGAGGGGGCATTCACCGTCCACCTGTGGCTTTACTCCCAAGTTGGCCCTTGTTCTTCAACTGTTCCCTTCTCCTGGCAGCTCTACGCATGCGCACACTGGGAACAGGCTCCAGCTGTTCTTCTGCCTCACTGATGTCCAACTCCGAAGGCAGCTGATAACTGTCAGATGGCCCTGGCCCCATCTCTGCCTCCAATGCAGAGCACTCGTCAGAGCCTTCCCCAGACTCCAGGATTGGCCCATATTCCTCCCCAACCTCCTCACTGTCCGAATCTGCTGCCAGCTCCTCTGGCCGCTGTCGGGCCACAACACTAGCCTACAATATGGGCAAAGCTCCTTTTATGCAGCAGCCACATTTCCAAATTGGAGCATGTGCTTTGCAGAAGAAAAGTCCCTGCAACCTTTAGATGGAAAAGATGAGAAGGCCACCCAAAAGCTTAGAGAGCCATTGACAATCAGCAATGTGCCTGTGAGAAGACCTGTAAACATATGTAAAGGGCATTGGTGATGGAAAGGTTTCAAAATAATTAGAAACTAGTGATGCTTATGAAGGAGATACCAAATTGTTGATCCATCTAGTTTGATTGTCTCTAAATACCTGAAGTTTCGGTGAAGGGATGTCTTTAAACCAGCCTTCTCTAACCTGCTGTTCTCTATGTGATTCCTCAAATCCTAGAATGTCCAACACGATCATCAGCTATGATCATATTGGCCAAGAATCCTGGGAGTTTTAGTTCTTACACATTTGGAGGACAGGAAGATGGTACTTGTTGTCAATGGCTTTCAGATTGGAACTTTCTCCCATATGAAGGTGCTGCCATCATCTTCTCTTTGCATTGCTTGTGCTCCACCATTATGCAATTGTTGCTTTTCTATAAAATTCCTTTACCTTGAATTAGGATCCATCTAGGTCAGTTCTGTCTGCTCTGACTTTGGCAACAGCTCTCCAAATCATCAAAAATATTCTTCTCACTCTTGTTACCTCACATGCCTTTTGGATCCCTATGTCTTACCTCCCCCTCACTTATGGTTTCACAGTGTCCTAGAGAATCAAATGTTGTAGCGTTAGCCAGTTGGTGGCATTTTAGAATTCAGACCTGTAATTTGGAATGGTTCCTTCTTTCCCCTGTTAACAAAAAAAAAGCAAATAAATAAATATCACAGAAAAGTAGGTGTGTTTGGAAATAAAGTAATTTCAGAATATTTCTTTCTAACTCTAAGTGGTCCAGTTATTTTGAGATACTTCTTTTGAAACAGAAGGTAGCATGCATCCCTTGTCTTATCTATAGGTAGAAAAGGTAAATGATATTTAGTCATGACTGACTCAAGGGGGGCATGGTGCACACCTCCGTTTCTTAGCCAAGGGAGCCAGCATTGTCCAAAGACGCTTCTGTAGTTATGTGACCAGCATGAGAATACCATTAAGTTCCCACCAAAGTAGTACCTATTTATGTACTTGCATTTGCATGCTTTCAAACTGCTAGGTTGGCAGGAGCTGGGGCAGGAACAGGAACACACCCCATCACATAATGGGGTTGGGTTTCCAACTGCCAACCTTCTGGCGACAGGCTCAGCACCTTAACCACTAGACCACCTATAAGCATAACAAAAGTCCTTCTCAATCAGACTCCAGGGTCTATGCTGAGCTTGGAGAAGCAGCACCCAGCCAATGGCACTGGGAAGAAGATTTCATAGCTCTGTTGAAATAATTGTTCTGGATCTCCATTGCTTCTGCTGTTTCGAACATTTTCATAAGCCCCGCCATTCTGTTAAAGCTTTTTTCTCTTGAATTCAGTTTCACAGTCAGGGCTAAGGATCTGTAACTGGCTGAGACAGACAAAAGTTTAAAACTGTATTTTGCAGAAATATGTTACTGAATGACTGCAGGTTACCTGCCAGTTATGGAACTTGTCCTAAATCTCTTTGACAATTTTCTTCTAGGAAAGCTATGGTAAGATATATTACTATTAATAAATAATTTTAAAAATAAAGGTACAGTACCACCCTGTTATATTGATTATTGCATTTGGGTTGCAAAATATATAAGTTTCTTCATTGCCGGTCAGATAAAATTTTACTTTGTTTCCCCTATTCTCCTTTTAAAATGCCAGCTTAAAGAATGATCACCCTGTTAATTGTGGAGAATTTGATGGCCTAGTCGAACTTGCAACCATTTGTGCCCTTTGCAATGATTCCTCGCTGGATTATAATGAGGTAATTTTTGTTGTTATTAGTATTAGCAATAGCAATAGCAATCTTATATAGACTTTACAGCACTCTCTGAGTGGTTTACAATGCCAGCACATTGTCCCCAACAATCTGTGTCCTTATTTTACCCACCTTGGAAGGATGGAAGGCTGAGTCAACCTTCAGCCCATCAGGATTAACTCCAGATAGTGGGCAGAGTTATCCTGCAATGCATTCTAACCACTGCGCCACCAGTGCTCATATATTATATATCAAATCAGGAAGAAAGTCATACAGTAGCTCAGCCTACAGTTCCTAGAAGAGCGTTCTCCAGTTTGAACTGCGAAGTCTGCCTGGAGCTGAAGGAAATTGTGATTCAGATTGAAGAATGCTTCACTTTTAAAACAATTTTGTCATTTCTTTTGATGTACAAAAATGACTATGTTATAAGTATCAATCTTAATTTTCAGGGGGAAAAATAGCGTGCAAAAAAGTATATCCTACTTGAATAATTTTCTTGAAGTTTAAAAATAGAAAGATAAAAGTCCTACAAATTAAGATAAAAGAAAAAGTGCAAAAAAGAAAAAAAGGGGGGGGGGGAAAAAAATAGGTAAAAGGAAAAAGAAATATATCCTGTTGTATTGTAAAACCTTTTAATTTGAAAAGTTAAAGTTTAAAGTTTGTTTAATTTAAAACCTTTTGTTTTAAAAAGGTCTTTTAAAAAGAATTTTGCAGTGAAGATTACAATCTCTTTCAATGCAAGTTTTAGAACTAGGATGGGGCATTGCTTTACTGTTCCAAACCAGGGATGTCAAACTCATGGCCTGCAGGCTGGATGTGTCACGTGCTGGCCACGCATACCCCGGTTTAGCGAAGAGAAAAAGGTCACGATACGTCACGTGATGATGTGACGCCGCGAGTTTGATACCCCTGCTTAAAGGAAGCCCTCATATATTCCATAAAATTTATAGCACTCTTGTGGAAATAAGTCACAAGTTAGTGAGGTTGATTGATTTCCCCTTGATTTCCAGGGAAACAATTCAAATGTTTTGGTTTTGGAAAAATATCTGACAGTATTAGTAGAGTAATGAGCACAATATCCGAAGCCTTTTGCTAGTGGTCACTCCAGTGTAAGGGCCCAAGGCAAAGACAAGGGGGAAGCAGAGGACGAAAGCAGCATCTCGCCATCCCGACACAAGCTCCGCCCCTTTTGTACAGGCTTTATGACATGCGCAAAACGGAGGTTGCTTATGGTGCAAGACAGTTGGATGAAAGCTTTTGATCCTACTCGGGCCTTTGAGTTCCAGTTGTTTGTCCTTGGCCAGCAGAATAACAGGAAAAAAGGGAAAAAAGAATATGCATCCCTTACAACAGGTAGTCCTCGACTTACAACAGCTCATTTAGTGACTGTTCAAAGTTACAACGGCACTGAACAAAGTGACTTATGACCGTTTTTCACACTTACAACCATTGCAGCATCCCCATGGTCACGTGGTCAAAATTCAGAGGCTTGGCAACTGATTCATACTTATGACGGTTGCAGTGTCTCAGGCCCCCTTTGCAAACTTCTGATAAGCAAAGTCAATGGGGAAGCCAGATTCGCTTAACAACTGTGTTGCTAACTTAACAACTGTGGTGATTCATTTAACAATGGTGACAAGAAAGGTCGTAAAATGGGACAAAATGCACTTAAGAAATGTTTCACTCAGCTACAGGAATGTTGGGCTCAATTGTGGTCATAAGTTGAGGACTACCTGTACTGTTTTTGTATCTGGTCCTGGGTAGAGCGGATATGTAGACTCACAAGAGCTGATTTCTAGGAATGAAATTGATTTTGGGAGGGAAAAATAAGACTTGTTTATACTGATTAGAGATTGTTATTTTTTTTTCTGCCTACATGTTAAGCAGACATACTGCATTGGACTCTGTATTTTACTGTTTTTGGCTTTCAACATGAGATTTGAACATCCTTCCTCACCAAACTAGCATAATTGTTTCTAACAAATTAGACTGCAGTGCCTACCACTGTGGGAGAAGTATTTTGGCTGTGTCTTAACTGCACCTTCCTTTTCTGTTTCTAGTCCAAGAAAGTTTATGAAAAAGTGGGCGAAGCAACAGAAACAGCCTTGATCTGCCTTGTAGAGAAGATGAATGTTTTCAATACAGACACCAGCAGTTTTTCCAAAGTAGAAAGAGCCAATGCCTGCAATACAGTGAGTAAGAGGTTAATTTCTCCAGGGTAGAAACAGAAGAAATTTTAGCACAGCATTTGCAATCTTTAAATGGGGACTCGCAGGCCATGTTTAACTGTGGTTTGCCCAATAAAAGCCTCTTCCTAGCCATAAACCATTGCTGCAGTAATTTCTGCAGGGGAGAAATGAGACAATTCCAGAGCACTAAGGCATTGCCAGTCGTTGTGTTAATTGTTGGAAGCTGCCTTGAGGATTTGCATAATGGAAAAGCTGGACATAAATCCAATAACTCCACAAATATCTAAATATTAAATTTGGTGATTTCTTGACATTCGTTGGTGACCCATTTGTGTAGTTATGCATACAGTAGCCTTGTAAATATATCCAGAATTCTTTTTAACTTGCAAATTCTTTATTATCTGTTAAATAATAAACAGATAGACCTCTGCTGGGTGCAAAATATTTCCAGGCTATGTAACCAAGTCTCTATTTCAATGCCATAATACTTTGGCCTGGCAAGAAAGGTCTGGAGTTGGAATTGGCAAATAATGGACCATGGAGGCATTCCAGAACCAGCCACTAAACTTTGATGACAAAGTACCTTCAGATCATGGTATTTTCATGAAATAAAAAGCAGAAGAGAGGGGTATTAAATTTTTGAAAGGCTTAATGTAGCTTTTTTCAACAACCACAAAAAAAATTGCACACTCAAAAGGAACAGACAAATGCAACATTGTTTTTGGCAACAACCAGCATTTTCTGTAAGATATCCTTTCGCCCAGAGAAAACAAAGTGGCCCTTTCATTTATTTTTCCTTCTGATCTTTTAGGGCTGAGAACAAATATAATACTCGGAAAAGAACATGCATGGCTTAGGCAATATATTTTGCATTCCAGGCCAGTGGTGGAATTCATTTTTTTTTTTACTACCGGTTCTGTGGGTGTGGCTTGGTGGGCATGGCTCAGAGGTGTGATTCAACCGGTGTAACAACGGGTTTGGTGAGCACGCGCTTTGTGCGCACGCACAGAGGGTTTGCTACTGACCTTCTCCTGCAATCCTGCAGTCTCCCAGTGGGTTAAATAGCTGATGAGTGGCAATCCGCTGTGCCGTGCAAAGCAGCTGAGCTTGAAAACCAGGAAGGTCAGAATAGAGCCGGGGCCGGTGGGAGGGCCCAGCAGCTGATCGTCAGAACAAATTGTTTCGTCACAGATGATCCTCGGAGCTACCAATTCGGGCTGATTCGAACCAGTAGAATACCACCACTGTTCCAGGCGCTACTCTGCATTTGTAATTTATGTATCTAGAATGTTTTATTTGTATCCGTACACTTAAAAATTGCTTAAGGAAAATATTACTTGATATTCAAGGACAATTCCTATGGCAGAGACTCTGAGGGCTTCCTGCAGTCATTTCCCTCTCCCTCCTTACAGGTAATCAAAAAGCTGATGAAGAAGGAATGCACCCTTGAATTTTCCCGCGACCGCAAGTCCATGTCTGTGTATTGCACACCTGTGGCCTCCAGTCACAATTCCTCGAGCGGCAAGCTCTTTGTCAAGGTAACAGCTGGCACCAGGTCCTGTTGTGGTGAAGGCCCAATTAGAGGTGCCACTGCCATGGCTTTCTCTATGCATTGGACTTGACAAGTCAAATGGCAGTGTGGTTATGGCGGTGCTTCACTTTTCAATGGGAGACACATTGGCTTGTCAAGGATTGCTGCTGCTATGGACTTTTTGATGGCATGGATCTTAGCAAAAACGTTATCAAAGGCAATTATCCTATCTTCTATTTTTTTTTATTATTTTTTTATTTTATTTTTAAATTTTTATCTATTATTATTAAACCTTTAGGATTTCAGCCCAAAGGCCATACTTTTTTTCTCCAGGATGCTCCATTCCATCTCTGTGTTTTCCATTATTATTATTTTTTCTTCTTCTTCTTCTTCTTCTTCTTCTTCTTCTTCTTCTTCTTCTTCTTCTTCTTCTTCTTCTTCTTCTTCTTCTTCTTCTTCTTCTTCTTCTTCTTCTTCTTCTTCTTCTTCTTCTTCTTCTTCTTCTTCTTCTTCTTCTTCTTCTTCTTCTTCTTCTTCTTCTTCTTCTTCTCTCAGTCCTCATTACATGTTCTCATTTCTCTCTTCATTTCCTCACACCCATCCTTTGGATAGTTTTCTTTATTCCTAAAATATTTAATATTTTTAGAATTTACATTCCCCTCAAATTCCTCAGCCCTTCCCTCTAATGTATCGATGAGTTTGCTGTGATGTGTCAAGAGGAGGAACTCCTTTAGGGACTAGAGCAGTGTTTTTCAACTTGGCAACTTTAAGATGCGTGGACCAACTCTCAGAATTCTCCAGCCAGAATGGGAATTCTGGGAATTGAAGCCCAGGCTTCTTAGAGTTGCCAAGTTTGAAAAACACTGCTCTAGAATGCCATGGGGTGGGCAATTATGGACCCTTTATGACCTGTGGACTTCAATTCCCAGAATTCCTCAGCCAGCCAGTCATGCTAGCTTAGGAATTCTGGGAGTTGAAATTCACAGGTTGTAAAGGAGTGTTACCCATTTTGCTCCAGAGCAGGACTGTCAAACTTCCAGCCCACGGGCTGGATGCATCATGCGCTGGCCACACCCATGCCCGGTTTAGCAAAGGGGGAAAAAGTCCCTATATGTCTTGTGATGCCACAATGACAACGTGAGTTTGACACCCCTGCTCTAGAGGATTGAACTCTTGTCTCTTTAGTAGCAAAATGGTTTTGCTTTAAGCAAGGAAATGATGTGTGCCTATCAGATTTTTCCCCATTCTTTCTTCCCTTTCCCTGATAAGTCTGACACATCTTGAAAAAGAATGAGTGTCTGCGTTTCAAAATAAATTTTGACTGAATCTCCTAGAGATTCCCTTAAAGTCCTGCGTTTCCACTAGGGGGTGGTCTTTGATTAGTTTTCAATGCATAACTTATTTGGAGAGAGAAAATAGGCATTCTGACCTAATAAATTAAGTACTCTTTGCAAGAAGAAACATGTATTTTTCACACATTTTAGCAATGGCCTTTGGCCTTTGAGTAGTGAGCACAGACATCACATCCTCAAATGTAAGCTAATCAGATCACAGA
Organism: Notechis scutatus; assembly: GCF_049901735.1. Lineage (NCBI taxonomy): Eukaryota > Metazoa > Chordata > Lepidosauria > Squamata > Elapidae > Notechis > Notechis scutatus. The sequence goes on along the minus strand of NC_142009.1, from coordinate 20,191,387 downwards.
CATAAATTTGAACTAAAATAAACTCCTAAGTATGTTGAATGCCCTTCATTTCTTTACTACTCAAGTGTTTACTAATTTCTTCTTTGACTAGATGAATAAATGACATTAGGCTAAAACTTTTGGAAAGAAGGCAAAGCTTCACCCAACTCAAGATTTACAGGGTTTAAAATCACACACACACTTTCCATAAGTCTCCAAGAGTTTACCTGCTTGATCATCTGGGTCAGTTTAGAAATTTCATTTCTTTTCTTTCTCTCTCTTTTTTTTTTTTGATAAAAATACTTTATTAAACGAATTTATACAAATACAATAAAACCAAACATTCCATTTATCGCAATGTGAGCAAGACAGTGTTCACTCAATCTGACATCTCTCAAATTATGTAGCATAATCATTTACACTTATTACATTAATAAATAACACAAAGTTTCATCTAATTATATGTTACATGTAATGTTCACTTCTTTTCTTTCTCAAGGGCGCTCCAGAAAGTGTCATTGAGCGCTGCACTTACGTTCGTGTTGGCAGAAACCAAGTCCCTTTGACTTCTTCCATCAAAGAGAAGATCCTGTCCAGGATCCGGGAATGGGGTACCGGCATCGACACTTTACGCTGTCTCGCCTTGGCCACAAGAGACCATCCACCTCGGAAAGAGGACATGCATCTAGATGACTCCAGCCAGTTCATTAACTATGAAGTAAGTGAGGCTGGCTTGAGCAGGGGTGTCAAAGTCGATTTCATTGAGGGCCGCATCAGGGTTATGTTTTACCTCGGGGGGCCAGGGTGAGCGTGGCTGCATTAGTCGTGGCCAGCTCGACGTCATTCTTCTTTTTTTTGTAAAAAGTTTTTTTATTATTTTTTTTATTTTTACACATCTCTTCACATGAGCAACATGTTTCCAGATTATAACACTTGTACATAGCCATGCTTTCATTTCCATTAATCTTATATAATATCATCTCATGTTATTGTCCATTTCACTCATCTTTAAATAAATTTGCATTTCATATTTCAGTTCATTAATTCAATATCAATATCATTTTGTCCACACATGTTTCCAATTCTTTATCCCCTATTATTTCCATTTTCAGCTTACCACCTATTTTATTTTACATTACACTTCATTATTATCCTTAATTTTCTCGATGTCATTCTTGTCGGGGGCACCTGTGGTGGCCAAAGTGCTCTGCCAGAGAAAACGGGCTCCCAAGCTCCATTTTTGGCTGCAACGGCCTCCTGCAACCCTCTGCCAATGAAAACAGAGCTTGGGAGGACCCGAGTGTTGCTGGCAGAGGGTTGTAGCAGGCCGTCACAGCCAAAAACAAAGCTCAGGAGCCCATTTTCTGTGGCCGATCCTTCATCATTTCCAGAGTGGCCCTGCAGACCAGATCTAAGAACCCTGCAGGCCGGATCTAGCCTCTGGGCCTTGAGTTTAACACCCCTGGGCTAGCGGGTAAGAGGTTCTTTAAAGGCCCTACAGGTAGTCCTCAACTTTTACAATCCTTCATTTAGGGACCGTTCGACATTACAACAACACTGAAAAAGTGACTTATGACCATTTTTCACACTCATGACCCTTGCAACATCCCCATGGTCACGTGATCAAAATTCGGATGTTTGGCATACAACTGGCACGTATTTAGGATAGTTGCAATGTCCTGGAGTGAGCCTTAAGCTAAGAGGAGGACAGAAACTAGGTTTAATTAATTTAGCAAACTAAACTCTAGCCTTTTCCCTGCAGTGCCCCCTAGTGGCACAAATGCACATTTCTCTTATCTGAGAACTGCATTGAGAAGTAGAATAGAATAGAATTCTTTATTGGCCAAGTGTGATTGGGCACACAAGGAATTTGTCTTGGTGTAAATACTCTCAGTATACATAAAAGAAAAGATACATTTGTCAAGTACAGTGTTACTTGAATTGTATCCCATGATTACAGATTACTTTTGTTTGTCTTCAGCTGAGAGAACTTGCAATAATTTAAGACTTTACAAAAAGTCTCAGAAAACTTTCATTAAGTGTTTTTATAGTTTAAATACCATGTCATAAATATATTATTTATCATTGGAAAAGAACATATTCCACACTGTTTAAAAAAATTTTTTGGGGGGGAAAACAACAGAAAAAAACTGTTTTCCCCCAAATTTTTCCTTTTTCCCCCCCAGGCCTTCCTATCTCTACTGAAGTCATGTAATCGTCTTTTGTAACCTGACAAGCAAAGTCAATGGGGAAGCCAGATTCACTTAACAACCGTGTTACTAACTTAACAACTACAGTGATTCACTTAGCAACTGTGGCAAGAAAGTTATAAAATAGGGTAAAATTCATTTAACAACTATCTTGCTTAGCAACAGAAATTTTGGGCTCAATTGTGGTCAAAGTCAAGGACTACTATATTACAAACAGCTTGTCCTTGACTTATGATAGTCACAGAGCCTGCCCATTATGGTCATAAGTTGTGACAGCTCTAAAGCAATCCTCACGTGACAAACCTGATCTTATGACTTTTTTTTGTGGTAGTCGTTAAGGGAGCCCATGGTCCTTAGGCAAATGCCACAGTCAGTAATTGAGCCCATTATTCACTATGGAGCATTTTTGCTAACATAAATCACAGTCACAAGACTATGGGATGCTGCAAATGGCCATAAATGTGAGCTGGCTTCTGAGTATCCGAAATTCAGTTATATGACTTCTGGCGGGGCGGGCGAGAAGACTTTCTAAGTTGTGAGTACCTTTGCCCAGAGGGGGTGTCCATCATAACTTCCAACGGTCACTAAGCAATTGGTTATAAATCAAGGACTACCTGTATAAGCCAGTACGGCGACTCAGTTGCTAAAAAGGCAAAACAATTTTGGAGTACATTGGATGTACTTGGCATAACATCCAAATCATAGGAAATAATTGTCCCTCTCTACTATGATCAGATCCCATTTGGAGCAGTGGTGGGAGTCAAAAGTTCCCACCACAGGTTCTGTGGGCAGGTCTTGGTGGGCGTGGTTACAGGGATGGACTCACGCGATCGCGCACAGGCGTGCCAAACAGTAAAAACTAAGCTACTGCGCCTCTCAGCTGTTTAGCACAGCAATCCGCTCTGCCATGCCAAACAGCTGAGAGGTTAAAAAGCACCTAGGAGCAGGAGCAGACGGCTGGGTGGGCCCAACTGCAGAGTGTCAGAGACACTCCGATAGAACCAGTTCTCTGCCAGCTAATCTTCGGCGCTACCGGAATACCAGAACCAGGCCGAACCGGTAGAATACCACCACTGATTTGGAGCATTGTTACCTATCCTGGGCTCTACAATTCATAAAGGGCAGTGACAAGTTGCAGCAGGTTCAGAGAAGACCTACTAAAAGGATGAAGGTTCTGGAAACTAAGCCTTATGGGTAATGTTCTGTAGAGATTCTCAGTCATCCAGGTCATGGTTGTCCCAAAGGTGCATTTTCAGGAGGCAACTGGACTTTCTTTCTTCTATATTCCTTCTATATAAATCCTTCTATTCCCCACTATCCTGTCAGAGCTAAAAAAGTTTCTTGGATAAGAAGGAAAACGTCTTCCAAAAAAAAACCCCAAGAAAGTTCAGTTACCTCCTGAAAAAGCACCTTTGGGATTTATGGGTAATGGTTAAAACCTCTAGATAGGATTAGTTTACAGAAAAGATAATTTGGAGGTGAGAATTGATAGCAATCTTCCAATATCTGGAGGTGGGAGAAGGGAGTTGATTTCTTCTCTGTTATCCAGAGGGCAGAACCAGAAGATTAAATGTTCAAGAAGGGAGACTCAAATTAAAAAGCACAAAGAACTTTCTCACTGTTCATGCTGTCAGCCAGTGGAATAAGCTGCCATGTTACTTGGTAGTTTGTCTTTGCTGAGGTCTTAACAGAGACTGGATGACCAACCACCAGAGATGCTTTGGTGGTTCTTACATTGGATTAGATAACCTCTATGGTCTCTTCCAGCTCTATGGTTTCACGATGGTGGATTATAAGGAATCTTCTAAAAGGTGTGTCCTTATACATTTGGAAGAAGGCTGGGTAACCTTTTAGGCAAATGCTGTTGAGATCACACTCACAAAAAGGAAGGCAAAGTTGCATCCCAAATGTAAAATCAAATATCCTTCCCTTACAAAATCTATCCACCCCTATAAATCTAAACCAGCCATAAATTATACTGAAAAGTTAAGTCTTTTAAAGACTTTTGATACGGTAAAATAAGTTTATCACTTAAAAATAGGTGACAGCAATACATTTTCAAGAGAAATTGTGCGAGGGGTTCTGAGGTTATTAAGGGGAGGCACATGGTTGTAAGGTTCACCTCTTCTAGGTACAGTCTGTCAGATTAAAATCAACATGTCAGTAGAGTTGCTACTTTGAGTAGTTTGCTCTGAGGGGAAGTGGCACCATCCAAGTCTGGTTTCTGTTGGTTCAAGAGCAGTTACCTTCTGCCTTTTAGGATACAACATTTCCCCTAGATCCAAAGTTCAAGAAAGTAGAAAATCAAACTTTGGAAGGATGTATTCCCTCATTCCCTTTTGCCTGCAGACTAAGTTGACCTTTGTTGGCTGCGTGGGAATGCTGGACCCTCCTCGGAAGGAAGTGGTGTCATCTATCGAAATGTGCAAGAAAGCGGGTATCCGTGTCATCATGATCACTGGAGACAACAAAGGGACAGCCGTGGCTATCTGCCGGAGGATTGGGATCTTCTCAGAGAGTGAGAAGGTGGCCGACAAAGCATACACAGGCCGAGAATTTGACGATCTCTCACCAGACGCCCAAAGCAATGCCTGCCGTTCAGCTCGATGCTTTGCCCGGGTAGAGCCTGCCCATAAGTCCAAGATAGTTGAATACTTACAGTCATTTAATGAAATCACAGCGATGGTGAGTTCAGATTATCCCTCTTCATCCTTTGATGGTCCAGACTTACTTAGAGGTATTGGAAGATAGCATGGCAATGTAGATATAAAAAGCAAGATATAAATCAAATAACTAAGTAAATAGGGTTGCATGCATTCTTCAGGTTTCTTTCCCCTTCCTTGGATTAGAATGTATCTATAGTCTAGTTGAGTGTTTTTCAACTATGGCAATTTGAAGATTTCAACTTCAGCATGCTAGCTGGGGAATTCTGGGAGCTGAAGTCCATCCAACATCAAACTGCCAAGGTTTAGTCTTTACATCTGATGCTATCCAGATATGTTGGACTTCAGTTCCCAGAATTCTTCGTCATGTTGGCTGGGAATTTGGGAAATTCCTAATCCATTACATCTAGAGAGGACTAGGTAAGGAAAAACTAATATAAAGATATCTAATTGATATCTAATTGATCAATTGATCAAAGATAAATTATATACCATAAGGCATAAGAGGAAAGTATTAACCTATAATAATGAGATAGCGATATATGTATAGAATAGGTGTGTGTATATGACATAAATCAAAGGCTATGAAAAAAGATCTTGCAAACTGTAAAAATAAGAATGCTTTTAACTTTTCTTCCTTCTTTTTCTTTCTCTTTTCTTTCTTTTCAATCTTTTCTTTTCTTTCTTCTTTTTTCTCTCTCGTTTATTTGTGTATGTATCGTTGGTTGTTTTTAATTGTAAAAACTAATAAACTGTTTTTTAAAAAAAGATATCTAATTTAATAACATATCAAAAGATATAGATAGACTAGTAGAGAATTGTCCATCATTGCTATTTTGACAGTCTAAACTAGCTTTTAATTTCTGGTTTTCTGGAGGCATCAGGCTGGTCAGTGTTGGAGATAGTTCCCAAACGTGGCAGTGGCAAATCTTTGGGTAAAATTAATTTTATTTTCCCTAGACTGGTGACGGAGTGAACGATGCCCCTGCTTTGAAGAAAGCTGAAATTGGTATCGCAATGGGCTCTGGAACAGCGGTGGCCAAATCAGCTGCAGAAATGGTTTTGTCAGATGATAATTTTTCTACCATTGTGGCTGCTGTGGAGGAGGGCAGAGCTATTTACAACAACATGAAGCAGTTCATCCGCTACCTCATTTCTTCTAATGTTGGAGAAGTTGTGTGGTAAGAGCATTAAGGCAGCCTTGGTCAGAACAGAAAATAATATAGAGAAAGTTATAGTTATAGGATTTCAGATTTCATCCATCACAAACGTTGGACATTCTGTGGAGACCTTGGTGCTTTCCGAGTTTGGTGAAGTCATCAAGGACTCCATTCAACTCTGGGTACATATATTATGTTGGTTGATGGACATTTTGGTTGGAGATGGTAGGAGTGGGGTCCTGGAACACTGGGAGGGCTATATGTCGTCCCCACCCCCCACATACAGTATAGTCAACTGCAACTTAAGAGGCAATTCTCCAGCACATCTGCTGGAAAATTCAACAGAAATAATAGCAAACTATGTCAAATATTGTTCTTGGGGGGGGGGGGTCATTCAGTTCAGATCTGGGAACTTATGCTTCCATTCAGTTTTAAAACCAAAAATGTTCCATTTGAGCTGGTGCAAAGTTCAGTGAGGAAAACAGACCCCAGTTGCGGGAGGCCAGATGTGCACTTTATAATCATGAAGAATTTCTCTAGAGCAGGGGTGTCCAACCTTGGCAACTTTAAGACTTGTGGACTTCAACTCCCAGAATTCCTCAGCCAGCAAAGCTGGCTGAGGAATTCTGGGAGTTGAAGTCCACAAGTCTTAAAGTTGCCAAGGTTGGACACCCCTGCTCTAGACCCTGTCACAAAATGGCTTTCAAAGTCTACACGTCCGTGTACAAATTCACTGTTGTGGCCAGCATGATTAATCACAAAGTCCCCATTTCAGAGGAATCAAAGACACTCAGTGAGGTGAGGCAGAGAGCTCCACAACTTGTCCAAAACCTAAGTACAAGGTAGAGGTAGTATCTGGAACTTAGAACGTAAAAATGGGCCTTTGCAGCTCCAACTGAAAATATTGTTCAAAGAAAGGGACCGAGTGACCCCCAGATTATATCTGGACTACTTAATGTTGGCGGGGTGTCTTTGATCTGATGCTTCTATTGTTCGGTTGCATTGTATAATTTGAATTTGCTGGCTTGAAAGTACAGTGTGTTCCATCTGTATATTATGCAAACATTGTGCCAAGGTGCAATAGAGAGGTCAGTTGTGGAAAGCAGCTTTTCAGGGTGTGCCAACACTTCTGTTTGGGGTGTGTAGCTCTGTTTCACATTATAAAAATTTGCCCGTGCCCCGTTTTGGCTGGCAAAGTGCTGCAGGAGGCCATGCAGACTGAGAATGGGGGGGCTCTCACAGCCCTCCCCCCGCACACTTTTTTGGCCGGCAGAGTGCTTCAGGAAGCGTCCGTCCCATCTCCGTCCCATTCCCACCCACCCCCGGCCAGCCTGTGGAGGAGAACTACAATGCTGATCAGGCCCTCAAAGAAATCCAGTTTGACACACCTGCTCTAGACCAATGCCATGCTCAAGCAGGAGAGCTTTTATCCTTCCAGGCAAATGATTGTTCAATCTCTTCTTAAAAACTTCCAGTGTTGGAACACCCACAACTTCTGAAAGCTAATCGTTCCACTGATTAATAGTTCTAACTGTCAGGAAATGTCTCCTTAGTTCTAGGTTGGTTCTCTCCTTGATTAGTTTCCATCCATTGCTTCTTGTCCTGCCTTTGGAGAATAAGTTGACCCCCTCTTCTTTGTGGTAACTCTTGAAATATTGAAACACTGCTGTCATATCACCCCAGTCCTTAATTTTGTTAAACTACACATACCTAGTTCCTGCAACCATTCATCGTACTATTTAGGGTCCAGACTCCTTGTTATTTTTGTTGCTGAAGGCCATAAAATATATATATTTGTACGATATTCCATTTTCAGCATCTTCTTGACGGCCATCCTGGGCCTTCCTGAAGCTTTGATCCCAGTCCAGTTGCTTTGGGTGAATTTGGTGACTGATGGACTGCCGGCTACAGCCCTTGGCTTTAACCCTCCTGACCTTGACATCATGGATAAATTGCCCCGGAATCCTAGGGAACCTCTCATTAGTGGATGGTTATTCTTCCGCTACCTTGCAATTGGAGGTGAGAACATTTTTAATGCCTATTTTGGGTGACTTCCAGATGAATAGATTTGAAATCCTAGAATGCTCCAGTGGGAGCATCAGAAATTGTTTCCTTTCCTTTCCCTTCCCTTCCCTTCCCTTCCCTTCCCTTCTCTGAAAGCAGGTGAGTGGCTGCTGCTGGATGGGGGAGGGAATGAGGGATTGCATGGCTGACTGAGAAACTGCCACGGAACATTGAAAATACAAAATGGCAGCAAGAGCCTGGCAGCTACAAGTACTGTTAAATCAGCCACATGTTTCCCTTATTTCATTCACTCAGGAGTTATGGGTCCCAGATTTGGACACATTCTTTAAGTTAGCCTAATTGAGGTACCTTGGTTCAAAAATTGTCACTGTACAATGCATCATTTCACCCAGTTAAAGGTCATAATAACTAGAGTTTTAGTAGTATATATATTAAGGAATGAAACAGGTAATGTTTGAGCTGCTTAGATTCTTTGCTGAAGCATTGTATAGATCGAATTAACAATGTCTGATGACTTAGGGCTTTTATTTGAAATGTACCATGTAGTGATAGTGGTTGGAATGTAGTTAGACAGAATGGGTTGGGCTGGCTCCTGATATAAGCACCATAAAACGAAGACCAAAAAGCTATTTAACTTAGTCCCATTCCTTTATTTAATTTTCCTTTTCCCTTTGCAGTTTATGTTGGGTTTGCAACTGTAGGTGCAGCTACTTGGTGGTTCTTGTACGATGCTGAAGGACCTCAAGTTACTTTTCACCAACTGGTAAGTTAGAGATCTAAATAGAGAAAAACACAGTTTACATCTTTATATCTTGCAGAGAAGAGATGCAATGCATGTTATACCCAGAGCCAAAAATGTGGCTTCAGAGTAAATGTGGATGGCATCAGGGTGAGGCTAAGAACAGATGTAGCTCCTTAAGGATGAGCCGCACATCCTTACATATATGTACATACTGTCTTTTATCTTATTGCTTCAAGAAGATGAAGATATTATTGTTAATTTATTTAGACAGCTGATATTACAGCATTATACTTTGAAAAAAAAAATTTAGTTTATTTTATTACGCTTTTCCATAGGAATTCCTTTTCATTTCAAGGGATTCATTCTTCTTTATATCTATTGATTACCACTGGATTTGGTAACAGCAGGAGTTTCTGTAATGTAGGGAATCATTATGGATATCCAGAGACAAAATTTACTAGTTGCATAAAAAAGGAAAGCCATTAATTCCTACTTTGGCTAATGTCCAGAATGTGATGCTTTAGATTGTTTAGCCAATATGACAAATCTCACACAGAGCAAGAAAGCATCCCTACAGATGGACATGTAGCATCTAAAAATCAAACATTGACTTTTTTCCTGAGCTTTTGTGTTAACACAGAACACGGGAAATACATAATTTTTCTTTATTTAGATTCAGAGAGGCCATTAAACTTTGTTTTTCTATTCCTTGTGCTTTCAGAGTTATTTCAGCTTTGTTAAATCTTTAGATTTACAACCTGACTTTCCTGTAGGGGCTGAGTGCAATATAGATGGCAGAACTTCTTACCTTTTGAAATGATTATAGTATTTTCCTATTGCTTGTAATATTTGATGCATGCTGAGGTTTATGTTTTTTTATTTATTATGCTTTATAGATTTCAACCGGTTTGTAATAAAAACGAACAAGATCACAATATAAAATAGCCCAAGTTTTCATTAAAATGATAGTAAAATTCCTCCTGTAATGACTATCCCCAGTGAAATTAGAAGTCTTTATACCACTGCAAGCTTTGGAAGACCTTAATCTTCGAGCCGCACCTCGCAGCCACTGAGCCTTAGGTTGTGTTTTTCTGCCTACAGAGGAACTTCATGAGATGCACAGAAGACAACCCCATCTTCGAAGGCATTGATTGTGAAATCTTCGAATCCCGTTATCCAACCACCATGGCACTCTCTGTGCTGGTGACAATTGAGATGTGCAACGCACTCAACAGGTACTGTTGGGTGTGTCTTGAAGAAGAAAAGCAATACACTGAGACTACTTTCATTTTTTTAAAAAGGGATCGATAATATTTGAGTGCAGGATTTAGAGTGCTGTTCTTCCAAGAAATCTTGATGCTGACAACTATTTTGTGGTTGCATCTGCAGTATGCAGATGTCTACTGTTAATGAAAAAAAAGCTTGCCTGGATAATTTTCTTCCATGGCATAAATTCTTGAAATCACTGCCTGTCCACTGCCTGTCCATAGTCATGTCACTAGCATGCTAGGGAGTGCAGTAGAGGACAACAAACATTTATTTCATTTGTGCTTGTCTCTTGGTTTATCTCTTGGGTATTTTACTGCCAGGAATGGAGTGAGATGCTGTGGTGGGGTCTTCTGCCCAGTTAACTTGCCAGAATATTGAACATGTCTTGTAGGAACAATGGAATTTGTTACCTCTTTTTAGGCTGCAACATAGGTTGGATGACTACTGACATGGTAACCTTTTTTAAAACAATTATGTAGCATCTGTGTGCTTTCTATGGTTGTAGGTGTTGAGCTATCAACTTTGGATAGCATACAGATAGTCTTTAACTTACGACCACAATTTCCTTTCCTAAGCAAAATAGTTCTTAAGTGAGACATGCCCAATTTTATGACCATTTTTGCCATGGTTATTAAATTAATCACTACAGTTGTTAGATGAATCATGTGGTCAATAAGTAAATCCAGCTTGCTCCATTGGCTTTCCTTATCACAAGCTGGCTGGGAAGGTGAATATAATAGAATAGGATAAGGATAGAGTTAGAATTATTAGAAATAGAACTAGAATTAAATTTCTTTATTTGGCCAAGTGTGATTATACACACAAGTAATTTGTCTCCAGTCAGAGGCTCTCGGTGTACATACAAAACAACAGAGTAATAATAATCTTAATAATGATACCAATAAGAGGAGGTAGTAGAGAAGATGAGAAGGATAATAATAATAATACACCCTTACCACGTGGGTAAATAGGCATAAGAGTACTGTGGGATTTAGGTGTTCAGCAGACTGATGGCCCAAGGGAAAAAAACTGTCTCTGTGTTTAGTTGTTTTGACATGCAGTGCCCTATAGCAGCATCCCAAGGGAAGGAATTTATGTCCAGGATATGAGTAGTCTGTAGATATTTTCTCAGCCGTCCATGTAATATACAAGTCCTCAATGAAAAGCAGGCTGGTTGCAGATATATTTTTTTTGCTACAGTCCTATAACTATTCGTTAAAGTCTGTACCTGTCCTGTTTGGTTGTTTTACTACACCAGACAGTTGCTGAAGTAGGGATGACAGACTGAATAATTCCTCCGTAGAATTGTATCAACAGCTCCTGGAGGAGGGGGGTGAACTTTCTGAGTTGACCCAGAAACAATATTCTTTGCTGTGCCTTTTTAATGATGGTTTTAATGTTAGGTGTCCACTTCAAATCCCTGGAGGAGATTATAGAACCTCCAAACTTGAAGGACTCTTACAAATGGTGATCACAAAACCTGGGACACCGCAACCATTGCATTTAAGTTGCCAAGCCTTTGAATTTTGATCACATGACCGTGGGGATGCTGTAGTAGACATAAGTGTGAGGACTGGTCATAAGTCACTTTTTTCAGTGCCACTGTAACTTCAAACTGTCAGTAAACAAATGGTTCCACCTGTAATTGTCATTGCTTAGAACTGTGTCCCTTGCCTCAAATGACATAGAGCAGTGGTTCCCAACCATTCTGGCTCCATGGACTGGCAGCAGAAGTAGCATCAGGGAAAGGGAAGAGATAGTTTCGCACATACAACCTATATCCCATGCTTGCGCAGCCTGGTTCCTAACAGGCCGCGAACAAGTACCAGTCTGCAGACCACCCATGACATGGAGCTAAAACCAGGGGAATGAAGGAATGTAGATGCCTTCAGAAAACTAAGGAATTGGGGATGCATGATTAGCTTTTGTCTTCCCTACAGTGTGTCTGAAAACCAGTCGCTGCTCAGGATGCCTCCCTGGCTGAACATCTGGCTCCTGGGAGCCATTGTCATATCTATGGCTCTGCATTTCCTGATTCTGTATGTGAAGCCATTGCCTGTAAGTAGTGTCTTTTGCACCCAAATTGGATTTAGAAGGATGTCACTAAGCCACACCCTGTCTCCACTGCCCTCTTTGGATTCCTGGTAGCAATGATGGGCAATGTTGGTTTCAGGATCCCAGAATCCCAGGATGTCAGAGTTTGTTGCAGAAATCGAATCCAGAAAGCACACACAGATACTGATTCAGCAGGATTCATTAACTTCTTTATATACACGATAAGACATGAAGTAAATTCACAATACCAACAGCAGATTCTTCCAACGTGAGCAGAGGAGAGAACAGCAGAGAACAGTTTCAGTTTTGATTCAGAGTTGCAAAGTAGACTTGTAGCTTCAGAGCTCAGAGATCAATACAGAGCCACGCCCATACTACTTCCAGTTTCAGTTTGCAAACAGTCCTCATTGGCTGACCTTGTTACCATGCCTCTGCCAGGTCGTGAATATTCTGACACAGGATTTCGGATCTCAGTTGGGGGAATTCAGATACCAACATTGCAAAAAATCAGCAGCAGGGTTCCCTCCCTTTTTGAAGCAGCAAATACACAGAAACAAGAACCTAAAGCAGTATTTCTCAATCTTTGCAAATTTAAGACTCTAGGCTTCTTTGTAGAAAAACAGAATGTCTGCCTGGGGAATTCTGGGAGTGAAGTCCCCCAGTCTTAAAGTTGGTAAGGTTGAAAAACATTGGTCTGAAACAACAAAAGAATGTAAAAATACAAATGAACAGCAGCTACATCTGGTTTTGGGAAGGCCCACACCTCTTCCTCAAAAAGTTAGGTGTGGTTCCAGATTCCAAAATGTTGCCCATCCTGAAATTTCTTGGTACTTCAGCAAGCCTGACTGTCCTTCAGGTTTTTCTCTTTGGAACACTATAGAAGCAACAACATCCACAGATTTAAGCTTTGAAAGTAGCAATAGCAATAGCCCTTAGACTCATCTACCACTCCCCAGTGCTTTACAGCCCTCTCTAAGCGGCTTACAGAGTCAGCATATTGCCCCCAACAATCGTGGGTCCTCATCTTACCCAACTCGGAAGGATGGAAGGCTGAGTCAACCTTGAACCAGTGAGAATCGAACTGCTGGCCGTCGGCAGAATTAGCCTGCAATATTGCATTCTAACCACTGCGTCACCACAGCTCTTGACCTAACCCACTTCATTTTCTTATCTTGCAGCTGATCTTTCAGGTGATCCCACTTAGCTGGCCTCAATGGGGAAAAGTGCTGCAAATCTCTTTGCCGGTTATCGTGCTGGATGAAGGCTTGAAGTATCTCTCCCGTAATCATTTAGATGGTGAGTGCCCTTGCAGCAGGATTGCCCATCAGTTTTGTGGTTTGTTAATTGTGTTGATATAAGGCACAGCTTGAATTGCAAAAGTAGAGGACACAATGTAAAATAAATACCAAAGCCCCAGCCTTCCCGATTTAATTAAGATAATATTTTAAATTATGGCCTTCTTCTGCCAGCATCGTTTTCTAGAGCTGTTGTGAACAAGCACTTAAATTTATGTACTTACTTACTTACTTACAAAATTTATTTACTTATTAATGAAATTTATTTGCCGCCCACCTCATATCCAACGACTGGAATGAGTGGCTTAAAACATTAAAGCATTAAAAAACATTAACATCATCAGTCATAGAAACACAGCGGATAAAATCGTTAACAAATACCAACCACCAACACCAGATGAGAAAGGAAGAAGCCAGGCACACAGGGGGTAGGGAGATGGGATTAAGTCTTAGTTAGTCAACAGCCTCCAGTATGAAGCTCCTCCATTGGTGTCTCCAAGACATCTGGCAGAGCCAGGTCTTAAAGCCCTCATGAAACGTCAGGAGGGTGAGAGCCAATCTCACCAGTGGTGGGATTCAAAATATTTTACTACCGGTTCTGTGGGCATGGCTTGGTGGGCATGGCAGGGGAAGGATACTGTAAAGTCTCCATTCTCTCCCCATCCCACTAACCTGCTTTCCAGCTCCATTTTCCTGTGCGGGAAACAAAAGAAGACCCAGCCAATCAGCTGGGACTTGAGAGGCAGAGAATAGATGGGGGCGGGGTCAGTCAGAGGTGGTATTTACCGGTTCTCCAAACTACCCAAAATTTCTGCTACTGGTTCTCCAGAACTGGTCAGAACCAGAGGTGGTATTCAGCAGGTTCTGACCAGTTCTGGAGACCTGGTAGTGGAAATTTTGAGTAGTTTGGAGAACCAACCCAGGATTGGGGTGGGAATGGAGATTTTATAGTATCCTTCCTGTGCCTTGCCCACCAAGCCACACTCACAGAACCGGTAGAAAAAAAAATTACTCAAAATTACCACTACTGGTTCTCCAAAACTGGTCAGAACCTGCTGAATACCACCTCTGAATCTCACCTCAGGGGAAAAGATGTTCCAGAGCAGGAGACTCCAATCTTGGCAACTTTAAGACTTGTGGACTTCAACTCCCAGAGTTCCTCAGCCAACAAAGCTCTGGGAGTTGAAGTCCACAAGTCTTAAAGTTGCCAAAGTTGGAGACCCCTGATCCAGAGGACACTGCAAGCATCATAAATATGAACCAGTTGCCAAGTGTCTGAATTTTGATCACATGATCATGGAGATGCTGCAATGGTCATAAAACTTTTGTCAGGGCCATTGTAACTTACGAATGTCACTAAATGAACTGCTTTAAGTCGAGGACTATCTGTATGAGATGTGTTTCTGTGTGGTACATATGGAAGAGTTCTGTAAATCTCCCAGTTATACAGACTGAAGATCCCCAGACTGAGAACAATCCAGCCATCAAAATCTTAGTCTTTGCATTTTAGTCATGCATGACAGGTAGTCCTCAACTTATGATCACAACGGAGCTCAACATTTATGTTGTTTAAGCGAGAAATTAGTTAAGTGAGTTTTTATCCCATTTGATGACTTTTCTTGCTACCGTTGCCAAGTGAATCACTGCAGTTGTTAAATCGTTTCTCCATTGAATTGGCTCATCAGAAGGTCGCAAAATGGTATCGCATGACTTCAGGATACTGCAGCCGTCATAAATATGAGTCAGTTGTCAAGCATCTGAATGTAAATCACGTGACCACAGGGAGGCTGCAATGGTCATAAATGTGAGCAACAGTCATAAGTGTGAAAAATGGTCATGTCACTATTTTCAAGGCTGTTGTAACTTTGAACGGTTCGCTAAACAAAATGTTGTAAGTCAAGGACTACCTGTACTTTTGCCCCATTTGTAGAACCAAATTAAGAAAGCATTTAGATCACTTTCCAGCAGCAGAAGAGGGTTCTGGCCCTTAATGTTTGCCATCCTTATCAAGTTAGTTATCTTGAGGTCATGACTGCTTCATCTGTCGATAAAGCCATGATTTGCTCAACCATAATTGACCGAGCAAACAAAAGTAGCTAGGTACACAGCATACGTTAATCCAAAATGAAACAAACCATGTTATGGCATAATACAATGCTTGAATCCATTTAAGATGATAAAAATGTTTTCTGCAACGAAAATCTTTTTGTCAGGATTCCAGCAATCAATCTAATTGATCTAATAAATCATGATTCTCAAGCCAAACTTCAAAAAACTTCAAAGGGTTTATTAGAGGCGACATACTGGCACTGCCCTGTATGAAGCCAACTCCGGCAAATGTAATTTACAGTCACCTGTGAACCTGTTTCCCCTCTCCCCCCTGGGTGTCTCATAAACCAGATTCTCCAATTGAGCACGTTCACGGGCTGGGTGTCATCATTCACATTCTCCAATTAAATATATTTGCAAGCAAAGCTCTGGTATTTTAGTTACAATCTTTTAAAGATAAGAGTTGGAATATACTTTAGCTTTCAAACTGCTGCACTGCTCTTCCAGATTTCCTTCCTCCCCCCCCCCCCTTTTTTTTTTTATGGCAACTACTAAAACAGGCATAGGAATGTTTTGTGAGTTGACGCTTTTCTTTTGTTATTAAATTGTGTCCAGTTAAGGAAAGGTGAGCACAAATGTAATTTATTTATTTATTTTTAAATGTTGCTTCCTGTGTCCCTATCCCCAGGCAAAGAAAGCAAGAAATGACCAGCACAAAAGAAACTCCGCTTCTCCGCAAAATGAATCGTAAACTCTTACCTGGGACTGAAGAAATTGCATGCTTGAACATTTCCAAAAGACATCAAGGAATATGCATGTTTTTGAAGTCTCGGACTTAATGCGGGTGAATTGTCAAAAGAAATGAAAAACTGATATTTTTGTTTTGTTTTTCTTTTTACTTTTGTTATGTAGCTGGGTTTTTTTTCCCTGTATATAGTTGTGCAAATACTGGACAGTTAAATTATGGCTGGGGAGGGAGGGTAAAGTTTGCTCTTTAATGGAGGCAAAGCTTTAGAGATCTGCTTCTGAAGATTTAATTTCTTTTTTTTTAATCTCTTTTTTTTGCACCCTAAGAACTGCATTTTTCTCTTGAAAGAAGCAATTGTTTGTGAGATATTCTATGGTTCTTGTCAGAAGTAGCCCCTGGTAGGATGAATTTATCCTTCACCCACAAGACCCTCTTTGACACAGTCCTGTCAGGTTTTATGAGACAGAAAATACCACATGACTTGAGGTAGCCAATCAGATTTTTTTGAGAAATATGTTTGACCACCTGATTGGCTACTGTATATTCGTCATATTTTACTGGAGACTGGCTGCTGAAACCATGCTTGGCTTTGCGTAGATGCCTAAATTCTAAAATTAGAAGATGGCTGCAATGCTTGTGCTTGCAGGCTTATGAGAAAGAGGGTAGAAAAGTTCAATATACCCTTAACCATCTACTTCTGCCATGTTTCGTTCTTGTGTGGGAAACCTTTTCTCCCATCTTTGTTTCATAGCCTCCAGCTTCTTCTATACCAGAAAGCTGAATTCACTAGTAAAGATTTAGTGTGGAAAGCTGGTATTTTGAAAGAAAGATTCAAAAGATTTTAGTTTTGCCATTTCTCTCTTATATCAATTCTTTATTCAAAGAATAATTGCCTGGAGACATATCTATCCAAGTTTGTATAACTGTAGACCATAAATATATAGAGAAATGTCTCATTAGAAGTCAACTCATTGATCCATTTAGCACAGGTGTGTCCATTCTGCGGCCCATAGGCTGCATGCAGCCCTGGATAGGTAGTAATACAGCCAATAAGATTGTAAACCTTTAGCATTACTATGTGATTTTTAGCAATATTTTATAAACAGTAACTATATTACATGTTTTGTATGCAGCCCAAGACAATTCCACTTCATTCAGTGTGGCTAAGGCAAGCCAAAAGGTTGGACATCCATAATTTAGCCGATCTGACTGGTGGGCTATCGTTTTTCTCACTTGCTGCCTGAAATCTTTGTAATTGGAGGTATTATAGACTGATTCTGTGTACTTCTACAAAAAAAAAAATCCCCTGAAATATTTTGCCACAAAGCTATTTTTGTGTAAACCACCGGTATTAATTCATCTTGGTTAGTATTCGTTTCTGTGTGAACTGTCCAGAGTGGCCTTCAAAGATATAATTGGGGGTGCCATAAGAGCAGAATAATCATAATAGTTACTTCCTAACAAAGGGACAGCATGATTTAAGTGTCAACCTTCCCTCTGTATAGTTTATTCTTAATACCCCAAAGGTGCTTTTTTCAAGAGGCAACTGGACTTTCTGGTTTTGAAGATGTTTCGCTTCTCATCAAAGAAACTTCTTTAGCTCTGGATGAGAAGAGAAATGTCTTCAAAGAAAAAACAGAAAGTCCAGTTGCCTCTTGAAAAAAAAGCACCTTTGGGACAACCAGGATCTGGATGACTGAGAATCTCCATAGACATTTATTCTTAATAGATCTCTCAAGAAGAAAATAAAGAGGGTCCAGATAAAATTCATGAGTGATATAGTAAAAGAGAGAGCAATTCTGTCTCTCCATATCCTAAGAGACATGGGACATTTATGCAATTTAGTTTGTGGTCCTTGAAGATTTAAGGAGTGCAAATGTCGTCAGTTGGGGCAAGAGTTTGCATTCTCATTACTTATCAAACCTGGCTGTTTTTCAGGCCAGGTGCCTATAACCTTGATCTGTATAATCCATATCTCTGGCAGATGTAAACAGGTGAGATTTGAAGGCATGGGTGCCCGATTTTAATTTCTAACCATGGATTTCCATGGAAAGTTTCCATACTTTTAGATAGTTATTCTTACAACAACAGCAAATGTAGGTACGTGGAGAATCATAAATGATGAATCCCAGCCTTTGGAAAGAAGATGATATTTCAGGCTTGAAGACTGTCTTTGCAATATGGCCAAAGGTTTTTTCCCCCAGGGAAAAAAAGGTAGTCCCATAGTAATATTAACATGAAGTCTGGGTGTCCTACCTGACAGCATTTTTTTTTTAAGAACAGTACCTAAGAGCAGATGGTGATTATGGAGGTGAAGGATAATTATTAAATTTCTCTCACACCTTTTCTCCAGAATTACAAGATAGCTTACATGAGCTTCTCAATTTTACTCTGTCAACAACAGTCTTTTGAGGGGCTGGGCTGGGCTGAGAAATAATGATTGTCCCAAAGTCAAGCTTCTATGATTGAGGGGGACTACTCCAACCTGAAGCAGTAGACACGAGCTTAAATGGATTCCAGAAAATGGTAGAGGATAGGAAGGCCTGGAGGAAGGAACGTCCATGGGTTGCAATGAGTCGGACATGATTTTGCAACTAACTACAACAAGAACTCCAACCTCATACACTAATCATCCAGTGTCCCAAAGGTGCTTTTTCAAGAGGCAACTAGACTTGCTCTGTTTTTCCTTGAAGATATTTCGTTTCTCATTCAAGAAGCTTCTTTAGTTCAGCTTCTTAGATAAAAAGCCAAACATCCTCAAGGAAAAGCAAAGGAAGTTCAGTTGCCTCTTGAAAAAGCACCTTTGGGACAGACATGATCTGGATGACTGAGAATCACCATAGATATTTAACCGTGCAGTGTATTTTGAATTCACCTCTTTTTTTTTGCACACAGGAATTGTTTTTTGAAATGAGTTTCTAAAGGCAGGTAACTTTAGAGGATTCTAAGGGCCTTTTCTCACTGTTGTTGAAATGCTTCCTACCCATATCCTAGTCAGCAGAAAACAGACAGAATACTGACTGACTGTCTTGCCTCTTTTTTTTCTATCACTGGCAAACATCTTTTCTGGAAAATGAGGGTTGATAAAGCTTGACAAACATTATATCCCTAAGTAGGGAGGAAAATGCAACTTTAGCACCACTGTATCTAAGGATGGCTTAAGAATATGTCATGGGGGCAGGGAATACAATGCTGACAACATCAAGGGGACAGGACATATTTGTGTAAGAGGAAAAAAAACCCAGTCTTTGTCCCTTATTTGTTTTTCTGCATCCAAGTTCTTACGGCTATTGGCTGTCGTATGTTTCGGCTTATTTAAATAGATGCTTCCTGAAGCTACTTAATATATTGAGTTTTAAATGTATGTTTGCACTGTGCATTTCAGCTGACTTCAATCTAGTCTTACTTTTGATCTAAGAACACCTGGAAAATGAAATACAACAGAGCAGCAGAGGAAGAAATTGTCTGCACCTGGCAGAGCTTCTGTTCTCTGCATTACTTACCGTGTTTAACCAACAATACGGCCTCCACCAATAGGAAGGCCCAGCATGTTTTATTGGCATAAAATCAAAGTAAGCCCCTCCCCCCAAATTCAGGCCTATTTTAAAACATGCAAAATAAGGGGGAAGGGCAGGGGGACTTGCCGTTAGGAGCGCCCCGCGGGAAGCAATTCCTCGCCACCAGCTGCTCCTAATGGGCGATCATGGCAGAGCGCAGAGAATTCCCTACTCCTGCCAAGCACATTTGCTGCAGACCCGAGACCTTCAGTGCTTGCCGCTGTTGGTTTCCCTTCTGCCTATACTGCTGCCACGTTTGGAGCTGCCACTTCTACATTTGGAGCACCGCCGCCGTTTGGAGCTGCCGCTTCCGCATTTGGAGCTGCCGCCACGTTTGGAGCTGCCGCTTCCGCATTTGGAGCTGCCGCTTCCGCATTTGGAGCTGCCGCTTCTGCATTTGGAGCTGCCGCCACGTTTGGAGCTGCCGCTTCCGCGTTTGGAACCCCACCACTGTTTGGAGCACTGCCACTGTTTGGAGTTGCCATGTCCACATTTGGAGCTGCCGCCACGTTTGGAGCTGCTGCTTCCACGTTTGGAGCACTGCCGCTGTTTGGAGCACCACTGCCATTTGGAGCGCCGCCGCCACTCCAAACACAGCGGCAGCTCGAAACGCGGAAGTGGCAGCTCCAAACGTGGCGGCGGTGCTCCAAATGGCGGTGGCACTCCAAATGGCAGCAGCACTCCAAACACGGAAGTGGCAGCTCCAAACGTGGCAGCGGTGCTCCAAATGGTAGCAGCACTCCAAACATGGAAGCGGCAGCTCCAAACGTGGCGGCAGTGCTCCAAATGGCAGCGGCACTCCCAACATGGGAGCGGCAGCTCCAAACGTGGTGGCAGTGCTCCAAATGGCAGCGGCACTCCAAACACGAAAGTGGCAGCTCCAAACGTGGCGGCGGAATGGGCAGAAGGGAAAGCAACAGCGGCAGGTGCCAAAGGTCTTGGGTCTGTAGCAAAGGTGTTTGGTGGGAGTAGGGAGCTCTTTGCGCTTCGCCATGATCACCCGTTAGGAGCAGCTGGTGGCGAGGCTGCCCACGGGGCGCTCTAGATGAGGATGCAAGGGGGGGAATTAAGTCACCCCTGAAAAGATGGCCTAGCCGTTTTTTCGGGGCTGAAAAAAAAATAAGGCCCGGCCTTATTTTGTGAGAAACACGGTATCTTTGTGTGATTGGTTTGCTTGCTTGCTTGTTTATGTCTCTGAAGGAGTGACATTGAGTTTACATGAGTTTTGTTCCTCTTTAAATGTGCTGTCTGGGTTACTGAATGGAGAAGGGCAATTAACCGTGAAGCCAGCAAGACTTCATATGAATCTAGACATATGCCGCACCAACTCAGGGATCTTTCTCTGGCACTTCCATGTTTCGTATGTGGGCAAAGGTTTGGCTTGAAGTATTTGGAGTTCTATCATAAAGGTCTTTCATAATTAATTTTACATCATTCCTTTTGAAGGGGAAAAGAAGATTGTGTATAAACAGTGTAAAAGATTCTATCTTCTGGCGCTGTGGGGTGTGTTTTTTCCCCTCTTAATGGTCTCTTGAACCACTGAGACACATTTCAAAATTTTCCTAGAAAAGTCTTAAATTGCTTATCCAATCAATCTTCTTACTAACATCAGTAAAGGTCCAGGAAGTTATTTTAACCAAGACACATGTGTCTATTGAGCTGGAGAGTGATTTAAAAGGTCAATTAAGTTGGTGGTTATGATTGCCTACCTCTGTTTTTTATGTGTCTACAGATACTAAAAGGGGGCAGGGGTTTGAATGTGTAACCGCCATCTTCCTTTTCTCTTGCCTCCCCCCTCTCTTTCAGATGCCCCTGGAGCAAAAGGCAGTGAACTGTGAATTATGGATAAGTGTGAGGGCATTTAGTAATAAAATATTTTGGTCAATGAAGTTTCCTAATCCCTCTACCTCTTTGTTAATAACAGTTGTATTTGATGAGATCTACATCTGTCATGCAGCAGGAAATTAAAATCACAGGCATGTTCTTTTCAAGAACATAGAAGCACTGCTTCTTCAAAAGGTGATGCCGCCTGATATCTTTCTTTTGGTAACCTTGTTTATCTTCTAGCTGTTTTAAACCAACTTGTCTGGAGCAGGGATGACTTCTGTTCCCAAGGGGCCCATTTCTGTTCCAAATCAAAACTGAAGAATCTTTTCTGCAGCTCTCCTTGTATCTAAAGTTCTCAACATCTTCTCTAAAAACAAGAAAACTTACAGTCCCTGATGAAATCCCAAAATATGATACTTAAACCTGTATCCAATATGGACAAAACATGATATATTTCTTTATGTTACCATACACCTTTTTTCTGGGAAATAATGTCTCTGTGCATAGGTTGAATAGGGATGGATAAACTTGTTGCTTCTGATTTCATCTGGTTTCTTTTTCTTGCTGTAGTATCATGTTTATTTCATCCCATTTCATCCTGATGAATATTTTTAATTAAAATTCCATAAGAACATTTTTGTACATTTTCTCCCAATATGCATGTTTTTGCACATATTTTCTTAAATTGCTGGACTGCATCAAAACTTTGGGGGATGTGCAAATATTGACATTTTTGACATTATGGTTTTGTGTCCGGGTGGGGAAAAAGTATATATTATGTTGTAAACTGAACAGATTTTTCATCCATTCTTATTGAATGCCACTGACAATGTGATCTTTGCAAGATTGAATGACCCCCATTTCCAAACTTCAAGTTTAAAAAAAAACCAAGCAAAATGCTAAAATAGCTAAAAGTTTGACAAAATGCTGAATTTGCTATCCGTTTAAAAGAAAGAGAGCCCACATTTTCAGCTAATTCACAGATATTATTTAAGATGATAATCTTTTAGAAACCACACTCCACCTTTCTTGCTTATCACCAGCATTGTATAAAATAAAATATTTCCAAGATAGAGAACTTTGCTAAGTCTTTGGGAATGTATAGATTTGAATATACTACTGAGCTGGTTGAGCTGTACAGAAAAAAAATCTTGCATGAAATGTTGTTAATGTATTTAATATATACTTGTAATCAAGAAGTTTTAATATGAAGCTTGGCGGGGTGGAAATTACCTTTATAGATATGTGTGGTTACAAGTTTTAAGAAACAGAAAGAAAACATGTTCTTCACTTTCTAAATGTGTCACGTTTCTTTTGTTCTATTGGCGAAATCTTTGGCTTTTCAATAATTTTTTCAGAATAATTGATCTAGTTTAATAAAACATTTTCTATCCTACTTTTCAGTCCCTCCCCTCATTCACACACCCCCATGGTGTTCACTTTCAGAAATGCAGTTCCTCTCTAATAAAAGGTTTACCAAACTATCAACAGTGTGAACAACTGCTATAAGGGTTTTTTTTCCTTCTCTTTATAGTAAAAGCTTTATCCAATGAATAAATGATACAGAAATTCACAATTCCACTTCATTTTGTGGTGCAATATTCCCGCCTCAAATGTTGTCTCCGGAAGGATTCAGAAAAGAAGTTCAAAGAAGGTCAGCAAGAGTTATCATGGGTTCAGTAACTAAGTTTTAATAAAGAGATATTAAAGGAGCTGGATATGTTTAGCCCTGGAAAGAGAAGATAGGTGCTTATATGTAGGATATAACAACAGTCTTCAAAGAGCCAAAAGACGGCCATACAGTGAGAGTTCAACCCTGTCCTGTGTCTTCAGAAGGCTAAAAAAAGACAAGTTTCAATTGAATTTTAAGGGGGAAAAAACAACTTCATAAGAGTAGCTTCACAGTAAATCCAGTTGCCTTAACTGAGTTTGTTCAACCCACTGAATGGGATGCTTTAACTTGGATTTTGACACTGAGCAAGAGGCTGCATATGATGGCCTAAATAGCCTTTTCTAGTACTGTTTCCACCTAAACAGCTGAAGTCAATGGTATTTCTGTTAAAACCAATTAACACAGCTTGGAATTGGGCTAAGGTTCTGGATCCATTGATATCAATTGTACAAACATAATAATAAATAATAAACTTAGGCATTCAAGTAAATCCCACAACAAAGATTTGTTGAAGTGTTAACCAGCATTTTGAGGATGCTAACAAGATGGACATTGTACACAGAGAAAAAATGCAATTAATGTTGAATACATATACAAATATAAGTTGAATGCACACCAGTAGAACAGCTTGCCTGAGTTATACATTACAGAGCAATTCTTTAGAAAGAGAAATCTGGATGTGAAAAAGTTACCTGATGACACAAATTATTTAAGAAAATTAACACACAAAGAGACTGAATAGCTCAGAACATAGTAAAAGTGGTTCAGTGTTAAAGCCTGAGCAAAATGTACATATGTATCTATTTAGCAGATCTCCAACAGACTCAAAAGTTATACAGTAAGCTATTATTAATTATAATAATATTAGTAACAAGAGTTTGGGACTCGATTCCTCATCAAATTAGAATGAATGATCAAATAGCATACCAACAGATTCATTAAAGACTTGAAAATAGAGAAAACACTGGTTTCTGTATAAGACAAACTTGATAGAATAGCTGTTAATGTAAAAGACACATCATTCAGAGGACTGAAAATAATGATGAAATTCACCAGAGACAAACATCAAGCTTTTAATTTAGGAAAAAAATATATCCAAAGAGCAGATATATAGGATGGGGAATATCTGACTTGCCAACAGCATGTGTGAAAAGGAGCTTGGAAGTTAATTAATTGGTAATTAGTTACAGTAGTCAATTTTTTTGGGACAGTGAAATACAATTTAAAACATCCCTGCAACATTAGTAGAAAAATAACATTTTATCTCACCTCTGATCTTTTCCAGACAGTATACCTGGGAAGGATTACATTTTGACTCTTATTTACATAGAGGACTAGTTGACGATGAACAATTAATACAGTAAAGAAAAATATTTGTAGCTCAGGGTTGAAATGAGGGGTCCTTGGTGCTCTCTGACCTTGATTGTTTTGCAGACATTTCATTACCCAAACTATGTAGTATCATTAGTCTGTTACATAGTTTGAGTAATGAAACATCTGCAAGAAAATAACCAAGCTCAAAGAGCACCAAGGACTCCTCAATTAAATACAGAGTTCAATAAATAAAACTTAGTAATACAATTAATACAATGCAAATTTAAATATAATGAAGTAATTCTATACGTGCTCTATTTTAGACACTTCATCTGTAAAATTACTCCTGAATATTCTGTTCCAGAGTAGTAAGTTACAAGAGCTACCAGTGTTAATTTATTTTTTAGATACACTGGTTAGCTCCTTTCTCTTTCTTTTGCCTCTTTTGATCTGTCCTTTTATAAGTTTCCTCTCTCTGCTCTTAATTGCTCCTCCTTTTTTCTCTATTTCTTTCAATTTTCTTAGCCTCTTAGGCTGCACTTTCTACAAAAAAGTAGCTAGTCTCTTTATTAGAATTATAATTGTTGTTTTTTTTAAAAAAAATCACTTGTAAAGTGACCAATCTTACAACAGTGACTCTGGGAAGCAAAGATTAAAACCACCATGACAATAAACTCTCAATACTCTCTGGTTAAACAATAACCTCCAAAACAAAAATCATATTACTAGAGTTTATCCAACTGCCTGACCCAAATGCCTGGGAGAACAGCCATGTTTTCAGAGCTTTACAAAAAGTTAACAGGATTGAAGTTATCATAGTGAGCACTAGCATTCTGTGACTTCTGCTTACCAGAAATTTGCTATTTTTTGCTATTAAATATATCATTCCTCTACTTGTAGACCAAACATCTTTAATCCATCTATCACTGCCTCTCATTCCAATGTTCACACTGCTGGCTCAAGCACAGAAGTCATTCAAAGAAGACAATCAGGTGGTCAAGAAAATGTGAAAAAAATCTGAATGAACAAGCCTGACAGGATAGGCAGACATATTTACAAGGAAGAATAATTGATGATGATGATGATGATGGCCAGTGGCCACAGATCTCTACAGTATGCTGTTTCACAGCATCTCTAAGCAGCAAAAATATAGAAATAACCATAAAGACATAAATAGTGTGATAGTTCCTGTCTGTCGCTATTTTCAAGGGAAAGGGAAGTGCATTATGTTAAGATAAATTGAAGCACGAGAGGGGAGAATAACGGTTTCTGTGCAGGAGAAAATTTGGTCAGCTGAAAACTGGAAGGGAACTGAATGAAGTAGTTGTTCTAGATGGGTGCAAATGGGGTTAGTTAGATTAATCCTTCAAACTTGAAAGCATTCATTCCAGCCTTCATAATAAATACCATTTGTTTTCATTGTTCCTCAAATAGACATTCTGCATACTTTTCATGCAGCCAATGCAATCTGCGATTTCGCCAGATATGGCTGGAAAAAAACTCTTGCCTAAAATTCTGAAGCTGCCATTCATTTTTGGCTAAAAGGACCAAATTTAGAATTGCTAGTCTAGTTACTCCCATCTTCCTTTTCTCAGTTCTGTGCTTGCCCCAGAGGTGATATTCAGCAGGTTCTGACCAGTGGTGGGATTCAATTTTTTTTTCTACCGGTTCTGTGAGTGTGGCTTGGTGGGCGAGGCACAGGAAGGATACTATAAAATCTCCATTCCCACCCCAATTCTGGGGTGGTTCTCCAAACTACTCAAAATTTCCACTACCAGTTCTCCAGAACTGGTCAGAACCTGCTGAATACCACCTCTGGTTCTGACCAGTTCTGGAGAACCAGTAGCAGAAATTTTGGGTAGTTTGGAGAACCGGTAAATACCACCTCTGACTGGCCCTGCCTCCATCTATTCTCTGCCTCCCGAGTCCCAGCTGATCATCTGGGTCTTCTTTTGTTGCCCTGCACAGGAGAATGGAGCTGGAAAGCAGGTTAGTGGGGTGGGGAGGGAATGGAGATTTTGTAGTAACCTTCCCCCAGGATTGGGGTAGGAATGGAGATTTTACGGTATCCTTCCCCTGCCACGTCCACCAAGCTATGCCATGCCCACCAAGCCATGCTCACAGAACCCACCACTGGCTTACCCCATTTATTTTTCCAAGAACAGAAGACCTTTCCCCCGCCCCATGATCAGTTACAAGATACATGCCATCTGATATGCACTATTAAAGCAAGCATATAATAAAGCCACACATAGCAAGCCACAAACAGGATATGTTAGTTTCAATTATTTTATTAGAACATACTCTACAGATAACAATATATGAAGTTCTTGGTGTTCTCTGAGCTTGGTTGTTTTCTTGCAGACGTTTCCTTACCCAGTCATGTAACATCTTCAGTCAGTGCCTGAAGGGGCTGGGGTTTGCTCTCTGTGCCAATCAACTGGCTGCAATCAACACTCAGATAAGCAGGGATTAACATCAGGATTAATATCCGACCAATGATCAAACAATAAACAACAGCTTAATCGAGGAACTACCAAGAAGAATGCAACACTGAGAGGATAAGCCACTGTATCTAAACAGAAAGCAAACCCCATTCCGTTCTAGCACTATTTAGATAATGAAACGCTTGCAAGAAAACAACCAAGTTCAGAAAGTACCAAGAACTCCACATTTGGGAGATTTTAAAGAGCTCTTTGTAGATAAATCTCAGCTTTCCAGTTTCCATCTTTGAACATCTATGGGTCAATATGCTGACGCTGTAAACTTTGAGAGGGCTGTAAAGCACTATAAAGCAGTATATAAGTCTAAGTGCTATTGCTGTTGCTATGATATCTGTGTTGGTTCTCACCATACATGTCCATACTTTGTTCAGGCCTCATATATTTTCTTCTCATTTGATATTTCAGTTCCTTTCTCAAAGAAATATCATATTTATCAGCACCAACATGCAGTCCTGACAGATAAATATTTTCTTAACTTTGTTTCTAGATTACAGATTAACAGAGTTGGAAGGGACCTTGTAGGTCATCTAGTCCAACCCCCTGCCCAAGTAGGAGACCCTACACCATTTCTGACAAATGGCAGTCCAATTTCTTCTTGAAAGCCTCCAGTGATGAAGCTCCCACAACTTCCGAGGGCAACTTCTGTTCCATTGGTTGATTGTTCTCACTGTCAGAAAATTTCTCCTTATTTCCAGGTTAAATCTCTCCTTGTTCAGTTTCCAACCATTATTGGCCTACAGGTGATTTAGTAAATAGCTTGACCCCCTCCTCTCCATGGCAGCCCCTTAAATATCTTTTCTGCTTATCAGCTTTAAATTTTTGTCAGTTGATAGTTTAATCTGTGTTCTTCAGCTCCCTTATCTTGTTCTTCCTTCCTTTCAGCTAGAAATGGAAGGACAGAGAGCACTGTAGACTTCATACAGAGAACAGAATATATATACAAACATACAAGTAAATCTCAATTAGTACCATGAATACTACAAAATGGTCACAATATTCAAATTTGCACTACTCAAAGTGATATTTCTATGGAAAATAGGGTAACTGGTTCCAGCTTAATGGAAATAGTCCATGGTTATTTTTAAATATAACTTTCATATGCATATTAATAAAATATTAAGATGAAAAAATGCATTTAAATATATGGTTAATTAGCATAGTCACAGAGTAGTGAGGAAAGCAAAAGAAAAGCCAAAAAAACCACATTTCTATCAGTTCAGGCATTTAAATATTTTGTCCTATTTTAGTGTTGCTATTACATTGTTCATGTCAATCAATTAAATCAACTTGATGCTCTAATGTAATAATGAGTCTTGGGCTTAAAACTTGGGCTGCTTCCTCTGATGGTTGAGTTGGAGTGGTGGCTCAGTGGTTAAGATGCTGGGCTTGTTAGCTGGAATGGTTTGAGACCCGAGCTCCATGTGACGGGGGAGCTCCTATCCTAGCCCCAACTCCTGCCAATCTAGCAGCTTGAAAGCCTGCTAATCCAAATAAATAAACAGGTACCATTTCAATGGGAAGGTAACAGCACTCTGTGGTGTCATGCTGGCCACATCCCCATGGAAATGTCTTTGGACAGTGCTGGCTCAATGGCCTTGAAACAGAGATGAGCACTGCCCCTTACACAGGTAGTCCTCGACATACAACCACAACTGAACCCAAAATTTCTGTCGTTAAGCATCAGCAGTGTACACTCTACCCAAAACCTGATCTTTCTTCACCCCCGGATAACCTGGTACAGGCTTCCCTTTTTTCCTCCTGCAGAACTGGTTGCCTTTCCATATGTATTAAGTTGGAACTTCACAATATAGAAAGGTCCTTGCTAAAGCATCGACTTTGCACAGCTCAAAAAAGGCCAGAAGTGTTGTTTTTAGAGGGTTATTGATCCTCTCAACAACATTGTCCTCAGTAAAATAAACTCTCTAGCCATTTTCAAGATGTACGGCAAGGTGCATAACAGGAGGAAACCTTTCGTGAATAGGGTAGCAGAGAATATGCCAGGTTGCCTCAGAGCTGCTGGTGTATCATCCTGCCTCATACCTCATCACTTCATTCAGATCTCCAATGGTGAACGCTGCCTGGTCAGACCGTTTGTTAATATACTTGCAGGTATATTTTATGGATTTAACTGAATGTCAGTACTCAACATTTATATGAGCCGAGAAAGTGCGAGACAGGACGGGGTTGTATGGCACCACCCAGAGATTGTCAAGATCGATTCCACTGATGTTGCAATGAAGCCACCGTCTGCCAGGGACCTCCTGCGATACTGAGGATAGCCGTCCTCTCCTGTTTGAGCTTCCTTCAAAAAGGGCCGGGAGTAGTTCTTCGTGCAGGTGCCTTCCACCATGCAGGGTGAGTTCCTGTTGAGGGGTCCATATGGGCCATGGAACATTGTCGTCTTGATAATGTCATAGAAGATTAGGTCTAGGTCGGGATTAGGTACCTCAGCACTTATAACTTTGTCAACGGACTCTGGTCTTATCTTCTAGCCACAGAAGAATATGAACGTGGGCGAGTCCATGTTTCTGCCATTTCATGGAGTACATGTGACACCTGGTATTTCCAAAGATGCAGCCTTCAGTGAGGAACTTCATGATATGTTTTACTCTCATGTGAAAAACCCTTGCTACTATGTCATGTCTATCATGAGATTTTTGTCCTTGTTTCAAGAGCTGTACGATTTCTTGCCATTTCAGATTGCAGGTAAATGTAATGAACAGATCCAGTCATCCAAAATGGTACACATACATCATCCTATCTTGAGTTCACTCATGCATGTAGCGGGGTCCTCCAGTGAAAGAAGACAGCAACACAACCATCTTGCCAAGCTGTGATAACTGGCTTAAGTTCTTGTCATGGTGTCCTTCAGGTGCACATACTCCTCACTTCTCAGCTTTTTTTGGTTGTTATGAATCCAACTGAGTCTTTCACTCTCAATTTTTGCATACATATCAACCAGAAATTGATTGAGAAGGTTGCGCAACAGCAGTAGGTAGTATTCTTCACCATCAAATTCCATTATCCTGTAGCTGTAAAAGTCAGCAGCAGACATGATCTTCTTGAGAGGACCCTTTGTCTTTGCCTCGCACTGAGGTATATTGATGTAATAGCCATCTTCTCTCCGGCAGAACATCAGAGGGTACTGGAGAGCATCATAAGCATGGTGCATCTCATTGATTCATAGCAACCTGTTGTCTCTGCTGTGGAGGATGATATCTCTCTTCTCAAAATCCTGGCTGACAATGAGAACAGCCACTTCTGTAGTTGTGGGGGCATTGAAATGACCTCAGTGCTCTCCAGAAGG
Source organism: Notechis scutatus (assembly GCF_049901735.1). NCBI lineage: Eukaryota > Metazoa > Chordata > Lepidosauria > Squamata > Elapidae > Notechis > Notechis scutatus. The sequence continues at coordinate 20,161,011 of NC_142009.1, read as the reverse complement.
CTTCCTATTGGCATTAATCACCACTTGGAAGTCCTTGTGGCCCTTAGAAACAGAATCAATAGCAGTCTTAAGTTCCAGAATATACTTGTTGTGTTCACGCAGCAACTTCTGCAGTTGACTAATCAGTTCTGGATTAACACACAGGTAGATTCCACATGGGATGTCCCTCTCATTATCATCATCACCAACAAAGTATATCTGGAGAAATGAAGGCTGCTGCTGAGCCACAATACTCCCTATCCTGTGGTAGACCTGCCCCTGCACTTTAAATGTTGGCATAAAATTTCCCTCCTTCACCTTTCTGGTTCCAAAAGATGTCATTTGGAAGCATCCCTTGTACTTCTGGGCAGCAGAAAGAAAGTGCTGTGCCATTGGATGCTGGTGCGTGAGAAGGCTGTGAAAAGGTTCAAGGGGAGGGCTCAAGGGGAGGGAGCTGGACTTTCCCGCCACTGCAGCACATCCCAAGAGTCTCATCCGAGACTCTTCAACCTTTTCCCTGGAGATCAACAACCTTTTCCCTGGAGTAATCAATCTGAGGTTCATATTTAAAACCAGACAAATACTTATTAGTCCAAGGCATTGATCTGATTTGTAATATCTTTTTATTGTATTTAGCTATAGCTGTCTGGTTAACGTAGGGGTTATTAGATGCATACTTTTTTTACAGCCTCTCTATTGACTTCGGGATGATTTTGACGATTTTTTTTTGCAGCTTCCCTTGTTTGTGTTTTCCTAATCCCATCTGTAAATCTTTTCCTGTGTTTTTTCTCTCTTTTCCCTTTAACTGATATTACAGTAGAAGAAACAGATTTGTCTGAACTGAGTCAATGTAAGAAGTGAGTTGGGCTGGGACACTATGGAGGAGAAATTCAGTTCACAATCTGTTGGCTCAGCGGTGGTCGGTGATTGAAACTCATAAAACAGAAACTCCCACCGCCTTGAGCTCGGAACCAGTTTCATAGGTTGAAGGCGTAACATTATGGTGGGGTACTGATGTTTAGTACCGTAAGGATCCCAGACCGCTCCTGAGTGAAGGAGCAGAATGTCTGCCAGTTTGAACTGAGGTAACGGAATGTGAGGCAACTGGCAGTTGGAACAGAGCTCTTTTCAGGTGGGGAGGGGGAGTAGAATGTCTAACCCTATAGCATCAGAGCAGGTTAATATAAGGCAACTGGCAGTTGGAACAAAGTTCTTTTCAGGTTTTCTATAAATGGGGCTGTTCTTCTCTGTCCCCTCTAGCCTCCTAAGAACGTCTGCCAGTTTGAACTGAGGTAACGGAATGTGAGGCAACTGGCAGTTGGAACAGAGTTCTTTTCAGTTGGGAAGGGGGAATAGAACTCCTTAACATGAGAGAGTGTTAATTACTGTATTAAGAAGTAATAATGATCCAATGATCATTTCAAAAAATCCTTTCTTAGCGAGCACCTAGAAGCCAAGAAGAACATACGTGCCAAATTTCAAGTTTGTAGGCTTTACGGTTCTGTAGATTTCATGATGAGTGAGTGGTACTTGGCTTTTACATATATAGATTTATAACTAACATCCAGACTTCAACAGGTGTAGGGAAAACATATTTCTTCCCACCTAAGACAAACAAGGGTTTCTGCTACACCGCTCTTGCAGATTACCCTTATTTTCTCTGAAATACTAAAAATAACAAGTTTGAAACAAAAAGCAAGTTATGGTTGTAATATATGTAAGATAAAAGCCAGGCTGAAAAGACAGCAAACCCAAAACAAACCAGAATTGCCCATATTTGGTGCATTCATTTCAAAGGCACAGTATTTGCTTTCAGAATAGGTAGCATTTAAAACCCAGCTCTGCAGATTGCATGATTCTGCTATTTTTATTAGGATAGAGTCACATTCTTAAGTATTTTTATTTCCCTTTTCCAAAATTGAATTTGGCTGCACTGAACAATATCTTTTGTCTTGACAATGTTTTGGCATTATTTGTGAAACTATTATTTGTGCCCTGTTAGTTCATACTGTTCTGACTTGATCTCACTTCCAATCAATTCCATGTGTCTAGATAGCTCTCTAGTAATGCCAGCACCTTCTCTGTGGCTTCCTTGTTTTAGAAAGCATCAGTCTAGTAATTACTGAAGAGATATTGATCATGTTCTCCCTGGCATCTGTTGTCATGAATAATGTCATCGTATAATGAGCAATGTCATAATAAACATCTGCTTCACCATTCAATTTACAATATGCTCCTTAATTGGCTGAGAATCAGAATAACAAAGTTGGAAAGGATCTTGGAGATCTTCTAAGTACAGGAATCTCCAAACTTGGCAACTTTAAGACTTGTTGACTTCAACTCCCAGAATTGTCCAGCCAGCATGACTAGTTGAGGAATTCTGAGAGTTGAAGTCCACAAATCTTAACATTGCCAAGTTTGGAAACCCCTGTTTTAGTCCAACCTCCTGCCCAAGCAAAAGACTCTATATCATTCTGTCCAGCCTCTTCTTTAAAACCTCCATTAATGGGGCACCCACAATTTCTGGAGGCAAGTCGTTCCACTGATTAATTGTTCTCACCGTCAGGAAATTTCTCCTTAGTTCTAGGTTGTTTCTCTTCTTGATTAGTTTCCATCCATTGCTACCTTCTGGTTCTCTGAAAAATAGATTGAGGCAGCCTCTCAAATATTGGAACACTGCTATCATGTCTCCCCTGGTTCTTCTTGTCACTGTTCCCAATTCTTGCAACTGTTTTTCATATATTTTAGCCTCCAGCCCCAAAATAACCTTTGTTGGTCTTCTCTGCATTCTTTCCAGAGTCTCAACCTTTTTAAAAAAAAATTGGCAAGCAAAACTGATTCAACCAATATTTCAAGTGCAATCTTACTAAGGCATTGTAAAGCAGTACTAACTCTTCACGTGATCTTGATTCTATCCTTCTTGTTAATGCAGCCTAAGACTGCATTGGCTTCTTTGGCAGCTGCAGCACCCCGCTGGCTCATATTTAAGTGAATGTCCACCAGGACTCCAAGCTTCCTCTCACAGTTACCACTATTGAGCCTGGTCACCAAAATATTAAATCACTGATATATTAAATAGTAAAAGGTATTAAGTAATGAAACACTTGGTGGCGCAATGGTTAGAGTGCTGTACTCAGGCCACTTCTGCTGACTATCGGCTCCCTGCAATTTGGCAGTTCAAATCTCACCAGGCTCAAGGTTGATTCAGCCTTCCAGCCTTCAGAGATGGGTAAAATGAGGACCCAGATTGTTGGGGGCAATAGGCTGACTCTGTAAAACCGCTTAGAGAGGGCTGGAAAGCACTATAAAGTGGTATATAAGTCTAAATGCTATTGCTATTGATACTTGTCCTAATCTCTCCCTACTCATACAATTTAAAAATTTAAAATTATAACATTAATTATAAAATTATAACATAAATTTTACAGTTCTAATCATATATTAAAATTCTGAATCAGTATTGTTTTTATAAATTTCTATTACTAACATTTAATAATCCCCTATGCCAGGAATATTACATTAATTATATAAAGATATTTTAATGTTACATTTCTTTTATTAGACCTGTGGTGGCACAGTAATTGGAATGTAGTAATAGAGAGGTAATAGGGTTTTTACTGGCATTTATCTTTTCCTATTCTCAGTCTAAAAACTAAAAAAATAGAGACTATGCAAAAAAGCTAGTATTTTATCTATACATTTAAAGTTCATATATAATTTATCAACTGTGCATGAGGTATTTCAATGCCCAATCTCAAATTGATGAATAAAGATTGAGAAAAAGGTAAAATATTTAGAGGTTGCTCTGATGAACATGAACTGTATGTTTTACCAAACAATTATCTCACAATGTGGAATGAAATGGATGAAATTAATAAAAACATTCTAGGATGGGATAATCTACAACGGTCTTTGATGGGGAGAATATCTGTAAAAAAAAATAAACCTATTACAAAGAATGATATTTCTATTTCGAACAATACCAATTTTGACTTTGGACGTACCCTTTAAACAAAGGTGAAAGAGATATCTAGATTTATCTGGCAAGGAAAGAAACCAAGAGTTAAGCATAAGATTTTGTGTTATGCTAAATAGAGGGGAGGTTTAGGCTACCAAATGTAAAATTGTACTTTGCAGTCTCTTACCTTCTTGGGTTAAAAGAAGGATGATGCTAAGAGATACAAGATCAAGGCCATAAAATGATATTTGGATGGCATGTATACCTATTGTACAATATTGTACCATAAAGACATCAGAAACCACTTTAGTAGGCAGGTCATTCTGAGAATTTGGAACTAATATAAAATGAGCTTATGCCCAAAACTGCCTTTATGCCTTCTGCCACCAACCAAATTATAGAAAGGAAATGAGTGGGGACAAAAATGTTTAAGATATGCAGATGTATCTATGCAATGTTTTGCATATTTGCAACTCATGGAGCTGATAAGAAACTGTATGATTTTTGAACATGATAAAACTACTTTTGAAATGGAACTTTGCAATAGTGGTGAATATTTATTATTTATTTATTTTGTCAAATGCTTACAATATGATAGAAATAAGAGTAAACATAAGTTTAAATACAAGAAATAGGAACTAATAATTGGGGACAATAGGACAGGGACAGTAGGCATGATTGTGTGCTTATGCATGCCCCTTACAGACCTCTTAGGAATGGGATGAGGTCAATAGAGGTTAGTTTGAGGGTAAAGTAGTGGTGGTTTGAGCAGGTGACAACAGAATCAGGTAGTGAGTTCCAGACATTGACCACTCTGTTGCTGAGATCCGTACTTCCTGCAATCAAGTTTGGAGTGGTTTACATTAAGTTTATATCTGTTCTGTGCTCTTGTATTGTTGTGGTTAAAGCTGAAATATTTATTAACTGGTAAGATGTTGTAACATATGATTTTATGTATGCTTAAATCCAATCTTAGCCAGCATAGTTCAAGGTTGTGTAGGGTATTCTGTTGCACATAGAGGAGTGTAGTACTCTTCTAGTGAAATACTTCTAGACTCGCTCAATTGTATTAATATCCGTAGCTCAGGTGTAGGATGAGGGTGGTTTGTTCTCTGAGCTTGTGGGTTGGTTTCTGAACATTTCATTACCAAGCTAGGTCAAAAGTAAACCACTCAACCCAATACTCAGCTTTTACCCTCAACCACAACCCTACCTCAACCCATCCACCATCACCCAAGACTAGGCACGCACGCCCCAACTACCTCAATTCCAACTACTGCCGGCCTTAAATGCAAACTACTCAATGCAAGAAGCCTCGTGAATAAAATACCTGAATTTCTCTTCCTCTAAATATGGCTAACTTCGACATTATATTTGTCTGTGAAACATGGCTCAATGCATCTCTCCCGACTCCATTACCACAGTAAGAGACTATCATGTTTACAGATCAGATCGTGAAAATCGTCGAGGAGGTGGAGTTGCTATATTCTATAAAAAAATCCTTACATCTAAAAATATCCAAGTTACCCAGGAGTTTGCCCTTCCTGAAACCATCATCTATGAACTATCCTCAAATATCACAATTCGATTCTTACTATGTTACAGAGCACCTGATTATGACATCGAACATGTAAACAAGCTAAATACATTACTAACATGGGCTGCATCCTGCCCATACCCTTTTATCCTTCTTGGTGATTTCAATCTACCTCATATTAACTGGACCTAAATGATTGTACAACTGAAATCATACACACAACCTTCTACAATGCTATTACAAATCTGGGACTGGAACAACTAGTAACCAACAACACTAGACTAAACAACTGCCTCGATCTCATCTTCTGCAACAGTTTGAACCTAATCTACGGAATACAATCTAAAGAACCCTTTTCCAGTAGTGACCACAATATGATCGACTTTTGTCTCAACATACATCCACACAAAAATCACCACAATGATGTAATCCCCTATTGTAACTTCAAAAAAGGCAACTATGATCTTATAGACAACGATCTCTCATCCCTTGATTGGCAATCCCTATTCACTGGATGCAATACCGTTGAAGACCATTATAACATATTTTTACTTGAAGTCAAAAGAGTCATCAAACTATATGTACCAACAACAACTCCCAAAACAAAACAAAAAGCAGATTACCCATATCAATAAGGAAACTTCAATCCAAAAAGAGATCACTCTGGCGGAAAAACAAATCTGGTCACGTTGCCAATTTCAAAAACCGATACAAAAATCTATGCCACCAGATAAAGACCGAATGCACCAATTATCACATTAAACAAGAGGAAAACCTTCTAAGCACCAATTCCACCCGCGCTTTTTACAATTTTGTAAACAACAAACTAAAAAGACTCAAGGTCCATCCCTCCCTTGATAGGACCTGATGGTAAAGACTGCAACGACGACACCATTAAAGCCAACATCTTTAACACATTCTTTGGCTCAGTATTTGTAAACAGCAATGGATCATGCCCAATATTTCCTAGCCGTACCACAGATAACAACAATGATCTAATACATATCGATTTCACAGAAGACAATGTTGAAAAAGCAATACGCAACCTAAAACCATCTCTATCTATTGGACCGGATGGAATATGTGCCTACTTCTTAAGAAAGCTATCCACTGCCATAGCCAAACCTCTAAGCATAATCTTTGAAAAATCTTTCAGAACCAGCTCCTTGCCTAACCTATGGTCACAAGCCACAGTCATCCCCATCTTCAAAAAGGGAGACCCAAGCCTAGTTGAAAACTACAGGCCAATCTCCTTATGCTGCGTCACCTGTAAAGTCATGGAATCAATTATTAACCAATCCATCATCCTTCACTTAGAGACAAATAACCTACTCTCCAATAAACAATTTGGTTTCAGGAAAAACTATCCTGTAATCTGCAACTCTTACACTGCAAAAACATATGGACGACACAACTCGACCAGGGCAAAACAATAGACGCAATCTACATAGACTTCTGTAAAGCCTTTGATTCAGTGGTACACGACAAACTACTCCTAAAAATAAAATCCTATGGTATCTCTGGACAACTGAATAACTGGATAGAAGCATTCCTGTCAAACAGACAACAAATGGTCAAAATCGGGAGCGTCCTATCAAATCCAGTACCTGTCAATAGTGGTGTTCCCAAGGCAGTGTTCTAGGACCAACTCTCTTCATACTCTACATAAAACGACCTCTGTGATCATATTAAGAGCAATTGCGTTCTCTTCGCTGATGATGTAAAGCTGTTCAATACCACAGACAATACTGCTACCCTACAAAAGATCTTGACTATGTATCCGAATGGTCAAACAAATGGCAACTTCAAATCTCAACAAATAAATGCTCTGTCTTACATATTGGCAAAAAAATCAGAAAATAAAATACAAGCTGAATAGTCAAGATCTTGTTGATGACCCAAGCTCTGTAAAGGACCTTGGAATACTCACCTCTAATGATCTAAGTGCTAGAGCACACTGCAACTACATAGCCAAAAAGGCATTAAGAGTTGTTAACCTAATCCTACGTAGCTTTTTCTCTGGTAATATCACACTACTAACCAGAGCATACAAAACATTTGCTAGACCAATACTCGAATACAGTTCATCAGTCTGGAACCCACACTCACGTATCTGATATTAGCACAATTGAGAAAGTCCAGAAATATTTCACAAGAAGAGTTCTCCACTCCTCTACTCGCTGTAGAATACCTTATGCCACCAGACTTGAAATTCTAGAACTAGAAAACCTTGAATTACGCCGTCTTCGGTCTGACTTAAGCATGGTATACAAAATCATACATTGCAATGTCCTACCTGTCAATGAATACTTCAGCTTCAACCATAACAACACAAGAGCACACAATAGATACAAACTCAAAGTAAACCGCACCAAACTTGATTGCAGGAAATACGACTTCAGCAATAGAGTGGTCAATGTCTGGAATACTCTACCCGACTCTGTAGTTTCTTCCCCAAACCCCAAAAACTTTAACCTTAGACTGTCTACTATTGACCTCACCCCTTTCCTAAGAGGTCTGTAGGGGGTGCATAAGCGCACCAACGTGCCTACCGTCCCTGTCCTATTGTTTCTCTTATTCTTTTATTTTTCTTATATGTAACCATTTCATGTATTCACAACTATGTATACATTTATACTTATTATCTTGTAAACAATTGGCAAATCAAATAAATAAAATAAATAAATAAATAAATAAAATCAGAGGTGGTATTCAGCACGTTCTGACCAGTTCTGGAGAACCAGTAGCAGAAATTTTGAGTAGTTTGGAAAACAAGCAAATACCACCTCTGACTGGCCCCGCACCATCTATTCTCTGCCTCTTGAGTCCCAGCTGATCTGCTGGATCTTCTTTTATTGCCCTGTAGAGGAGAACGGAGCTGGAAATCAGGTTAGTGGGGTAGGGAGGGAATGGGATTTTGCAGTAACCTTCTCCTGGACTGGGGTGGGAATGGAGATTTACAGTCTCCTTCCCGTGCCATGCCCACCAAGCCACGCCACGCCCACAGAACTGGTACTAAAAAAATCCCACCACTGGGTAACATCTTCAGCGAAGTTTAGAGGAAATGGAACTGTGTACAAAGAAGAAATGTTATACTGCTAAAATGCATAAACTTTGTTTAAAATTGGAAACAGAAGATGAATCACTTAAAACTGTATGTTTACAAAAACATTTCAATATGACATACTAATTGAACAATGGGAAAACATGTGGATGCAGGGACTGAAATTTACATTATGTTATAACCTCAGAGAGAATGTTTACAAAATCACATATAGATGGTACTTATCCCCAGATAAATTGGCTAAAATGTAGAAAGGATCTCCAAATAATTCCTGGAAGTGTAAAACTCAAATAGGAAACTTTTCCCACTTTTGATGGACCTGCAAAAGAATTAAGCAATATTGGATTGGAATTAGGAATGTAATTCAAATTTTTTTTGAAAATCAGTGTGCAGTTCAGACCAGGAACAAGTTTTTTTTGTTAAAGTTTATTGATATAACATTAGAAAAAATCACATGGTGAACAGCAGCAGGAGTTTTATATGCCCAGCATTGGAAAGCTCCTATGATACCCACAACAGAGCAATAATTAATAAAGATGCCATAACTGGAGACAATAGCCAACTTAATGGCTCCTTGGGAAAAATCACTGAAGAAAATCACTGAAAGTTGCTTCAGCAAAATCTGAGCATTTATAGCAAATACTTGAAAATTCAAATAACAAACTCAAAAGAGGACTTCTAACCGTTAGTAATATATGCAACACGAATCACAAATATCTTCATAAAAATTCAAAAGTCTGATCACACCTTTTCACACTAACACGTTTTATTAAACAGCATAAACTTTCGTGACAGATGTGCACCTGGCGCCCTCATTTTTTTTGCCAGCATAGACTTAACATGGCTCTGCTCCTACACACATTTTTTAAAAAATAGTAGTATTATTTATTTAACTGTATTGACCACCCAACTCCAGTGAATTCTCATGGATTCACCCAGTTGACGCATTGTACTAGGATTAATAGAACATAGAATAATAGGGTTGGAAGGGACCTTAGAGATCTTCTAGTCTAACTCCCTGCCCATGGCAGGAAATCTTATACCATTCCAGACTTTCTTTAGGCTTAATGGGATGCATACACATGATCATAGAAAGAATAACAGAATAATATATAATAACTCAATAGTAATGAGTAATAGGAGATGGTTTGTTAAAAAAATTTATCCTAGGAAATGAGTTTCTCCTCATATCCCTGTAAGTTTTGTTAAGTTTTGTCAGCCCATGCTAGGACTTTGTTCTTACATCATTAAAAAAATATATTTTAAACCCCAAATATTTGATTACACAGCTTTCTGATACTGGCATATAATTGGAAAGACTCCTAATTGATTTGTCTTCTTTATAAACACTATATTACAAAAAATGTACTACGATGAGCAGTCGTGATGAACAAAACAGTGTTGAAACCCCAAGGATAATTTTACTTCAAATTCCTTTGTGTTAACTGAAAGCATCTACCCAGGAAAAGCTGTAAACAAAAGACAGGATTAGTAAAGACGATGTCTTTATTAATACTTTTAAGGCCAAGAAGAGCACATTGATTAAGGGACAATTGATGTACCAGAGCTTTGTTGTTTATTTGGCTCTTTGCATAGCAACAGTTCTACATTGAAGCACATCCATCTAAATCCATAAAGGAGCTGAACAAATCCATTTAGAGCTTACATTCCACCAACCCCCTCTGGGCCTCCCACCCCATGGAATATATTCAGGAGATGCAGGATAGTATGAGAAAGAATAGATATTGAAAATGCATTTCCAAATGATTGGATTTGATTGATTGGGGCCTGAAGGAAAAATGATGCAGAAGGAAAGATCAAGAGATCAGTCAGTCTCTCATGGCACTGGCCAGGCCCCTAAACTTGAAAGAATATCTCATAACCATCAGAATGCCTACCAAATATAGGCTCCGCAGAACCTGATAACCATCATTTATAATCTAGGGATCGAGGCAGGCTTTCTAAAGAAAACTCTAGCCAAGTGAAAACATGAATTGTACAAAATGCAGCCTTCTAAGGAAGGCTGAGTAGACCACCATGCCAAATTGGTGACAATCAGAAAAACAGGACATCTAAATTTAACTGAAAGGCTTATGGTAAAAATGCAGTCTCTTGTGTAACTGAATCCATGACATTATCCAGCTTATTCTTATTGGGAAACGCATCATAGTCTCTTCACTGATGAACCCTGTAGCCTCAGCATAAAACATATGAGTTGGATTAGGCTTACTCAAACATTCATACCAACCCCAGCAGCATCTCCTATGGAGTTGTTCAACAAGATTTGTTGTTGTTGTTGTTGCTGAAATTTATCCAAGAGTGGCCTAGTCACAATTATCCATGTTTTGCTAATTTTCACTTAGACTACCATGATGGCCTGCACATGGGATGGCTCTTGAGTGCAGTTCCAAAACTACACCAATTTTAGAACATGACTACTATCTGTCAGGTCAAGGCATTATTAAGCCCAAACAGGGAATCACCTTAGGAGGATACCTGTAGGAGGGAAGGGTCCTAAACAGGTCAAGGAAAAAAAGCAATGGTATGCTCAAATCCCACTGTTGTTTCATGTGCATCGTACACAAAAAAAAAGAAGGTGGGGTTTCCATCATGCCTTTGTTCTCACTATCCTGAGATTCCCCTGAGCCCAGAAAAGAACAAGATGATGTTCAATTGTAGACTTATAAAATGCAACAAAAGAATCTGCAAACATCTCAGTGGGGATCTACATGGAACTTGACTTTAAAAAAATTATAAAAATCATTCTAACCTTTGGAATCATCACTCCATTCTATAATTGTCCAGAACAGGATGTAAAAAATGAATCTTTCCTGCTCAGCTGTCCTTGGGTGGTGGTTTGTGGCTGCCTCCACTCAGTAAACACACCCCGTCCCACCCCCAGACCATCTAAGGAGATATAAAGTAAACTACTACACCCAGAAAGAGAAAGGACTCTGCTGTTGCTTACAGGGAAAGACAGCAGAGCCTGCTGAGAAGTCAAAGAAGATTAGCAGAACGTGAGAAAGACAAACTTTGGGAGAATCAATCAGCAGAAGACTTTTGCCTGAAGCCAACAAAGAATCCACATCAGCTATTCCTTATGGGCCATAAATTCACAGAAAAAATCTCCTCGTTTCTATTTGAATATGACACCCCAAGGATGGTTTTGGTACACAACAAGAAGGTGGGCTTAACCTTCCGACTGATCCAACTGGTGGTCCTTACCTACATCATTGGGTAAGTGTTTAGGATCAGGCAAGGGAGCCATTCAGTTCTCCCTAGAGCTCGCTTTTGTTTCTCCTGCGACTGGGTGCCCAATTCACGAATCCCACCTGTTTGATTAATTGACTCAGCCTTCCATCCTTCCATCCTTGTGAGTTGGTAAAATGAGGACCCAGATTATTGGGGGGAATATGCTGATGTTGTAACCACCCCCGGAGAATGCCGTAAAGCATTATGGGGCAGTACATAAGTCTAAGTCTTATTGGTAATGCTATTGCTATTAATGTTCTTTTTTTTTTTTTTGAGACAAATTTTATTAATTTTAAAGACAAACAAAGCATCATTAGTCATTAAAGACATTAAACCTCTTTCCATTATAAATTTTTACAAGGCAGATAAAGCATTGTTTTATACAATATAATTCTAATATATCCCATTTCCACTTAAATATCTTTTAGCAGATTTCTCATTATTTCTCTTTGCTCTTATTCAATTACATTTCTTCTATATTTATCCATTTTATACTCATCATATTCATATTTCCCTCTGTCTTGTTTACAGTTATTCTCCTCTCGCTTTCTCCCAAGGTTTTATTAAATCTCAAACAGACATACACACACAAAACACAAAAACATAAAACTTCTTTTTAAAAAGTAGCTTGGCCCCGGATTACCTCTCTTTGTATGGACTTCAATTAAATTCATATTCAATTTATATGCCATTACCTATCTTATTTACCCTTCTATATCTTCATTATAATTTCTCCCTGCTTTCCACTCTTCTTAATTCTATTTTATTTATTTCATCTTAATTTAAATCATTATATTTGTATCTTTTGTCCATTCTTTTCCAATTATCCATTTATCTCATTCCCTATAGTAGAAAAAAAAGATTTCTCCTGAAATCACTAATCGAAGTATGATGCCTTTCCATCGCTCCCCTAAATTAACATTTAAGGTAACACCTAGTTCCCTATCTGATTCTGCTTAGTACATTCTACCTACTAAGTTTTTTTTTTAAAAGAAAAAAATAGTAAATCCATAGAGTAATTAAATATATAATTAAACATTAAATCTTATAACATTCCAATTATCTATTTCAAAAACAAATACCACAGTAATAAGTTCATACTAACATCCACACAATAGTCAATTAAACTCTATACTTAAACTAAATATTTTAAACATTCCTTTTAATATTTTATTAAATCTTAAAATCTATCATTATTAAACCTTTAATGTTTTAATCTTTACTTAAGTCTTATAAAATTCTAATTTTCTATTTCTAATACAAATACTACAATACTATCTTATGTACCTTGCAGAATCCTTTTAAAACAAAATTATGCATTACCCTTTATCCCTAAAAAAAAATTATTTTTCACATCTTGTTTCATACCTTTGTGGCTTTTCCCCCCCTTCTTCCTTCCTATCTTATCCCATCTGGTCTTTTTACCCCCCTTAGCTTCCCCTCTCTGTTGTATTTCTCTTTTCTTTTGCTTTCTAACATTGTATTGATTTTGCATCTTATTTTTCTCTTTCTTGGATGTTTTTTTAAGTCTTATGTCCTTTTTCCTTCCTCTCTTTCTCCTTCCTTTCTTAATCCACTTTGTAGACTCGTTAAAGATGGCTTCTTCTTCTTCTTCTTCTTCTTCTTCTTCTTCTTCTTCTTCTTCTTCTTCTTCTTCTTCTTCTTCTTCTTCTTCTTCTTCTTCTTCTTCTTCTTCTTCTTCTTCTTCCTCCTCCTCCTCCTCCTCCTCCTCCATCAATTGTTGTGTTTGCTGATAAGTGGCAAGCGCCATTTCTAAAAAGCGAAAAATTTCTCTCACACCGTCTTTACCTTCTTTCTTTATTTTACCATATTCCTCTCTCAGTTCATCAACAGATACAGCCATTATAAACCTTTTCTTCTTCTTTTTTCTCTTCTTCTTCTTCTTAAAACAACCAAGATAATTCAAAGCTTGGAACAATTCCCCAAAATCCCAAAGTCATCAAACAATCCAAACAGAGCACAAAGTTCTTCACACTTTTTCTTCCTGGGGTAATATCAATTGGAAAGGGGGAAAAAACCCAATCTGTATTTTAAAGTCTTATTGCGATTAACTTCCAATCTCAAAATCTTCCAGGCATCTCCTCCAACAAAATCTTAATATAAATTATTCTTTTGTCCTCTCCCTTCCCACTTGTAACAAAAAGCTTTAAATTTTTACCTTCTATAAAATAGCAGGATTTTCAATGTCCATGTATTAATTCCGTGTGGAAGGAGAGTAAACTTTCTCTTTCAGCACTTTCACTCGCCACTTATAAATCTCTTCTGGAAACAAAGTATCTTTCAAAAAATCAGGATTTTCAGGATATTTAATGTATCTTATAGTCCCAGTTCAGCCAAAAAACTTTCGCTTCAAAACTTTTTCCTTCTTCCTCCAGCACAATCTTGTCCAGCTGCCGGCTTCTTTGTGGCGGCCATTGCTGACCGCCGCTCCACCGCCTTGAGAAAAGGGGGTTATGCCGGGTGGGTAAGGGGTCTGCGAAAACCCCAAAGCCCTGTCCGGGTCCCCCCTATCTTCGGCTGCCTCTACGGGGCAGCCTTATCCTCCAGAACCATCGGGATCGGAGGCACCAAGACGGCTAGCGCAACAGGGATCGCGGAGATCGCGAAACCCCGCCGCCACCGAAGCCTGGCAAAACCGGAAGCCGCTATTAATGTTCTTGATTAACCAGTAGACATTGATCAAGATCATCCACTTGTGGGTTAGGTAAGGAACTAATGAGAGTTTTTAGTTTTTGATGGCATGGAAGGACCTGAAAATGCAATTGATGAAAACCCATTTAAATGTATAGAGTTGCACATGGCAGCCACCTCCTGACTGTTTCATATGTATCCCCCTCTTGGCCGATTCTTTGGTTTCCATGTGGAGCAGCTAGATTTAAAATGTGGGACTTCTGCTCACATCTGGAACATGAGTCAGCTCTTCCCAAGATGGAGTTGTTGATCAGCAAGACTTCCAGCTGTGCTAAGGTATCTACTCCCTTTCACTTTAAGCTTTCTTTCAAAACCTGGCCAGTTGCCACTCATCTTGGCAAGGTCAGGATTATGGGGCAGGAATTGCTTTACAAACCTTTACTTTTGATGTCTATGGAGATTCTCAGTCATCCAGGTCATGATTGCCCCCAAGGTACTTTTTCAAAAGAACCGAAGAAGCTTCTTGGATGAGAAGCAAAACATTGTCAAGGAAAAACAATGTCTAGTTGCCCTTTGAAAAAGCACCTTTACTTTACTTTTGATCCTGTTTTAAATACACTCATCTCTAGGGGTTGGCTGAAAGAGCTGCCTGTCGAAGGGTTCAATTCTGCTCTATGCATGAAAAGCACCCTTTCTAAGGCTGTCATAACTTTAAATGATTGTAAAACCACTAGTCCTAATTCAACCTGTACTATCCTGGCCTTAGAGATTCAGGTACTCCCGTCTAGTACAAAGCAGGAGCAGGCAAGCTTTCAACTAGAGAGGCCACCACTTTTTCTCCTCTTTTTTGGAGGCGGGGGTGAGCAATCCAAAGCTAAGAATACTGAAGTCACTGAAGTAGATTGGCACAGATCTTATGTGCCAATCAGATGTTAGTAATAATTGGACGGGGGACTAGTTGAAGACTAGATTGGAAAGGCGAGAAAATATCCCAAAAGAAGAAAAAAATTGGCCAACTTTATGTGTACACCCAGATACTCGCTAAAGTTCAACTTGATACGTAAAGGACTTTGTCTTTACATTGTAAGACACAGTTTGCTATGATATTGTTGCTTTAGGAATTGACACCCTATTGTTCTAAGTCAGTGTTGTAAGTCAGGAATTCTGGGAGTCGAAGCCCACACATCTTAAAATTGCCAGGCTGAAAAATACTGTTCTAAGTCATTTTTGTGGGAAGATGAGGATCTGCAGGATGCTGGGAAGGAGTTTTTCCAATACCACCAGGCCTGACTAAAGCAGAATTTATTTTTCACCATTGAGCAATCATTCCTTCCCCCCTCATTAAAGAAAGAAAACCTAAACATTGTTGCAGCTACCATTTTATTAACTATTTCTTGTATTCTGTTTTGCACACTGATAGCCTCCCAAAGCAATTTGTTTTAGCACTATAAAGGCATCTAATATCAAGTGAAACATCAGTCCATTTAGTTTAGCATTCCTTATGCTAATTGGGGAGGATCCAGGAGGAGCATCCGGGGTGGTCAAAAAAATCAAGATGGCAGCTATATGATCCAAATTCTATTGCTTGTTTATATGTGATATCCTTATGACATATGTCCAAAAGAAGTGGGGCTTCAACTGTATCATTTTGTGTGTGTGTGTGTGTGTGTGTGTGTGTGTGTGATTATTGTCTATACCTATAGTTTATCACTTTGAAAATTTAATTGTATGTATGTAGAAACTTTATCATAACTCTCTCCCTACCTAATATACTATATACACGTAGTTGCATTTAAAAAAAATACTTAAGTGGCACAATCCAGCATTCCAACATTGTCTATTTCCCACTTCATTCAAATAATGGATATAGCAGCTCTCGCTGCTATATTGACATTCCTTCTTAATTAGGCAAGAAATCACCTTGTAGTAGGTCTATTTAACATTCTAATGTTATTTTTCCTTTGCATATCCAAGGATATGGAAAAACACAGTGGAAGTAAGTAGTGCAATAAATATCCATAATGCTAATGGTTAAAAATGTGAAAAGCAAGCCAGAAATAACTCAGTCATGGGCACTGTGCCACATCAATCACTGTTGTTGATGGTTAGGTCAAAAGTTAGTCTGGTGTTGATGATCCCCTGGAACATCTACATCACCTTTTGCCCTTCAAAAAGGTGCTGATACAACCAACATATCATTGTTGCAAAATTGAAATTGCGATGTAAAATTGCGATGTAAAATGAAGGAAAATGCACAATACACACACACACACACACACACATATATATGTTTTCTTAAGCTTTCGCGGGTATTTATATGTATGGTATTCAGCTCTGTTCGGGTATTTTCCCACGTCATTATAGTTGTGCTTTTACAGTTGTAGAGACGTTTCGGCAGAATTTCATCTGCCATCATCAGGCTTGTGTATTATGTTCATCGAAGGACAGAATATAGATCCTTGCTGATCCTACGGGCTGCTTGCTGAAGAAAGCAGCTGTTTTTCCTGCTGTCCAACACTTAGCAGTATTTCCCCCAGTGGTGAGATCCAAATTTTTTTTACTACTGGTTCCATGGGCATGGCTTGGTAGGTGTGGTTAGGTGGGTGTGGCCATGTGACTAGGTGTGCGTGGTTTTTGTTTTTTGCAGCTACCCCTTCACCCATTTTTTGAGGCCTTCTTCGCCTCAGAAGAGCCTCTGCGGGAGGGGGGGGGTGTTGCTCCCAGAAGGTTCCTCTGAGGCTGAGGAAGGCAAAAAATGGAGGAGGGGCTGAGCCCCTCCCTCCATTTTTTGTCTTCCTTAGCCTCAGCAAGGGGAATCCCGGCACAGCTGACCGTATGAACAGCTGGTTGTCAGGAGGGGGGAAAAAGAAAGAAATACCTTAAGGGGGCCAACGTCAGGCAGACGGGGTGAGTGAGCATCGGGTGGGTGGGGCAAGCAAGCTAGCAGCGACTGGGCAACCGGGTCAGGAGTGTGGCCAGCCAGAACTTACTACCAGTTCGGCAATCTACGCCAAATCCTTGCTACCGGTTCACACGATCCAGTGCGAACCGGCGGAATACCACCACTGATTTCCCCAAAGAAACCTTTTTGGGAGAGGTGGTGGAGAGAGAGAGAGAGAAAGTCAAAAACTCTTCAAAACTCAGTATTTGAAGAGAGAAACTGTTCAGCTACCTGTTTTTACTAGGACATTTGACAAGGTTTAGTTCTATCAGGGCAAGGTTAGGGAATTTGGGGTCTTGTAGCTGCTGCTGGACTCCAAATGCTATTATCCCCAGCCAACATGGTCAAGAATGACTGGAGATGTGTCGAATGGGGATGGCAGCTGAGTGGTGGAATGTGGGCATTGCCTAGAATTGACTCCTAGCAAGAAGGAAGTCACACCTTTGCCTAAAAGTTATGGTTGTCTTTCAATCACCTCATCTCAGAAGCTAAGTTAGACTTGGATGAAGAACTGGCTGAGAATCCCAGGGTGGGACAGTGAAGAAGAAAACATCCTTAAAGAAGCTATCCTAAGGAAATTTTAAATTATGGTTTTCCATAACAATGTAAATAAAATGGCTGGGTCCAGGTAAATTGTATTCTTCAGGGATTGTCCTTGCAGCCATATTAATGTGCTTTCCTTTCCTCTTGGATTTGGGAGGAAAATGGAGTGATGGAAATTGTGCTGATCCTACAACCCATCTTTACTGCTCCGTTGTATTGAGGTCAGGGATATTTCATGGGGAAAGTAAAAAAAAAAAAAAAAGGCAAAGTATGGGCAATGGCTGCATGACCAAAATCTTGCTCCTTCTTTTATATATGCTGAACAAGCATGGTTCACAGGCACCATTTTAACTTTCACAGGCCCCTCTGATGCCCCCACCAGTCAGTATCGCACATTTTAAGGTGGGGTAGTTTCCAAAATGAAACTGGTGGATTCTCTGTTTTCCTTTCTCTTTCCACCAAGGTTCACTTACCTCGGGAAAATTAACTACTCGGCATTTTCCTAAACCTCAGCTGGGTTCAAGCAATAAGTAGCATGAAAAATGGTAATACAATAAATCAGTGTTTTTTTTAGTGCTATTATAACTTCAAACTGTCACTAAATGAACTATTGTAAATCAAGGATATTCAGAGTTTTGCAGTGTTAATTCAGCGCCAGAAAAATAAACATAGATGGCTGATGCTTCATTGAACATGTTTGTAAACATAATAAGTAGATTTTACAAACCAGTTGTAGATTTCTCCAACATGGAGAAAACTCAGACAGAAACATGTTGCAAGTTTAGAGCAGAGCTCCAGTCTTCAGCAAGCAAGTTAGTTTCTCTTTTACTTTAGTTCAACAAGCAAGAGGAAAGAAGCAGTTTCATTTTCAACAGACAGACTCAGAGCTTCACATAGCTGCAGAGTTGCAGAGCTTAATATAGAGCCACTCCTAGGCTTCTTTTAGTTTCAGTTTCCAAACTGTCCTCATTGGCTGATTTAGTTGCTATGCCTATTCATTGGCTGACCTTGTGATCATGCTCTTTTCCATTTCATGAATATACTCTGACAAAGGACTACCTGTTGTCCTGGAGAAACCGAAGACACATTGTCCCAAAGCAAGCAGCCTCTTGCCTTCAAAAATCTGTGTGAGAGATTAGAAGAGCTGGTTTGGTATATAATAAAACAGACAAAGCCAAATCAGAGGGACTTTAGTGCTGTTGTGCCACTGGGTTTTATTTCCTAGTGTTTCCCTTCAAGTGCAGGGTACACTTTTTTCGGATCAACCAAATGTTGATTCATTGGTGGTGACGGGAATTGGCTGATCAACTTGTCACTTGAATCTGACTTCGTGGGCAGAGAATGGGGGATTGGCCCAAAATCACCCAGCTGGTTTTCGTGCCTGAGACAGGTCTAGAACTCAGAGTTTCCTAGTTTCTAGCCTAACGCCTTGGCCACTTCACCAATCATTGGGAGGAGTGACCCATTATAACCAGGGGTGGGATTCAAATTTTTTAACAACCGGTTCTGTGGGCATGGCTTAGTTGGTGGGCGTGGCTTGGTGGTCATGTGATTGGGTGGACATGGCTTGGTGGTCATGTTATTGGCTGGGCATGGCCAACTCAATATCACTCACATCGAGGCACGCATCTCCTCGCTTGCCTCTCATGACTGTGGGGATGCTGCAACAGTCGTAAGTGTGAAAAATGGTCATAAGTCACTTTTTTCAGTGCTATTGTAATTTTGAATGGTCACTCCACACAAGCAAAGTACCAGCAAAGGAGGGGGGGAAAACTACAGAGAAGTTCCTGAGACAGAAAGTGTAGTCCTGCCAAGAATGCAATGGGTTAACAGAGAGGCAGTTTCTGTAAGCAACACCAGAATGTTTCCTTCCTGCCTTCCTTACAGGATTAGGCCAGTAATTTCTTCTAACAACCAGTTCTCCAAACTACTTAGAATGTTAACAACCGGTTCTAGCAAATAGGTGCGAACTGGTAGAATCCCACCCCTGATTATAACTAGTGGACATCTTGATGTCAAACAAGAAAGATGTGTAGATCTTCTCCACAATCTAGGAACTGGGTATACATGAGCAACTTCAGCATCCTCCCTACTTCAGTCCTACTTCTGTTCCCTAGAGCTGGTTGGCGAATTCTGGGAGTTGAATCAGAGGTGGCATTCAGCAGGTTCTGATCAGTTCTGGAGAACCGGTAGCACTGGCTCTGCCCCCATCTATTCTCTGTCTTCCTGAGTCCCAGCTGATTGGCTGGGTCTTCTTTTGTTGCCCTGCACAGGACAACGGAGCTGGAAAGCAGGTTAGTGGGGTGGGGAGGGAATGGGATTTTGCAGTATCCTTCCCCTGTCACACCCACCAAACCATGCCCACCAAGCCATGCCACACCCACCAAGCCACGCTCACAGAACCGGTAGTAAAAAAATTTGAATCGCACCATTGAGTTGAATAGAATAGAATTCTTTATTGGCCAAGTGTAATTGGACACACAAGGAATTTGTCTTTTAATGTTGAAGCTGAAACACACTGCTCTAAAGCTCCTTCTTGTTTTCCCTTTGAGTAAAACCTCTTGTAGTTCTCTTAAGAGGAAAGAAGGATCTGCTTTCTCCTTAGCATACTAACAATTAATTGGCAGGAATGATTCTAAGGATGAAATTTGTGTTGATCAATATAGGTGAAGTTCATTTTATTGTCCCCATAAACTGGGCAATAATTTAGATTGATTTGGTTTACTAATGGTGAGTTTTTTAAAAAAAGAAACTGATAAATATGTAATTTCATTCAGAACTTTTCCTAATGTAGAAGGCACCTCTAGGCAATTAACATTAATTATTACCACTATATATATTTAGCCCCAAATCCTTTTAAAATCCAAATTTCTCTAATGTCACCTTTTATTATATATCACTATCCACAACGCAAACTTTTTTAAAACTTAGACTTCCCTACATTGTTGTTGTTTTTTTAAAGTTACTTACTCCTTTTTATAGGTAACATTCCTGAATGGGGTGAAAATTTTAAAAAATAAAAGAAACTTGTGTTTGTACCTTTTCATTTTTTCTACCTCAGAGGTTCATAGTGTTATTTGAGCAAGAATGACATTTGAATTGGGTAGTGTATTTTTAGGTTAATTTTCAACAGTAGACTTGGATAAAGACAGAGGAAAAATAAACATAATTTAATTTAATCCAGACTAGGAACAGTCAAATATTTCATGATTTCCGTTTAATTGTAATTTAGCAAAAAGAGAAATCATGAAATACCTGTTCCACATCTGTTTAAAAATTTGAGAGAAGAGACTCTTAGTATTTGCAATCCAGATTTTAGGGGTACTTTGTAATTTTCAAGTTTCACTCTCTGGTTAATTCTTTCTTTCTCCCTCTCTCTTGCAATTTGGGACTACAGATCACAGAGACATTCAAAGAGTGTTTCGTTTTTTAAAAGAGCTGTATGCATTTGTAGCCTGGACTGCCCAGAGGAAGAGAAAGTGGGAAGACAATGGCATAACCAGACAACTAGTTCCAAGTGCTGTCTTCACCACAATATGCTACATTTGGTTGGTTTTAATATTAGTGACTTAATCTGGTTTCCTGTTTGGTGTATTTAGAAATTCAGTCACCAAATTAGGAATGTTGAACAAACCCATCCTGTATCCTGTGGCAGGTCTATTTAGAAGTAAATCTGTCTTGAGTTCAGAAATTTACAGCTGAGTACATTGAAAGAATATAAACTGAAGTTGAAATTCTGTTATTCAGGGAGGTGCCTGGATAAGAGTCCCGCCCAAACTCAATTAATCATCTTTCCTTAACTTCCACTCTCACAATACTAGAATTCAAGTCCATCTAATGAGATTAGCAAATTGTAAATGTAGGACAGGCCAAGGAAAACAGACAACAATTTTATGGAATTGGCTGTTAAGCTGAATTCCAATTGAAATAGTCCCAAAAGGACTAAACAAATTCATGAAGGAGAAGGCAGAGAAAAACCCTGTTAGTCACCACAACCAAATAAAACCTCCATGTTTAGAGAGAGTCTACCTGGTAAAAACTCTTCTTATTGCTGGGGAGCAATGGGGGAGAAAGCCTGCTGCTTTAAGCCTTAACTGGTTAATTTCTTCCTGTGACCATTGCTGGAAAATGGAATATTGGATTCCCCGAGCATTAACTAATGGCTTGCCTTAATTGAAAAATAAATCAGTGTGTATGTGGGCCTATCAGTAACCTGATTGTTTTAGTGGCTGAGAGATTGACTGGATGGTTGGATGGTTGATTGAAGATTCTCAGTCTTAGGATTTCAATTCCAAAGCTGTGTGAAATTGGGCATTTTATAGAATGCATAGGAAATCTATTGAATGCCAAAAATGGGACATCCAAGTATGAAATGCTTAATATTTCACATATTTCCCAGGCATTCTATGTAGTGCCAAAAGGCAAACCAGCAAAGTATAAAACACTCCCACAAAATGCCATTTTAGCCTTCGTTGTTGCAACCAGTAGGTAATATTGGTCTTTTCTCTTGGTTTTTTTTTTCAGTAAGAAAGGCGTGTACTTTTTTGCATTTCTTCTTTCATTTTCATATACATCTTTTCAATAAAGGGTTAGGGTTAACCTCAACCCTAACCCTAACTTTTTTCATGACTTTCTTTTCATACTTTGCCTAAATAGTTATTGCCATTCTGCCCAATACCTAGATATTGTATATAGTGCCTATATAATATATTAAAATAACACAGACGTTCAAACATTGCCTAAAAATGTCACACACTCTTTAAATTTCCTAAGCATTCTATACAATGCCAGCTTTTCATACATTTCTGGTAATATATATAATACAATTCCGGCTGCTGTGCATAGCTCAAGTTTTAATTGATTTCTTATCTATAGAAGTCTTGGCCTTTTATCATTTTTGTTGGGTTTTGGCTGCCAGAATAAGTCAAATGTCTCATAATATGGGCATTTTCAGCAGACAGAAACTTTCCAGACATTTCCTCCTTGTAGCTGACCTGGCTTTTACCCTACTCTTGAAAGCCTGGGAATAAGAATTTGGCATGCTGAGCGATTAAGGATGGATTCATTTTAGTCCTGTATCTGTAGTAGGTTTTGACGTCTTAAAAATCTATGTTTCTTCTGGAAAACCTTGTAAAAGGCTCATTGCCAGGCTGGGGTGAAAAAACATTTCAGTAAATTAGAAACACAGATGACAAAACTCCTAAGCTGTTCCTGGTTGCACTCTTAGACACCAAGAAAAGAGCAAAGGGTTTCATGCTATGGCCTTCTTGGTGGCAGCCCCCAGGATGTGGAATCTGTTATGTAATCTGTCCTTATTTGCAACATGAAAGTTCCCCCTTTCTTCTAGGGCAGAGGTCTCCAAAATTGTCAACTTTAAGACTTGTGGACTTCAACTCCCAGAATTCTCCAGCCAGCATAGCTGTGCTTTAATGGTATTTCTGTATATAGGACCATAGGTCTTTTGGAAGTCCAGTGACTGTTATTGATTGATTGATTGCTAACAAGCCACCAAGTCATTGCTGACTATTATCAGGTAGATAGATTTTCTCCAGGACTATTTGTCCCTAACATAGTCTTTCAGGTCTTCTAGCAATGCACTTTTAGCCACTTTAACTGAATCTGTCCATTTTGTTACTGGTCATCCTCTTCTCTTTCCTTCTACCTTTGCCAGCATCAGAGTCTTCTCCAGAGGGCTGGGTCTTCGCATAACATGTCCAAAGTAGGGTAATTTGAGGCTGGTCATTTGTGCCTTAATTGAGAACTCTGCGTTGGTTAGTTTGATGATCCATTGGTTTGTTTTCTTGGCTATCTAGATCAGGGGTCTCCAACCTTGGCAACTTTAAGCCTGGCTGGGGAATTCTGGGAGTTGAAGTCCTCCAGGCTTAACATTGCCAAGGTTGGAGGGCCCTGATCTAGAGTATGATCAGGAATCTTCTCCAACACTGGTAAACTATGGACCAACTGAGCTAGTTGAGGGCAAAATTTCACCAGTTTTCAAGGATACTACAATAGTAGAGGGGTAGATGGTTTTACTTTTCTTCCTGTCACTTGGTCTAGAAATGGAAATTTTCTGAAATCTTGTCAATTTCAGTTTTTACATACCCCCCCCCCCCCAAATGGAAAAGTGTAAAATTAGCGCCAGGAGGAAGTGACCGCAGTTGGTATTTGGAGCATGCAGAATGAATAGATCGGTTGAATCAATCCAAGATCTGAAAAATTGAGGACGGAGAACTTATTTTCCAAAGCACCAGAGGGCAGGACAAGAAACAAATGATGGAAACTAACCAAGCAACATGGAATCAAGAAACTAAGAAACTATCATGGAATTAAGGAGAAACTTCCTAACAGTGAAGACAATCAACCAGTGGAACAGCTTGCCTTCAGAAGTTGTGGGTGCTTCATCACTGGAAGTTTTTAAGAAATGATTCAGACAGCCACCTGTCTGAACTTTTATAGGGTCTCCTGCTTGGACTGGAAGACCTCCAAGGTCCCTTGCAACCAGGGGTGGGATTCAATTTTTTTAACAACCGGTTCTGTGGGTGTGGCTTAGTTGGTCGGTGTGGCTTGGTGGTCATGTGATTGGGTGGACATGGCTTGGTGGTCATGTTACTGGCTGGGCGTGGCCAACTTAATATCACTCACATCGAGGCATGCATCTCCTCGCCTGGCCTCTCGTGACTGTGGGGATGCTGCAACAGTCGTAAGTGTGAAAAATGGTCATATGTTATGTCCCACCTTCTAAAAATAAACAGTTAAGGCTGAAAGCAGCAGTCCTTGTAAAGAAAGGCAGCAAACAGGAAAATGTTCACAGATAGCTCCAATAAGTAAAAGTTCCCACGAACTAAATCCAAGACTCAACAAGATTCTTCAGATCAAAATCCTTCACAAAATAATTCCAATAAGTAGAAGTTCCAACGAATTAAATCCAAATCCCAACAAGATATTTCAGATCAAAATCCTCCAAACTGTGCTCTTCAGTTCTCTCTTGCAAATAGACACTTTGTTCCGGACAAAGTGCAAAGTCATATCTCTCCCTTTATAGAGTAACTAATTAGTCTAATTGCTGGTCTGCTCTCCTACTGTAACCTCGTTGGTTCCTCCTTGTCAGGAGACGTCTTGTCCTGACATCTACCCAGCAATCATCCAAATTATCATCTTCTTCACCTGAAGATAACATTTGTTCCTCATTATCACCCGTTCCGGCTGACCACCTAATTGAAGGGTGGAGGAGTTTGAAGGTTCAAGCCGATCTTGCAAATCAAATGCATTCATCTCCTCCTCATCGTTAGAACTTGCTGATTCATATAAGTCCTCCTCGCTGGAGCTGTCATTCAAAAAACCTGTAGCAGATGCCGGAATCACAACACTATCCTCACCGCAGGGCCCTTCCCCCGGGTCTGGCGATCCGGATGCGGTTTCAAGGGAAGCGTGCATGAAAGTCTCGAAGCAGATCCGAAGCATGAAGTGTAGACGCATCCGTCCATGAACAAACCTCCGAGTCATCTACCCTCCTCCTGACCAAATACTGGAGCGACCTTGAGCCAACGGGAATCAAGGACGTCGACCACCGTATCGTCAACAGCAGGCTCCTCAGAAGGCAATGATAACGGACCCGGTTCAGCAGAATCACGTAATTGACAAACAGAAGAATCAGGAATCAAAAGAGATCGATGAAAGACGGGGTGAATACGCATGGATCGTGGCAAAGTGAGGCGGTATGCCACGGGATTAATAACTGCCTCAATCGGGAACGGACCAATAAACCGATGATCAAGTTTTCTAATAGGGCGATCGACCTTCAGATGTTTTGTAGATAGCCACACTTTATCACCCACAACTAACGGAGGTGTATCTCGAGGACCGATCTGCAAACCGCTTATAATCTTCTTTTGCCTTGTTCAATTGTTGTATCAGTAGACGGCGAACTGCGTGTAGTTCTTCCAAAAACTCTCGGGTCTCAGGAACCGGGAATCCATCATAGTTAATGGGAAGAAACGCGGATGATAACCCATATTTGCAAAAATGGCGTGACACGGTGGAGGTATGCTGCGAGTTGTTAAACGCGAATTCTGCTAACGGGAGGTATTTCACCCAATCGTTTGTCGCAAATTAACAAAACATCTCAAATATTGAGTAAGAATCCCAATCACCTTCTCCGTCCCGCCATCAGTTTCCGGATGGTGCGCTGACGCTAAACATACTTTCACTTGCAAAGCCGCCATTAACTGTTTCCAAAATTCTGCCGTAAACTGGACCCCACGATCAGAAACCACTCTATCAGGCAGTCCATGTAGACGGAAGATATGTTGCAAAAATAACTGAGCCGTGGTGCGGACGATGGTAATTTCCGACAGGGAATGAAATGGGCCATTTTAGTCAACATATCCACTACCACAAGCACTGTTGTGAACCCCGATGAAGACGGTAAATGTGTCAGAAAGTCCATAGAGATCGCTCCCCATGGTCTACTTGGAGTCGGCAAGGGTTGCAAAAGTCCAGGAGGTGCACCGGATGCTGCTTTCGCTTGCCTACATTGAACGCAAGAAGCGGACGTAAGAAGACACATCATGACGAACTCGAGGCCACCAAAAAGTCCGAGTGACCAAATGCAAGGTCTTGTGTAATCCAAAATGACCAGCGGCTGGGTTATCATGACATTGTGTCATGATGAGAGCCCTCAACGGTCTGGTAGGCACATATAATAAACCCCGATATCGAAGCAGATCGTCTTCAAAAGACCATGGAGAAGTTGGGCCAATGTCCTCCGTCTCTGCCTCGTCCACACATCCAAACGTTGCGCCTCGTAGTTGGGCCGTAAATCTACCGGTTCCTGCAGTACGGCTAGAGATTCCGGTGGTAACACTGTCCGTAAAGGAAGAGGATCTTCGGCATAAGTATACTCCGGTTTCCGAGATAATGCATCCGCCCCGGTTCTGACCACTTGAACGTAAGTAACCGAGAAATTAAATCTGGCAAAAATAACGACCAACGAATCTGCCTTTGATTCAATTTCCTAGCCGTGGTCAAATGTTCCAGGTTCCTATGATCTGTCCGAACCTCCACCTTGTGTCGAGCTCCCTCCAAATGATGTCTCCAAGTCTCAAAAGCAACCTTAATAGCTAACAACTCTTTTCCCAAATGGTATAGTTGCGTCCGAAGCTGTAAGCTTCCTAGAATAATAAGCGCAAGGAAACAAAAGAGCGCCATCCTCCGAAGCTTGTAACAGCACTGCTCGATAGCGACATTAGAAGCATCTGTCTCGACCACAAATGGGCGATCCGGATCAGGATGCTTCAATATGGGTTCAGTTATAAATGCTTTTTCAAAGTGTCAAAAGCCTGTTGTTGTGGAGGCCCCCACACAAATGGAACCTTCTTACAAAGAAGCTGGGTTATGGGATCCATTATCTTCGCAAAACCTGGAATGAAAGTCCGATAATAGTTGGCAAATCCTAAAAGTCGTTGCACATCTTTAACCCGACGAGGAGCTTCCCAACTACACAACGCCTCAACCTTTTTGGGGTCCATAGCAATGCCCACAGGAGAAATAATGTGTCCCAAGAATTCGATAGACGACTGAAAAAGAAACATTTTTCTAATTTAGCATAAAGTTTATGTTCCCGAAGACGCTGAAGCACTTGACGCACCTGCTGAAGATGTTGCTCTTTAGATTTTGAATAAATCAAAATGTCGTCCAAATATATGACAACAAACTTATCCAACATGTCTCGAAAGATATCGTTCATTAAATGTTGAAATACAGCAGGAGCGTTGGTCAAACCAAATGGCATAACGGTGTACTCGAAATGACCATAACGAGTGCCAAAAGCCGTCTTCCACTCGCCTCCTTACGCATCCGAACCAAATTGTAAGCTCCACGTAAGTCAAGTTTCGTGAAAATTGTAGCTTCCCGTAACCGCTCCAACAATTCGGAGATGAGCGGTAAAGGATAGCTATTTCTCACAGTGATAGCATTTAAGCGTCTATAGTCACAACAAAGACGAAGTTCTCCCGACTTCTTCTTGACAAAGAGAACGGGTGCTGAAAGAGGGGATGACGAAGGTTGAATAAATCCCCGAGCTAGATTTTTATTCAAAAATTCTCGAAGTGCAACTAGTTCAGGCTCAGACAAAGAATACAACCTCCCTTTGGTAATGGAGCGTCCGGTATCAAATCCACGGGACAGTCGTAAACACGATGTGGTGGTAATTGATCTGCCTCCTGTTCACTGAAAACATCGGGAAATCCGACAGCTCTGAAGGAATCGAGGCAGCAGAAGCGACAATATGTTGGCCTGCGCAGACATGTCTCAGGTGGTCCACACATTGCAGGCTTGGAAAAGAAACAGCGTTCTGCGCCCAAGCCACCAACGGATCGTGTAGACGCAGCCAGGATACTCCGAGCACCAAAGGAAGATGGAGGTTCAAGTGATATAAAACTTATCGCCTCCTCGTGATCCCCAATACGCATACGCAGTGGTTGGGTGGCAAAGCGAATAGGTCCCGACTTGAGTTCGCGCCATCTACTGTTTCCACCTGCATGGGGGATTCACAGGCACTAAAGGAACTTTGAAATGTTTTACGAAATCATAATCCATAAAGCTAGTCGTAGCCCCTGAATCCACCAGTGCCACGGCAGGGATTCCTCCTTCCGAGATTGCAAGAATATGCGAGTGTCCAAAAGTAAATGTCGAGGAGGGCCAGAATTAACTTCAGCAATTTGAGATGAAAGTGAATACTGTGCCCGACCTAGGGTTTTCCCTGAGGTCGGGCCTACCCGCTTCCGACGGACCAGCAATGGGTTTTGATACAGGTCCACGAGTCCCCTTCCGAGTGCAGGAATTTGCAAAATGTCCCGAACCCCGCAATAAAGGCACAAACCTTCCTGAAATCTTCTCGATCGTTCCTGAACTGTTAAACGAGAGTGGAGTGTGCCTATCTCCATCGGCTCCTCTGCTGGAATTCTGGATTGGAAAACCCTCATAGACGGGTGCGTGAACGAGGAAACACAGGTGGCTCTGCAACGGTCCGTTTACACCCACGATGTTGTAGGCGAGCTTCAATACGTAAGCATTGAGTAATCAATGTGTCCAAAGTTGAAGCACGCTCTGCATGAATTAGTTCATCCTTGATAATGTCGGACAAACCCTCTTGGAATGCTGCCATGTGAGCTGGTTCATTCCAGGTGGAGTCCATACACAACAAGCGAAATTCTGCAACGTATTCTTGCAAGGAGTGTTTACCTTGAATAATATCCCTCAATTTTTCTGTCCACAGTTTGAGATTTAATTGGATTCTCAAACATAACGTTCATCTGTTGAATAAACCCCTGGAAATCGTCCAGTAATGGACTATCTTGTACTAATAAGGAGTAGCCCATTTGGCAGCCTGCCCGGTTAACAAACTAATAATAAAGCCAATTTTAACTCGATCGGTTGGAAAATCCTCCGCCTCACAGAAAATACAATTGGCACTGACCCAAAAATGTTGAAAACATGTCCGTTTGCCCAGAAAATTTATCTGGCATAGCTATCGGAATTTTTCTCACAGGGGGTGCAGGGGAACTCCAGCTGCAGCCGAAACAGTTTGAGAATTGGCAACAAACGATAATAATTGTGTTACCTGATTTTGAAGGGATACGTTGCTCTGGAGTAATTGATTTATTTGCATCTGTTGCTGATCCACCAATTGTTGCATTTGAGTTGAATCCATCGTTGCAAAGATGGTCTGTTGGTCCGAACAAAATGTTATGTCCCACCTTCTAAAAATAAACAGTTAAGGCTGAAAGCAGCAGTCCTTGTAAAGAAAGGCAGCAAACAGGAAAATGTTCACAGATAGCTCCAATAAGTAAAAGTTCCCACGAACTAAATCCAAGACTCAACAAGATTCTTCAGATCAAAATCCTTCACAAAATAATTCCAATAAGTAGAAGTTCCAACGAATTAAATCCAAATCCCAACAAGATATTTCAGATCAAAATCCTCCAAACTGTGCTCTTCAGTTCTCTCTTGCAAATAGACACTTTGTTCCGGACAAAGTGCAAAGTCATATCTCTCCCTTTATAGAGTAACTAATTAGTCTAATTGCTGGTCTGCTCTCCTACTGTAACCTCGTTGGTTCCTCCTTGTCAGGAGACGCCTTGTCCTGACATCTACCCAGCAATCATCCAAATTATCATCTTCTTCACCTGAAGATAACATTTGTTCCTCATTATCACCCGCTCCCGGCTGACCACCTAATTGAAGGGTGGAGGAGTTTGAAGGTTCAAGCCGATCTTGCAAATCAAATGCATTCATCTCCTCCTCATCGTTAGAACTTGCTGATTCATATAAGTCCTCCTCGCTGGAGCTGTCATTCAAAAAACCTGTAGCAGATGCCGGAATCACAACAGTCATAAGTCACTTTTTTCAGTGCCATTGTAACTTTGAATGGTCACTCCACACGAGCAAAGTACCAGCAAAGGAGGGGGGAAAAACTCCAGAGAAGTTCCTGAGACAGGAAGTCTAGTCCTGCCAAGAATATAATAAGGGTTAACAGAGAGGCAGTTTCTGTAAGCAACACCAGAATGTTTCCTTCCTGCCTTCCTTACAGGATTAGGCCAGTAATTTCTTCTAACAACTGGTTCTCCAAACTGCTTAGAATGTTAACAACCGGTTCCAGCGAATAGGTGCGAACTGGTAGAATCCCACCCCTGCTTCCAACTCTATTTGGATTGATTGATTGACTTTACAATAAGTAAAACCTATTCCTTCCTCACCCACCCTCCCAAAAAAGTAAAAAAAAGCAGAAGAAAATTCAGCCATCATGTAAAACCCCTCTTGGACAAAAGTAATGGAAAACCTTTAATGCATCCATTTAGGACAGAACCAACAACCTATTTTTCTTCCTATTAAATCAACCATCAGTCCTTGTTTTTTTTTTCCTTCCAGATTAGACACAGTGGTCTTTTGAAATAGTACTGGATGTATGTTTAATAAAAGATATTCTCAAAGAAATGTAACAAGGGACTGGATGGCACTTTGTGAAGAATGGAACAGGCAATAGAGTCTAATGCAATATCAATAGCAGTAGCACTTAGACTTATAAACCACTTCATAGTGCTTTCACAGCCCTCTCTAAGCAGTTTACAGAGTCAGAATATTGCCCCAACAATCTGGGTCCTCCTCATTTTACCCATCTTGAAAGGATGGAAGGTTGAGTCAACCTTGAGCCTAGGTGGGATCAAATTACTGCCAAATTACAGACAGCTGATAGTCAGCAGAAGTGGCCTGCGGTACAGCACTCTAACCACTGTGCCACCAAGGGTCATGCAGATACCAAGTATCTGGTTTCTCCTGCCAACATGATCACAAAAGCCAATCACTAGTGACCTAGAAGAGAGGGAAATAGTTACCACTAAGAGGAGCACAGTAGATACCAGTCCTCATCATTGTGAAGGGGGGTAGATAATTTGCATGCCAAAATTGTGCTGGGAGAAGATGGAAAATATTACTTTAAAGCTGAGATAGATAAGGAGGGTTTTAGGCTGCTTCTGCAATGGATTTGGGATGAAATAAAGCCTATGTTATGGGATGTCAATAAGTAGTTGTCAGCCCTGTGAGGTAAACTAAGTCAGGAAATCATGCAAAGGAGTACAAGAATGCTATTTAATGTAGTAGCCTCTGGTTGAATAGCAATAGCACTTAGACTTATATACTACTTATATACACTTATATACACTTCATGATGCTTTACAGCCCTCTCCAAGTGGTTTACAGAGTCACCATATTGCCCTAACAATTTGGATTTTAATTTTACCAACCTCAGAAGGATGGAAGGCCTTGATCCGGTCAGAATCGAACTGCTGGCAGTTAGCAGAATTAGCCTGCAATACTGCATTCTAACCACTGTGCTACCATGGCTCTTGAATCTTAAAAGTCTGCCAAGATAGGGCTATTATGACTTTCTTTCTCACATCTTTTCCTGTTGATTCTGCAAGGGTGATTGGAACTATTTTTTTATTAAGACAGGCTAGCCGCTAGAGTAACAGCATCTTAAAAACCTGTGTTTTTCCTTCCCTCTCTCTGATACCCTGGTGAATGAGGATGGAGCCGGTCTGAGCTTTTTTCTAAACCTTCATTGTTTTCTGGGCTCAAAGCATGCTTGTGTTTTTGGGACTGCAGGTAAGCACTGAATCTAGTTTTAAGAATTAAGCATTGTAAGAAGGGAATGCAGAGCTATTTTAAAGGTGCCTATCAACATCTGGATATCTCTCCTACTAGGATTAAATGAATATTACTCTTCAGATTGTACTTTTATAATTATTTTTACGTTTGCATCCATCCATACAAATTAGCACCTAGTAATTATTTTGGGATATGAATATTGCCTTTTTTGGAAGAGTCACACAGTAAGACACCATAAATAGTAAGTAAGATTCCCCAACTATTTGCACTGGGTGAAATGATCTGAAGTTCTCTAGCGGAGGGATGAGCTATAGCTTGAAGAATTAAAACTTGAAACTTGTAAAAATGTAAAAATAGGAGGAAAATGGTAGCACCGATTTAACCAGGGGAAAAACTGCTGCTACTATTTTTAAGAAAGGGAACAGCTGGAACATATTTTGTGTTGAGCACAGCCATATGTATTTAATGCAAGACCTGATTTGCAATTTAAAGCAATACACTTCTGCCATTCCAGATTTAATTTTTGAGAATAGCTGACGATTAGTTAAAGAAGTCAGCCTTTTCCAGCCTGATGCTTGGAATACCTTGTAGAAGTAGAAATAGAAGTAGAATTCTTTATTGGCCAAGTGTGATTGGACACACAAGGAATTTGTCTTGGTGCAAATGCTCTCAGTAAACATAAAAGAAAAGATACATTCATCAAGAGTCAAGAATCATAAGGTGCAACACTTAATGATAGTCATAGGGTACAATAAGCAATCAAATCATACTAGGAAACAGTCAATATAAATCGTAAGGGTACAAGCAACAAAGTCACAGTCATACAGTCACAAATGGGAGGGGATGGGTGATAAGGAGTGATGAGAAGATTAACAGTAATAGTAGTGCAGACTTTGTAAATAGTTGAACAGTGTTGAGGGAATTATTTGTTTCGCAAAGTGATGGCTTTCAGGAAAAAACTGTTCTTGTGTCTAGTTTTTCTGGTGTGCAGTGCTCTATAGTGTCGTTTTGAGGTTAGGAGTTGAAACAGTTTATGTCCGGGATGTGAGGGGTCTGTAAATATTTTCACAGCCCTCTTTTTGACAGGTCCTTGATTGAAGACAGGTTGGTAGTAATGGTTTTTTCTGCAGTTGTCTGAGAATAATACGAATTGTAATCTAACACAGATAGTCCTGAACTTACTACAGTTTGTTTAGTGACGTTCAAAGGTACAACAGCACAAAAAAAGTGACTTATGACCATTGTCACACGTGTGGCCATTGCAGCGTGGTGATCATGTGATCAAAATTTGAACACTTGGCAACTGACTCATATTTACGATGATTGCCATGTCCTGGGGTCATGTGATCCCCTTTTATGACCTTCTGAAAAGCAAAGTGGGGAAGCCAGATTCATTTTACAACTGTGTCACTAACTTAACTGCAGTGACTCACTTAACAACTATAGCAAGAAAGGTTGTAAAATGAGGCAAAACTCACTGAACAAATGTCTTGCTTAGCAACAGAAATTTTGGGCTCAGTTGTGGTCGTACGTTAAGGACTATAATATGTAGAACACAGGTTGAAGAATGCTGCTTTATGGTATAAGGACTACAGGGTAGTTTCTAGAAATATTCATCATTAAATCATAATGTGATATTCTACAAACATTTACTGTTATGTTCAGTAATCCATGCAATATTCCTGCAAGGTATTATTACTTTGCAGATTGTTGTAATGATGAGGCAGTCGAGGTGTTTGATCATGATCAACTGAATCATGATGAACTTTATTGGAGTCTTAGTCTTACATTTATACACATTTTTAGTAATCCTCCAACATTGTTTAACTTTGGTTTCTGCTTAACTTTCGTTACTGTTTAGCATAGTAATTAACACAATTAATTATCTCTAGTTAAAGTCTAACATATGTTTACTTCCTCTCTCTAATCCTCCTTTAGATTAGTGACTTTGTTTGCCTGAGTTGTATTTGCTTTGTAAACATTCTTTACCTGAGGTTTGCCATCCAAGATAAGAACACTCCTGCAATTACAACTCTACAGCAGATGAAAGACACAACAGCAGATGAAAGACACACATGAGAAAATGATTTGGTGATATCATGGCTAAGGACACCCACATTCATAGATCACGGTTCAGTAAGATTATCAAGTATGCCCATGAATAAATATTGTTCTAAAACAAATATTTGGCCAGCTAAGTAGTGGCTGACTCGTCATCTAAAGTCAATTTTATGTACACTCATCAGGAAGTAGTCACTTCTGAATATAGCAGGATGTATTCTGAGAAAATGTTCTTAAGGATTATGTTTTTATTCTTCCATATTCTCTGAACAAGAGGCATTCAGTTTGTATTATTTTATGAGGGATAGCCAGAAGATAGATTGAGATCTACTGATTGATCTTTGGATGTACACAGGAAATCGGTGTTTCTGACCCTAATAGTTTAACTGTATAATCAAGATTGTTATATAATTAATTGCTCAATTATATAATCAACCACTCAGTCTCAGTTATATTTCTGAAATATGGAAAACTTGAAAATCAGTGGTAGATTTCTTTAAATTTAAATTCCTCTTTACACCTAGTCCTAGTGTCAGCTTTGGAAACTATATTAGCACCAGATGCTTCCACACTGCCACATTCTTGAGCCTGGGAAATTGGGAGGGGGGAATTTCTTGGAGTGTATGTGGTTAGACATAATAGCATTCTTCTTCTAAGTCAAGGTCATGTTATTTCTGCAGCTGGTTGAGAGAACGTCTCAAGTTGGGATGGATGGTGATTGGGGCATGTGATGCAATGATGGGTGCAGGGGGTAGATTTGTAATTTTTTACTTATTGCAAGGAAACCCGGAACTTTCAGATTCGGGATTTCCCAGATGTGCCAGTTTACTACTCTAATAAAAAGAACCTTGGAGACGATGTCTGTCTTGGAGTTATTTGTTGGAGTGGAGGTTTTTTGGAACACTGACAGCTAGACTTATATAACAGTTCATTTAGTGACCATTCAAATTTACAACACTACTAAAAAAAGTGAGTTATTACCATTTTTCACATTTATGATGATTGCAGCATCCCCATGGTCAAATGATCACACTTGACAACTAGCATGTATTTAGGATGGTTGCTGTGTCCTGGGGTCATGTGATCACCTTTTGCGACCTCACAAACAAAGTCCATGGGGAAGTGAGATTCACTTAACAACTAACTGCAATGATCCACTTAACAACTGTGCAAAACTCAACTCTTGCTTAACAATGGAAATGTTAAGCTCATTTGTGATTGTGAGCCAAGGACTACCTCTACCTTCACAAGTTTTAGCCTCCTGACTGGCTGCACAATCAATCTTTAGTACCTGTCAGTGATTCTGATTATGGGAGAGAGGAACGAGACTAGAATGCGGAGAAGAAGGGAAATATTTGATGACTAAAAAGAGAAAGCCAGAAACTGCACCATACAAATGTAAAAGGGAAATTTCTGAGATGAGGAGAGCTCCTCAACAAGAAATAGAAAAAAAACAAAACAAAATGTCTGGTGTCCCTATCTACTGTCTGATGTTGAGAGGAGTAGAGAGATGTGAAAGTAAGGAAATCTCAACAGGTTGGGCTAAATTGGTGATTCATGACACTTCCTGTTGGTTTCAGACAGGAAGAGGAAAGTGTAAGGTATCATAATGAAGATATTTTTTGGTTCCAGATGACAAAGAAATGGAAACAGAGAGTGGGTGACCATACTCTTCAGCTACCTACAACCACACAAAATTGTTCATACTGTTTCCTAGTATGATTTGATTTGATTGCTTATTGTACCCTATGACTATCATTAAGTGTTGTACCTTATGATTCTCAACTCTTGACGAATGTATCTTTTCTTTTATGTATACTGAGAGCATTTGCACCAAGACAAATTCCTTGTGTGTCCAGTCACACTTGGCCAATAAAGAATGCTACTTCTACTATTCTAAAAAAAAATCAGAAGAGGAGGGGAAGAAGAACATAGAGAAGGAGGTGGTGTTAGAAATAAACCTGCCAAGCCAAGAACCAGTGATTCCCAGATTGAAGAAAAGTATTATATCAACTCATTCAGCTGCAGTGAGAATGGCCAAATAGCCTTTGATTTGGAAAAAGTGGGAGGAAAAAACCTAAGATTTAAACACTGGAGTTTAAATTTACAGTATATATAAGTTTTGATTGCTAAATACTGCTGTTGTCGTTGACTTAATTTTCTTCTGCAATAAGATAATGAGTTTAGTTTAGTCTGTGAACCTCCATTCAGAAAGCCAAGTTCTGAATAAGGAGTCTGGAGAACTCATTAAATAGAGGTCAAAATCTGAGGAATCCAAACTTACTGCCATGTCAGGTATCAAGTCTACAATGATTATGACTTAATAGAACAATAGAATAACAGAGTTGGAAGGGACCTTGGAGGTCTTCTAGTCCAACCTCCTGCTTAGACAGGAAACCCCATACCATTTTAGACAAATGGTGGTCCAATCTCTTCTTAAAAACTTCCAGTGTTGGAGCATTCACGATGTCTGGAGGCAAGCTGTTCCACTGATTAATTATTCCAACTGTCAGGAAATTTCTTCTTACTCCTAGGTTGCTTCTCTCCTTGATTAGTCTCCATTGCTTCTTTTTTATAACTTAGATTATAAGCAGTAAAAAATGATATCACTTCAGTCAAAAATATTTGTCACGAATGAAGGCAAATATACGTTTCCCAGAATTACTACCAACTTATCAAATACTTAGGAACCGAGGACTTGGCAGCACAAGGAAACAACAGCCAATTGCCAGCCATCAACAACACACAATCAGTCAATAGGAAGGCACCACATAAACACAGAACAGGCCAAAGCACTTCTCAGCAGAGAGAAATTCCCTGAGGATGGATTCCAGATGATTGTTATTGGAATGGCGCACAAAAACACTGAACAATTAAACAATGAAGGAGCACACTCTAATAAAAATATGTATAATAACACCACAACTTTCTAAGCATGTTAATTATCTTTTTTAAAATGTGTTTCTTAGGTGGGTATTCCTGTACGAGAAAGGCTACCAGTCTAAGGATGGCATCATAAACTCTGTCTCAGTGAAGCTCAAAGGCATCGCAGTTACAAACATTAGTGGCATGGGTCCATACTTATGGGATGTGGCAGACTATGTTTTCCCTCCTCAGGTAAGACTTCAGGAGCGACGGAAGAGTCATTTCCAGAGAATAAACAGAGGACTTTGGAATTAGGTCATAAGTACTTTTTGTGGGGTCCGTCATAACTTCAACTGGTTGCTAAGCAACTGGTCATAAGTCAAAGACTACTTGTAGTAATTTAGGAGAACTTTCCCCTTTTACTTGTTACTGCTTGGTCAAAGGTTGACTCCAGGGTTCTGCTGAAAGAAACACGGCACTCAAAAGGAAAGATCAACCTTCTCCTATTTTGGATGGGTATTTATCAATTAGACTAATATTACATTAAATATCACATCAATATTTTAAAATCTTCCCAGTTGAACTGGAAATTGCTCAGTTCTAATTTTGAAGCTCCTGGGAGGCTCCAAACAGATTGTCTACATTTTTTTCTCACCTATTCCTGCCCTTGCTGTGAATAGTAAAAGAGGTTTGTCCTCATTCTCTCTTTAGGTCTCTTGGTCATTCAGCCCCAACTCTAAGAAATGGTCTCTACTCTGGCAGTTCGAACCTTAGCCCTGCATGGCAGGATGAACTTCTGTCATTCGCCTCAGCATCTATCCACCTAACAGTTTGAAAGCACGTTCTATGCAAGTAGACAGATAGGTACCACTTTGGTGTGGAAACAACTAGTGCTCTATGCAGGCAGTCAGATTCCTGATAGCTCTGAACCTTCCTGTTTGCAAGGCAGCTTCTGGGAAAGGAGGGGGCCTTGGGTGATGCTGCAGGAAGACCTGCTTGTCTGTCTCTCTGGTACAAACCAGCTCATCCTCTCGAGGCACACCTTGGGAAATCCACAAGCATTTCCTATAATAGAGCTGGTGCTTTAGCAAGCCAGACTACTACTCTGCACTAGCATTGTGGTCTCCTGGCTACTGTAATACCACTATACGATGATGATGATGATCATGATGATGATGATAACAATAATAATAATATAGCATTTGTTATATATTTTTAAATGTTCGTTTCATGTTTAATGAATGAAAGTTTATAATATAATAATAACAACAACAACAATAATGACATTACTATTGTGGAAAAGAAAAAAGTCTGGTTCATTGATATTGCAATACCAGGTGATGCACGAATTGAACAGAAACAACTAGAAACAAAATAATAAAATATCGCTATTTGCAAACTGAAGTTGAGCGATTGTGGAGGAAGAAATCAATGGTCGTACCAAAAGGAGTCCTTGGAGCAGTACCCCAAAAGTCTGCCTAGATACATGGAAATTTTGAACTTATTAGACCTGAATATCCTGACTCTGCAAAACACCACCTTACTCGGAACTGCCTATATATACTCAGATGTTACCTTAATAGTTCTTCGGTCCTTGGTTAGGACTTGAACTGCTAAGTTTTTACTAGTCTCAGGCTGTGAATCAAATTGAAGATTAAATCATCATAATCATAATAACCCCAGCTCTTTCTTAATTGCTTATCTTATGAACAGAAGAACATTGAGATGTATCATCTATTGCTTTTCTGTGGGACTTAAAAAAACCACAACTTTCCACTTTTGCCTACAGCCCTGATATTTTTCTGATGGTTTTCCATGCAAATATAAACCAGGTCAGACCTTGCTTAAGTTTTTCAAGATAAGACAATATCAGCTGCAATCACTACAGCCAAAGATACAAGTCCCGATGTGATTTTTTTAACTTTCTGTGCTTAGCCAGGAATCAACAGGACAATCTGCAACTATTAAATGAGTAGTTTCATATTCATCTTATTTTCTTCTGCAGGGAGACAGTTCCTTTGTGGTGATGACTAACTTTATTATCACCCGTGGGCAGAAACAGGAAACATGTCCAGGGGTATGTAGCTTTATATTGCCACTGTATATCATTTAGTTTATTTGTCTTCTGTAGAATACCATAAAGATAACCTCAGAAAAAGAATGTACAATAAAGTTAGCAAAGTATGTATGAAGCCAGAAAAGACAATGTGAGGAAGAAACTGAAGGTTGCCCTGCCTTGACTCTTGTTAGTATAAAAAAGATGGGAAGAAAACGTTATCAGGCTTTTAAGATGCTATTATTGTAGCCTATATCTTTATAGTAAAGTTTTAGTATGCTTTGCAGAGTCTGTTTTCTGATTTAGCTTACCTCAAAGAGTTGACATCAATCTTGAAAGCCTGACATTTCCCCTTCTCCCTCCCTTGCATCAATGAAAGTCAAACACATTGTTTGTTCCTGCACTATCTGGTCTCCCCAGATTTAATTCACAACTTACCAATGATATTTGCATAAAGTAGTATTAGCTCATCTGGTTATGATTCTTATCTGGCTTACCCCGCAAAACCAACAAGAGGGGAAATCCTTAGCATCCTGCAAGAAGGGTGACTAAAGAAGAATGCAAGTTGCATTCTTTGTAAGTGATGATGTTTCCATGGCAGCCATTTTGTGAATGGCCAACCGTCTCCCAAATGGCCATGTTGCAACAGTACACCAACATGCCCACCAGCCCCAAAAGGTTGTATAGCTAACTATAAAAAACAGATGGAGTTTTTGTTTATTCAGTAATATATTTTAAAAGTTCAGCTTTCTACCATTTGCAAAACTGAGTCCCTATATAGTCACATATTTTTAAAATAGAATGCTAAATGTCATGTTACTGGTCAAGCAGGAGTGTTAGGAGGGCTTGCAATTCACCTCTGCACTGCTTGTTGAATTACTTCCATTTTTCTCCCCTTTGCAGCATCCTGAGTCTGAGAAGTGTAACAATGAAAGTACTTGTAAGAAAGGAGAGTTTCTTCGCCGAGGTCAAGGTGCGAAATAGCTTGGCACACAACATGCTTAATCAGGACAAATACAGCCCAATGATTTTCTCATGGTCTCCTATCTAAGTATAGGTAGTCCTCGACTTACAACAGTTTATTTAGTGACCAAAGTTACAACGGCACTGAAAAAAGTGACTTATGACTGTTTTTCATACTTATGACTATTGGAGCATCCCCATGGTCACATGATGAAGATGCAAACACCTGGCAACTGACTCATATTTATTGCAGTGCCCCGGGATCTTGTGATCACCTTTTGCAATCTTCTGATAAGCAGAGCCAATATGGAAACCAGATTCACTTAACAACCATGTTACTAACTTAACAACTGCAGTGATTCACTTAACAATTGCAGCAATTGTAAAATGGGGCAAAATTCATTTAACAAATGTCTCATTTAGCAACAGAAATTTGGGCTCAATTGTGGTTGTAAGTTGAGGACTATCTTTTTTGCATCACACGCTAAAAACCTGGATAGTGTTAACCTTGGTTTGGTTGTTTTTATGACTTAATGTGTCATATGAACTCATATGATAGTATTACTTTATAATTCAATGTATTGTGTGAACATAAACAATGCTATTATACCAGGGGTGGGATTCTACCAGTTCGCACCTATTCGCTAGAACCGGTTGTTAACATTCTAAGCAGTTCGGAGAACCAGTTGTTAGACGAAATTACTGGCCTAATCCTGTAAGGAAGGCAGGAAGGAAACATTCTGGTGTTGCTTACAGAAACTGCCTCTCCGTTAACCCTTATTACATTCTTGGCAGGACTAGACTTCCTGTCTCAGGAACTTCTCTGGAGTTTTTTCCCCCTCTTTTGCTGGTACTTTGCTTGTGTGGAGTGATCATTCAAAGTTACAATGGCACTGAAAAAAGTGACATGACCATTTTTCACACTTATGACTGTTGCAGCATCCCCACAGTCATGAGAGGCCAGGCGAGGAGATGCATGCCTCGATGTGAGTGATATTGAATTGGCCATGCCCAGCCAATAATATGACCACCAATCCACACCCACCACCTAAGCCATGCCTACAGAACCGGTTGTTAAAAAATTTGAATCCCACCCCTGTATTATACTGTATATGTTCGATAAAGAAAGTTACTTCCTTGTTTATATTATTTGTCATGTGATTTATTAGACATACTTTAAAAAAAAGTTTAACAGAATTTTCCCAGAATGTTTATAGTCCAATATCCTGTTTTCCATAATGACCAACTAGATTTAATGGGAAACTCACATGCAACTATAAATTGAGGATGAGCTAACATGAGCCTTTTTCTTTCATTTCTCATTTCTGAAAATATGCCTGTTTTGGGGCTTCCAGTTTTATTTTGTGAATAAAGTTTTAAGATTAAATTTATAGACAAAGTTTTGCAAGTTCTTTAATGCAACATATTTTTCATAAGGCAATGCATTATTATATATATATATATATATATTAATATTATTTTTTAAATTGACACTGCCTTGCTAAATACAGAAAAATGTGAATTTTGAACATACCTATGCTTTCCATTTGTATGTTGATTCAAAAATCCTAAATTACAGAGCATTTGACATTTAACGGTACAAAAAGAGCAACTAAGAGGGGGAAAAAATTAGGACAGATTACAATCAGTGGCCTTGAGATGTTGACTAATTGTTTTGCAGGAGTTGGGGAGAGGAAGGAAATTGGGGCTAGGTTTTTGAACAGAAGCATTTATATTGCAACATTTTGAGGCTTTTCCTCCATTATTGTTTCATTGCTTGTTATTCCCAAAGGTGCTTTTTCAAGAGGCATCTGGATTTTCTGGTTTTCCTTTGAAGTCGTTTTGCTTCTCATCCAAGAACCGAAACATCTTCAAAGAAAAACCAGAACGTCTAGTTGCCTCTTGAAAAAACACCTTTGGGACAACCATGACCTGGATGACTGAGACTCTCCATAGACATTGCTTGTTATTGTTAATATAAATGCAATAGAGCAGCATTTCTCAATCTTGGCAACTTTAAGCTGTGTGGACTTCAACTCCCAGAATTCCCCAGTCAGCATGTCCAAACAGCTTAAAATTGGCAAGGCTGAGAAGCACTGGCATAGAGTGGTAAGAAAAGTTAGCAATACAGGTTGTCCTCAACTTACAACTAGTCACTTAAGTCTCCAAAAAACAGACTTGTGGTATGAATTTGAAGTTCAAACATCTGCCCTCCTCTGCACCACAGTCATTACTGGATTTTGGTTGCTTGGCAACTCTGCATTTATAGCTATTTGCAGTGCCCCGTGGTCACATGACCACAATTTTCAATGTTTCTGCTAGAAACCGATATTTATTTCCTGTTTGCAGCAAAACCACCCCATAGCAAATAATGGGTTCACAACAACCCATTTTTTTTCTGAACAACCCTGGCATTTCCTTTACCATTGCCACAAAAATGGTCATAAAATTGAATACCATTTACATGGTAACCCAGTTACAACCATCATGAATTATAACTTAAGGACTACTTGTATAAGAATATTATTATGTGAACACATACAGAAAGCATTTCTGATGATAGGTTAAATTGACAAATACCAAGTTCTGTATGAGGACAAACAATAATGTTAACATTCCAAAAGAATTAGATATTCATTTTCAAACTGAAAAAGGCAAAAACTTATTGCCAAAAATGAAAATAAGAATATTAATCTCCTTGGGGAAAAGTTTTATTAAATGTGATTTTTTTAAAAAAGTGAAAAAGAGACAAGGTGACATAAATTAGAAACTGTTAATAAATTAAATCTGTTAAATCAACTACAATAGAAATCAGGTAGGCTCGTACAACATTCTAAACCCTAAATAGTCATGTGTTCCCATAAAATGCAGTAATC
Organism: Notechis scutatus; assembly: GCF_049901735.1. Taxonomy (NCBI): domain Eukaryota; kingdom Metazoa; phylum Chordata; class Lepidosauria; order Squamata; family Elapidae; genus Notechis; species Notechis scutatus. Next base: position 20,118,101 of record NC_142009.1, on the reverse strand, counting down.
AAACAAAAAAAAAATTAAAAGTGGGATTTCCATAACACAGAATCACAGAGTTGGATGGGACGTTGGATGTTAGCTATTCAGTGTCCTCTTCAGTAGAGGTTCTGCTGCAGAGTCTCTTCACCAAATGATTGTCCAGCCTCTGAAGATGTTCAGTCATATGGTTATTAAGTTCTTCCTGCCATCTCCAGCCTGAACTTCTTTCCTTGTAGTTTTAATACCTTGTTTCTGATCTGGTCCTTGCCTCCCTCTTCTCCATGATAGCCATTCAGATATTCAAGAGATTGCTGTTGTATCTTACCTCAGAGGTCTAAAACTAAGTATAACTAAATCCTTTATCTGTTCCTTATGAAATTTGAGTTTTCAGCCATCCTCTGAATTCACTTCAGTTTGTTACTGTAATTTTATTTTTGAACATGATCCTGAGAACTGGACACATCATCCCAGATGGTGTCGAATCAGGACAAAGTAGAAAAGAATGATTACACCCTGAGCCACAAACTACGTAATTGTTAGCTTGGACTTATCTGTTCGATTGCATCCTCAGTTTGAGAAGCAATAACACAGAGAGAAGAGTAACATGGGGTGGTCCATAGGCTCTGCTTGCTTCATACTGGTGTCTAAGGCGATCTTCATTCACTTTTTGACTATACTTTTCTCAGGAATCATGACTGGGAAATGTGTGGATTTTAGCCGTACACAGAAGACCTGTGAGATATTTGGCTGGTGCCCTGTTGAAATTGATGACAACATTCCCAAGTAAGCAATGGGGGCAGGATGGGAAACGGAGTTTCTGTTCATAATGATGCTAAATCTCAAGAAACAAGAATCAACCTTCTATGGATACCAGTATTTTCATATATTTTCACATCTATACATCAATATTTATGTCTTACAGTCCACCATTGCTTCTGGAAGCTGGAAAGTTTACTTTGTTTATAAAAAACAGCATTACTTTCCCCAGATTTGGAGTTTCCAGGTAAGCCAAAGATTCTTGTGACTGTAAGTTATAGCCCTTTAATTGGGGTGGATTTTATCATATTTGGTGATTTATCCATCCACCCATTCAAGACATTTACAGATGTCCTTTATTTATTTATTAAATTTCTATACTGTCTATTTCACTTGCGTCACTCTGGGTGGTTTACAAATTTAACCATAAAATCATATAAAAGCCATAGTTAAAATGAAGTAAAAATAGATTTAAAACAAAATTAAAAAGAATAAATGAGAAAGTTAAAAAGACAGAGTACTGTCAACCCACCATTCACCCGCAGAGTTGGTTAATTATTTTTATAGCTTTGTAGATCTTTTACAAATTGCCTTACTGAAGGGTTGAGATGGCTTAGCTCTCAGCTACAAATATTGCCATATCTCCACCTTATCATATTTTAATACACCTATAACTATAATCAATATTCAGATCTTCATATTTTTCTTGTCTGCTTCATATTGAGATGCTTAAGGGAATTTAACATAATTTGAAAGTGGTTCTACTGTGATCTAAAAACAATTGAAACAAACTGAGATGATGGTTTGCTTTCCTCTAACACAGACGCAATCTTGTCGAGCAAATTAGTGAACGCTACCTGAAAAAATGTGTTTATCACAAAGACAAGGATCCACTGTGCCCTGTGTTTAAACTTGGATATATGGTGGAAGAATCTGGACAGAATTTTTCTCAAGTTGCTTTTAAGGTGAGGCTATTCTGAATGGTCAGAGGCACAAAAGGTTGACAGTCTATAGGCCGAGCCACAGGTATCCAATAGAAGCCATAATTATGTCACACATATCAGAGTGCAAATGGCATAGATCAGGGGTGTCAAACTTGATTTCATTGAGGGCCTCATCAGAATTGTGTTTGACCTTGGGAGGCTGGGGTGGGCGTGGCTGGGGTGGATGTGGCCAGCTCAACGTCACTCGTGTTGGGGGTGCCAATGGTGGGCCAAGCACTCTGCCAGTGAAAACAGGCTCCCGAGCTCCGTTTTCAGCTGTGATGGCCTCCCGCAACCCTCTGCCAACGAAACGGAGCTCGGGAGGGCTGCCTGTGGCCCTCACAAGCTCTGTTTTTGACTATGATGGCCTTCTATGTGGCCCTCACCAACTCCATTTTCACTGGCAGAGGCACCATGGGCCAGTCCTTTGCTGTTTCCAGGGTGGCCCCGCGGGCCAGATCTAAGAGCCCTGTGGACCGGATCTGGGCCCCGGGCCTTGAGTTTGACACCCCTGGCATAGTTTATGTTATTTGCACAATGACATAATGTACATGACATCACTTTTTTCTTTGCAAACCCCTGTTGCTGAGGCAATCTGATTTGCATAACTTTTACAAATGAAGGCAAATATGCACATCCCAGGATAATGTCGCAGAATCCATTCTGGGTTGGTCATTGGGACCAGAGCTTTCGGACTCATGCTGGAGTCCATCCTTAGGGAACTTCTCTTTCACCAGAATCATCACATTCTGGTGTGAGAGAACTTCCCTGAGGATGGGCTCCAGCATAATTCACTGCACACCAGAAAAACTAGACACAAGAACAGTTTTATCCTGAATGCCATCACTCTGCTAAACAAATAATTCTCCCAACACGATCAAACTATGTACTAAGTCTGCATTATTATTACTATTAATCTTCCCATCCTTCCTTTCACCCATTTCCTCTCACTTATGACTGTGTGACTGTAACTTTGTTGCTTGTATCCTTAAGATTTATATTGACTGTTTTCTAGTATGATTTGATTGCTTATTGTTCCCTATGACTATTACTAAGTGTTTTATCTTATGAATTTTGACTAATGTATCCTTTTCTTTTATGTACACTGAGAGCATTTGCACCAAGACAAATTCCTTGTGTGTCCAATCACACTTGGCCAATAAAGAATTCTATTCTATTCTAATCTAAAGTCCGAAAGCTTGGAAGACTAAACATTTGGTCCTGGTGGTTGACTTAAATTGAATCCTGTTGCATAACTTCCCTCCATCATATGATCCAATAAGACAATTGTCACCCATAAAGGAAGAGGAATTTCAGGGACAAAAGAGCATGAGGGGGGATCTGTGTTTACTTAAAGCAAAAGCAAAAGGCCTTAGTGTCATTCTTAGCTGTTCCAGTGTTAAAGTACTATTTGCCCCTTCATGCAGGAACAAGCTGTACCAATTCTGCTTCACCAATCACTCAGTCAGTGTCATATCCTGGTAATCATGGGGTGTGAGCAATCTGGCATCTAATGACCATTTTAAGCTGCTCCTGTCCTTTTTGGCTGCTGGATGCTATAAGATCCAGACTCTTTATCGTCTTTGTTGTTCTTCTCTGTTCTTCTCTGTCTCAATATCTTTTCTGTATCATGGTAACCAGAACTGGACACTTGCTGCTTCATTGCAATTTTCTTTGTACCTGTCAGCCATTGCTCAGGTTGTTTTTGAACATAGGTTTAGCACTCTTCCAGCATAGTGCTAAACTTGTACCCAAAATTACCATGATAATCAGTTTTGTTTTGGTGTGATCTCTAAAAGATTCAGAATGACAGAGTAGCATTATACCCTTATACCTTTAAACTTATATATAAAACACCTATGCCACATCAGAATATGTTTTGAAAGATGAATACATTTTCTATTTATCAAAACTCCCTTCCTATGAAGCTGTAGCCCATTACCGGAGAATAATTGGATACTTTTACACTGATTAGTTGATTCATGGGCCAACAAATCTGGAGAATCCACCAATCTCTGTTCTAATGTTCTCTGTGTAATGAAAATAAGAAAAATGCTACTTGTTAGTATCATGTCAATGGCAGGACAGGGATCACCAGAAGGGGCACCAAATTTTATGCCAGAGTAAAGTGCAAACAGCACTTTAACTCAGGTGTGACAAACCGCTCTAAGCTCTCCTTCTGTCCCCATAGATCTTCCAATGTCCTTTAGGCACCCGGCTTAGGTGTCAAACAGTATTTTCTCAGCACCTCATTCCAGAAAGCCAGAGGCCATCTCTATATCCCATGCTGATAAATTCCATAGGTTAACACAGTGTAATGTGAAAATATCTCACCACCACCCTGCCTCTAGCTGAAGTTCCCACTATCTAGTTTTTAGTGTATGACCTCGTATTATGAGAGCAGGAGAAAACATCTGTGCATTACTTTTATGATGTCCATTTTAGTGTATCATTCTTGCATTCATTTTCCCTTTATATTCTTCTAACATATGTAGCCATGTCTTAACTGCAGTGGTAGGTGGCTCCCAACAGGTCGTAGCCATGAATCTTGCTTCTTCTGAGTTGCTGTTCTTTGTTTTCTATGTACATTTCTTGAAGGATGGCCATGTCTATGTTACTGTCCAATAAACATTTAGAAACATATTGGCTCTTGAGTCTTCTGAGCCCTTCAACATTGTTTTGGCAGATTTGAATAATATTCTTCGATCTCTCTTGTCATTTGGGCCTGTAAAGGTCTAGAAAATGGCCTAGACATTGGTATTTGAACATAGATCTTTTTAACATTTATATTTTATTGTAGTTTACTAATCTAGGTGAAATGTTGATATATATAGCTTGTCTATGTATGATATGCCATACACTAAGTAAATAAACCTCTTTCCCTTTTTGTGCCCAGCTGGAGTACAGAAACTAATCACCCCTGGTACAGTTTAAACTAAGTGGGATTATACTTGATTAGTATTTGGAACAGACTACCAAAAAATAACAGGGTTTAAAGTTGGATCAAGATGTTGAAAGAAATGTTCTGAAAGTTGCCAAGAAAACTTAATGGACAAATCCAGGAAATCACCAGGAATTGAGGCGTTAAGGAGATGAGTTCACCCTAAATGAAATTTCAACTTCACCTTCTATTATATGTCTTTTTCTCTAAATAGCCTCAAATATTCTAAACAAGTCATGAAACAAAACTTTATTGTGGTCCTTACAAAAAGTGCTGCTTTTGTTTGGACAGGGTGGCATTGTTGGAATCACCATAAATTGGGACTGTGACCTTGATTGGCCTCTGAAATACTGTGTACCTGTTTACAAGTTCCATAGGCTTTACAGTGAAAACAGTAACGTCTCGCCAGGCTATAATTTCAGGTATGGACTGACTTTTGTGGTTGTTTCATTTAGCATACGACCTTTCAGCTAGTATGAAAGAGTGGCACGGTGGCCTAGAGATGGAGCTGTCAGGAGGCTGTGAGTTCAATTCTAGATAGAGGCAGATATTTCTCTCTCTGGGCACAATGAGAATATAATTCCGCATTGGTGACAAGGAAGGGCATCCGGCCAGTAAACACTTATCTCCATTCAGTTGCCCAGATCTCACCCTGTAAGAGATTATGAGGTTGTTAAACGATGATGATTTCAACTACTATGAAAACCAATCTGGGCCTTATACAACTCAGGAGAATGAACGAGGAAGGAAATATCAGGGAATCAAAGTCAGAAGCCAGGAAGCCCAATGGAAATTTAGGATTTAATTTGGACGCTTTACTACTTCATCCTAGGTGAATTGAGTGACTTCAGAGCATAAGAACAAGTCATTGTCTAGAAAAGCCAAACTAGTAAGCATGAAGAAATAGCACACAAAGTAATGGATTATTTACATAAGGTCTCCTTGGATATAATTTCTATTTGCAGTCACTGCACATTTCCTTCAAAAAAATAAGTAATTGTAATGAATGTCAGCCTATATTCCCCATAGATACTTGTCAGTTAGGTTTGGAAGTGGAAATTCTGCTCCGGCTCAATAATTATAGTAGACGAGCACCATCTTGTGGCTTGCTGAGAACACTGCATGCATGTTTGATTACATTGGGTTTAATATACATGTAGTAAATCCAGTGATTCTCAATGTGTGGGTCTGGAGACCATTTCAGGACCCTGCAGAATTAAATAGTTTCAAAATGATTCCACTTTAATTAGTAATATAACAAATATTAATAGAAAAACCCAGATAACCACAGCTTTTTAAAGTGTTTTTTCTGATGAGACTGGTCTATCAGGGCAATCTGGTCTACCCAATTATGGGAGGGAGCATACTCCTTCCTCTTTTGCCTTTCAGCCCCAATCCAGGAGCCTTCGCAGGCAGTTGCTTCCACGACAAACTATTTTGCGTTAAATTTAAATTTACAGCTTTTTAAAGTTCCCGGTCATTTTTAAAAATGCAAAGGAGTTTCTGGGACTGCAATGTTTGAGAATCAGTGAGATAGTACATCGTCTAGGATTTTTTTCTTTCACAAATTTTGATTTTGATTGTAATCTTGTGAGATTGCTCTAGTCTCCATCTTCACTCCACAAAAAAAATATGACTGGGCTGGTTGAAGGGCAAACTTCCCGATACAATAATATTGACAACTAGACAACCCATGATTGGTTGGATGATAGTTTCCGTGACATTTCCTTACCTAGATAAAGAGACAGAATGACCAAGGGCAAAAAAACAGTGGGAGCAGAAGTGACTTCCAACTTCCTATCAGCTTGACTATGGTTGACCACTTTCTGGTGGGACTGGTCTCGCCAGGGGCTGAAAGAAGGGACCCTAACCCTAATGTTCTAATGTTCTAATGTTCAGGCAGCTCTTAATGCGGGAATCAAAGGATTCCCAAAGTATCTGTTTTCTGTGATTCTGCGATTTTATTATTTGGTTCCATGTCTTCACAGTTACCCTTGTGATATATAGCCTATAAAACTGCTTTTAAAAGAGGAAGGAGAAAACCTGAAGTACTGGTAAATCCTGGGAACCTGACCAAAATTGATCAAAAGAATCCAGATGATAAAGGTTTCAGACTACAAACTGTGGAATCCAAAGTATTGGCTTTGGGCCTCAGGTGTTTAGGATCAGTTTATAAGAATGACTATCTGGCCATTCTTTTGAAGATCAGCACTACACTCTGATCCTTAGCTGATCTTTATAGCTTAGCAATACAGGCATTTATTTTATTGTATTTATTTTATTGTATTTTAGGAAATTTATATTGCCATCTATCCGCACATGGTGACTCAAGGCAGCTTACAAGAATATAAAAACCTCATATAAAAAACAATACAACTAATAAAAGAGAGAATCCTATAATAAATTAATATAATAATATAATAAAATCACCCTCTGCCCCAGCAACAGCACCTCACACGAGCCATTTAACGGGCTCCATCCCGCTCTGGGTTCCCCAGGCCCACTGGGAGAACCAGGTCTTCAGCGCCTTCTGGAAGAGTGTTAGAGTGGGGGCTATTCTAATCTCTGGGAGGATGATGTTCCAGAGAGAGGGAGCCACCACAAAGAAGGCCTTTCTTCTAGGTCCCACCAGATGTATCTCCCTAGGGGCTGGGACCTGCAATAGTCCCTGCCTCCCCACTCTAATGGGTCAGGTAGATGTGAAGGGAAAGAGACGGTCCCTCAAATAACCTGGTCCCAAGCCATGAAGTGCTTTAAAGGTGACAACCACCACCTTGGTTTAAAAGTGCTTTAAAGTGCTTTAAAGGTGACAACCACCACCGGAAGCAAATTGGCAACCAATGCAGCTCTTGCAGGAAAGGTGTTACATGTGCACACCGAGGTCTGCACAAAACCATGTGGTTTTGCCATTTACTTTTTTGTAGAGGCCTACGTGCATAGAATCCTCGCCCAAGGATTGTAAGACAGGTCTATTTTTTTTTAAGTATTTATTATATCTTTTAGTACCTGCTTTGAGTAAATGTTGTCTAGAAAGATACCTTGCAAATATTTTAAATTAATCAGTACATCTTTGATAATAACAATCCTTTGTTCCAGCCAGTCTCTTGTTTTCTTTTCTTTGTTTTTGGAAGATATGCCAGATATTACAGAGAAAATGGGAGAGACATGAGGATTCTATACAAGGTGTTTGGCATCCGGTTTGATATCTTGGTGAATGGGAAGGTAGTGCTTGTTTTTGTAAAATAATTTTTTCCATTGTCTTAGTCCCCTGGCTTATCTCTAATAGAACTGTCCTTCTCACAAACAGGCATTATGTTGTCTTGTAATCTCAGATTACTTTATATATCATGAGCTGTGTCAGGTCTTTATCCAACCTATCCAGCTAAATAGGCTACATTTCCTCAAAGTTCAAGGTGACTTAAGTAGTCTCTCTGTGTCCTGTTTTATCATGACTACAAGCTAAGATAACTAAGACAACAGACAGTGATTGACTCTAAGTCACTGTTTACTTTATTACTAGAAGAATAGCTAGACTAATTGCTACTGACTGTGCTTAATTAGTCAACCAAAGCTCAATTGAGGTCTTTAATTGGTGACAGCCCTAATAATAGCTACTGAATTCACATCTTCTTTTCCCAACATCTTTGAATGTCTCTTTCCTCTGTTTATCCAGGCAGGAAAATTTGATATTATTCCAACAATGACTACTATAGGTTCTGGGATTGGTATCTTTGGAGTGGTAAGTGTATTTTGTCTTTCTATATTTTGCTGAGATCTTAAGATTTTACTAACAGTTCATAAGACTCCTAAAACCTTTGAAAATCTCACAGAAATCCTGTTATAAACTTTAGCATGCGGTATTCTTGGTGGTTACATACATGCCTAAGTTTGCCCATGTAATATTGCTACTATGGAAACTGCATTGCATGAAAATTAACCCTATGGAGTTTTAAAGAGACTAGCACAGCTTTAAAGCCGGGGTATCTCCAAGATGTTCTGCTCTGAATAGAATCTGCCCATCTGAAATGCCATATTATGGGTCCTACTGTCAAAAGGAGCCCTTTTAGTGAGGGTGTCTCCCCTCTAGAATAACCTCTCTCTGGATATAGATTGTCCACCTCTAATAGGTTTTGAAGATCCTTCAAAATCTGGTCTTTGGAGGGCCTTTGAAGATAGTACCACATGAACCTGGGGTGTTGTAACCATTGTAAATACAAGCATTTGAATTTTGTTCATGACCTTGGTGATGCTGCAGCAGTCATAAATGACAGGCCAGGTCACAAGCCATTTTTTTCAAAGCCATTGTAACTTCAAAGGGATGCTGAATGAATGTTTGTAAGTCAAGAGCCACCTATAGTTTGGCTGCTCCTGTCTAACATGAATTCTGTTCCAGCTTCTAGAGATGGATCCTAAGATCTATTTCCATAAGAGTCTGTAGAGATTCTCAGTCATCCTGGTCATGGTTGTCCCAAAAGTGCTTTTTCAGGAGACAACTTTTTCTTGCTTTTTTTTTTCTTTTTCAAACGGTGGTTTTTCTTTTCACAAAGGTGCTTTTTCAGGAGTCAACTGTCAGGAGTCAACTTTCTTGGTTTTTTTTTTCTTTTGAAAAAGAAAAAAACAAAGTCCAGTTGACTCCTGAAAAAGCTCCTTTAGAACGATCATGACCTGGATGACTGAGAATCTCTACAAACTTTTAGCTGTACAATGGCATGAACACTCTTTGAAGGGTGTGGGAGTAGGAATGGATTTCCAGAGGAAAAAAATGCAGACTACAGGAACCAGGAGAGCTACTCAGGTGACACTGGGGACACTGATAAACCTCCAAGGGCTTCAAGGCCCTCTAAAAGGATGCAAATGACCAGCTGTCTGCAAGGAATATCAATCCTTCCATTCCCCACTATCCTATCAAAGTTGAAGAAGCTTCTTGGATGAGAAGCAAAACATTTTCAAAAGAAAAAAAAATAAGAAAGCCCCGTTGCCTCCTGAAAAAGCACCTTTGGGATATTTCTGTAAGACAACCTGATTATTTCACTATCACTCCTCCTTCACTAGCTTTATCCTTCAAATATTGACATGGTTATTCGGGGACTCTAACTTGTAGCACAGCTATATTTTGTGCTTTAAAGTTGCACAAAATTCTAAAAAGATGAAATTCTAAAAACATGAAAGAAGAAATAAGAGAGAAATCCACACTGATTTTTTTTGTACCAACATTCACAGTGGCCACTTACACATAGCCAAAATAAAGCAATACATCAGCAGAAGGAGACACAGCATGAGATGTACTCAATTAACTGAAATATTGAAATACAAATTTAAGAAACATTACTGTAATTTAAAAAGAAGGCAGCATCTCCCCATCATGGAGAAAAGTGGCTGAAAGAACTAAAACTACTCAATCTGCTGCCTAGATACCAACTGATTTTGAACATGCAAGTGAGGACAAGCAACGTTTATTAAGAAAGTTATATTCTCCAATAGAAAGCATGTATTTGTGAGCTTTCTGTCTTTATGGTGGAGGAAAAAAAGAAAGAAGGAATCAGGTTAGGCAGCTAAAAAAGCCAATGCGATCCTAAGTTGCATTAACATAGGGATTCAATCAAGATCAAGTGAGGTACTAATAATACCACTCTATAAAGCCTTAGTAAGACCACACATAAAATACTGCATCCAGTTTTGGTCACCACACTACCAAAAAATGTTGAGACTTTAGAAAGAGTGCAGAGAAAAGCAACAATGATAATTAAGGGATTGGAACCTAAAACATATGAAGAACAGTTACATGAACTGGGCATGGCTAGTCTAGAGAAGAGAAGGACCAGGGGAGACATGATAGATGTCTTCCAATACCACAGGGGCTGCCACAGAAGGGAAGGGGTCAAGCTATTTTCCAAAGCACCTGAAGGCCAGACAAGGAATAATGGATGGAAAATGATCAAGGAGTGAATCAACCTAGAAGTAAAGAGAAATTTTCTAAAAGAACAATCAATCAGTGGAACAGCTTGCCTTCAGAAGTTTATTTATTTTATTTATTTATTTGATTTGCCAATTGTTTACAAGATAATGAGTATAAGTTTGTAGAGTATTCCAGACATTGACCACTCTATTGCTGAAGTCGTATTTCCTGCAATCAAGTTATGGGATCTTCATCACTGGAGGCTTTCAAGAAGAGACTGGACTGCCATCTGTCACAAATGGTGTAGGGTCTCCTGCTTGGGGGGTGGGGGTTGGACTAGATGACCTACAAGGTACCTTCCAACTCTGTTAATATGTTAAATCTGTTAAGGTTGACAAGTAGACCTTAAGAATATCATGCTTGTAATTGAGAAGAACATACAAAAAAGGTGGAAAGCAGCAGTGGTGGTATTCAAATATTTTTACTATCGGTTCTGTAGGTGTTCCATACTAGCAGGCTTGTAGGCCTGCATTCCTATTGGTCTGGAGAAGCTGGGTCGTGATTGGACAAAACTAAGCGTTCTGATTGGTTCTTATTCGGCTGCCGCGATTGGGTAAAACCAAGCGCGGCAAGCTCAAATGCATGTCATAGGCTGCCTAGCCGCAGCCAGCTCTATAAAAGGAGCTGCCTCGGCTGGGAGTCTTGTCTCAGTATCTGGTTTCCTAATAAAGAGCTGTTGTCACTACTTCGAGTCTCGTCTCTCCTTGGGACCCACCGCCCAGACTTAACACTGGCGACGAGGGTGGGATACTGAGACAACAGAGCTGACTAGCACGTGGCAGATAGCGCATAGACGACCTGCAAGATGGCCAGCAGCGCCGTGCCACCCGCACCATTCAATCCGGCCAGCGAGGACTGGGAGTCCTACATTGATCGTTTCCAAATGTTCTTGGAATCAAACAACCTGAAGGACGCCACCGGCAGCAAGAAGCGAGCGGTTTTTCTAACACACTGCGGACCCGCCGTTTTTAAAATGGCCAAGGCACTCGCGAAGCCAACAGACGTCAAGACCATGGATTGGGATACCCTAGCTCCCATCCTCCGGAACCACTACGCCCCGGCGGTGCCGATTCTCATCCGTCGGCATGACTTTTACCAGAGGGATCAGTGTGAGGGCGAGAGCGTTGGAGAGTTCGTAGCCGACCTGAGGGACCTAGGAGGCTTGTGCGGATTCGCCAATCTAGACGAGGCCATGCGTGACCGAGTCGTCCTCGGCCTGAAAGACCCAACTCTCCAAAGCAGACTGATGGCTAAAGGGGACATCTCCCTCGCCGACGCCGTAGCCGAAGCCACCGCAGCCGAGGCCACCCGTAAGTCAGCAGCGCGAATGCGGCGTTCAAATGGAAATGACCGCCAACCCACCAGCGAGACGGCAACCGCAGCAGACAAACACGCAGCATCCACCCACCACGGCGACATCGAATCCCCTTCTGACAGCGAAGAGGAAGAAATTCACAGACTTCAGTCGGAACGCGAGCGACGAGACCGGCGCGGTCGTAAGTCGAGTTACCAATGTGCCGGCTGTGGAGGAAATCACCCGCGTTCCAAATGCAAGTTCCTGGATGCTGTTTGCCGTTTTTGCGAAAAACGAGGGCATATTGCCAAAGTATGCCGTAACAAACGAAATTCCAGCCCCCGACGACGGGGAAACAGCCCAAGAAGAAGAGATGGCACCCCCACCATAAACCGGGACCGCCATAATGACAGCCGATGGAACCGGGACAGCCGACCCAGGAAGTTCATCAAGGTACCCAGAAGAGAAGAAACGCACCAAACAGTCACCATCGGCCACGCTTCATCAATAGACGCACGAAAGATACGTGTAGAGGTCAACATCGAGAATCAGCCTTGCACCATGGAGGTAGACTCCGGTTCCTCCCTCTCTATGGTCTCCTGGAGGACCATCAAAAGACTAATTCCCAGCATCTGCCACCAAGAGCTAAGCGACCAGAAGCTAATATTAAGAGACTATCAAGGTAATCGCATTCCGGTCGTTGGCACTGGACATTTTCAAGTTTCGTTCAGAAACCACACCACCATCCTACCACTCACAATCGTCGATAAAGACAGACCCAGCCTACTCGGGTTGCAGTGGTTCGCACCGTTGGGGATCGAGATGGCAGGCATCAACCACACAGAAGACGAAAACTGGGAAGCAACGCTCATCCAGGACTTCCAAGAAGTCTTCAGTGAACATCTAGGCAAGTACAAGGGGTCCCCTATCTCCTTTAATCTCAGCCCTGACATCGCTCCCATCCGTCTCAAGCCGCGCCGAGTGCCTTTTGCACTCAAGCCTAAAATAGATGAACAATTAGACAAACTAATAGCGCAAGGCGTGTTAGAACCCATCGATCATGCCCGTTGGGAGACCCCAATTGTCACCCCCATCAAACCCGATGGCTCCTTGAGAATTTGTGGTGACTACAAGGCCACCCTCAACCACGCATTGCAGCAGAGCGCCTACCCGGTGCCAGTAGTCCAACATCTCCTGCACTCACTAGGGGGTGGCAAGATCTTTGCAAAGCTCGACCTGGCTCAAGCTTATCAACAACTGCCAGTCGATGCTGAAACCGCCGAAGCCCAAACAATAGTGACACATAGAGGGGCGTTCAAATGTAACCAGCTCCAGTTTGGGGTCAGCGTCGCACCGGGCATTTTTCAAAGTCTAATGGAGAGATTGCTGCAGGGAATTAAAGGAGTCATGCCCTATTTCGACGACGTTCTGGTAGCAGCCCCTACCAAAAAACAATTGGAAAAACGACTGAGGGCGGTCCTACAGAAATTCAAAGACGCTGGCCTCAAGGTGAAAAAGGGAAAGTGCCAATTATGCACTGAAAGGGTTGAATTTCTTGGCTACCTCCTTGACAAACAAGGAATTCACCCCACAGATAAAAAATTGAAAGCCATCAAAAACGCCCCCAGACCAAAGAACAAAACGGACCTCCAAGCCTTCCTCGGACTCATTAATTTCTATAACATTTTTCTACCCCAGAAAGCGACTGTCGCAGAACCTCTGCATAGACTCCTTGATAAAAAGGCTTCCTGGATATGGGGACGGCAAGAAGAGCACGCTTTTCACCAGATAAAAAACCTTTTGACTTCAGACGCAATCCTCATGCAATACAATGAAACGCTACCTCTGATTGTTACTTGCAATGCATCGCCTTTTGGGGTTGGCGCCATCCTGAGCCACATTTTACCAAATGGAATGGAAGCCCCCGTTGCATTCTTTTCCAGAACATTGTCCAAGCCAGAGAGGAACTATAGCCAGCTGGACAAAGAAGCCCTCGCCATCGTTTCAGCAGTAAAGAGATTCCACGAATACATTTATGGTAGGACATTTTCCATTATTACAGACCATAAGCCCCTATTTGGCATATTGGCGGGTGACAAGCCCACTCCACACATCTTGTCACCTAGAATGACAAGATGGTCTGAATTTCTTGCCGCTTATAATTACAAATTGATACATCGCCCTGGCAAGACAATCTCGCACGCCGACGCCTTAAGCCACTCCCCCTTGCCAGACTTGCAAGAAGACCCAGCACCCACATTACCAGTCTTGCAAATTGAAACGATCCCCATGCCACCAGTAACCGCAAGACATCGCCCACGAAACTAGGAAGGACAGACGCTTGGCGTGAGTTCTCAGCTGGGTGGAGAGGGGATGGCCAGAAACCGAGCCAAACGAACTTTTTAAACCGTTTAAAAACCGGCAAACTGAACTCTTTTCGCAAAGAGGTTGCGTGTTGTGGGGAGACCGGGTAGTAATACCAGAGACACTACAGAAAAAAGTTTTAGACTTGCTGCATGACGGGCACCCTGGTATTGTGCGCATGAAAGCCCTGGCCAGGAGCTACGCTTGGTGGCCAGGCATGGACAAGCAAATTGAAACCTGGGTCGCCGCTTGTAACAGATGCCAAGAGACTCGCTCGGCTCCCCCTAAAGCCCCACCATTAGAATGGGAAACACCCAGAGGCCCTTGGTCACGCATCCATATTGACTTCGCAGGGCCGACCAAGGGGCACACCTTCTTAATCACTGTTGACGCTTATTCAAATTGGCTCGAGGTGAGCACAATGAAGACAACCACCACGGAAGCTGTCATCAAGAAATTAAATAGACTTTTCACCACGCATGGTCTGCCAGATGTTATCGTTTCTGACAATGGGCCACAATTTACCGCCTTGGCTTTTGAACAATACTTGGCAGACCGCGGCATCCGACATGCATTGACATCGCCAGCTCACCCGGCGGTGAATGGTAGAGCTGAACGCATGGTTCAATTTACAAAAAAAAACTCTGCACAAAATGGAACATGGCAACATCCACGAGAAGATCACCAGGATGCTTCTTCTACAACATATCACACCAAATACCACCACCAATAAGAGCCCAGCAGAGCTATTAATGGGCAGAAGACTCAGGTCACCTCTAGACCGCCTGCACCCTGCTTACACTCCAGAAAAACCCCTTGGTTCCAGCAGCAAGCACCGCACCTTCAAGGTAGGAGACACTGTATTTGCCAAAAACTTTACAGGGGACCCACTTTGGATCCCTGCAAAAATCACCCAAGTCACAGGCCCCCGCTCCTACCGGCTCGAGACCACTGATGGGAGGTCGTGGAAACATCATATTGACCAGCTAAGATCCAGGCTGGCCGCTTCCCCCCTCATAGACTCTAACCAAGAAATCAGAGGGTGGGGGGAAACCTCAAGTTCAGAAAATGAACGAACTTCTGTACAAGTAGAACACCCCCCACAGACATTAAACAAAAAACAACAATACTTACCAGCCAGAAGGGAGTCGTGGCAGACGGGCACTTCGCCTGGAAGCAGCAGCCGGACAAGCTCCACCAGCCCAGAGAGCCCAGGCGGGAGCAGCAGAGCAAATGACTCAACTGACCCGGAATCACCAGGCGGGAGTCGCAGCCAGAGGACCGGCTCACCCTTCCAGGCAGTTCCATCTTGCAGCTTGAGAGCGACGCAGAGCCCGTCTGAACCTGATGGTGAACAGAGACACTGTGAACTGCGCAAGTCTAGTAGGCAGGTACGAAGACCCGCCTACTTGCGTGATTACGTTACCCCGCCCCTTGGACGGAACCAAGAGGGGAGGGGTGTTCCATACTAGGAGGCTTGTAGGCCTGCATTCCTATTGGTCCGGAGAAGCTGGGCCGTGATTGGACAAAACTAAGCGTTCTGATTGGTTCTTATTCGGCTGCCGCGATTGGGTAAAACCAAGCGCGGCAAGCTCAAATGCATGTCATAGGCTGCCTAGCCGCAGCCAGCTCTATAAAAGGAGCTGCCTCGGCTGGGAGTCTTGTCTCAGTATCTGGTTTCCTAATAAAGAGCTGTTGTCACTACTTCGAGTCTCGTCTCTCCTTGGGACCCACCGCCCAGACTTAACAGTAGGTGTGGCTTGGTGGGCGTGGTGTGGCTTGGTGGGTGTGGTGTGGCTTGGTATGTGTGGCAGGGGAAGGTTACTGCAAAATCCCCATCCCCTCCCCATCCCACTAACCTGCTTTCCAGCTCCATTCTCCTTTGCAGGGCAACCAAAGAAGACCCAGCTGATCAGCTGGGACTTGGGAGACAGAGAATAGATGGGGCGGGGCCAGTCAGAGGTGGTATTTGTCGGTTCTCCAAACTACTCAAAATTTCTGCTACCAGTTCTCCAGAACCTGTCAGAATTGGCTGAATACCACTTCTGGAAAGCAAGTATCTCTTCGCTGTTTTTGTATTCCTAATTTCCTAGTGGTCAGTGGGCTAAAGGGGGCCAAGAAGGTGTTTCTACAATTTAGATCCAACAATATGTATACTGGCACAGTTGTCAACAAGTCAAGATTCTTATCGAAGGTTTCAAAATTTGATAAATAAACTTGTAGTCACACATTTCCGAGAGAGAGAAAGAAAATGAGTAAAGTCAGGATAGTAGTTTACAAGATTCTTTCTTCTCTAAATTATCATAAATGCCCAACTCACTTGTATTAAAAAGCAAGGATGATACTTGCCAGACGATCAGCCATTAGAGATCTCTATGAGAATGATGGAAAATAGTCTCCAGTTTTATCTCACCATATCTTTTAGACTATTTCAATATGTTCACTATATTGATTTGCAGGTTTCCAATATGTTTTGTTTCTGCTAGGCCTCTGTACTTTGTGATCTGCTTCTGTTAAATTTCCTATCTAATCGGGACTACTATAAGCAGAAGAAGTTCAAGTATGTGGAGCGGAATTATATCAATTCTGTGAGTAGACATCAATCTTATTCAGCTCTACATTGAAACATTGTCCTTTGCTTTTTGAGAAGGATCCCTAGCACATTTTAAAATGGAAACCAGAACTGAGAAGATTCTCCTGCCCAGTGAAATCCTTTCTCGTGTTCTGGATTCCTTTTGCCTAATCAGATTGACCATTGAATCCTCATGGGAAGGAACTGTTGTAGAAACTGTCTTTTGTGGGACAATATGTTTACTGAGTCCGAGTGCCAGTAATTTTCATGATTCTGGTATGTTTTTGTACATTCTTCTTCTGCCCTGCCTATCTGGTTTTAACTTTTAGGTTTGATTCCCTATTAATACCCAAATCCCAGGCCTTGAACTCCTTGTAGAAAACTCGGTAGTTTATTTATCTCTCTAGAAATACAAATTTCAAGAATTCTGCCCAAACTTTTGTCCATGGCAAGGTAGAGATTTGCTCCTATCAGATAGGAGTAATCAAATATAGGTACTCCTTGACTTATGACCATAATTGAGCCCAAAATTTTGGTTGCTAAGCGAGGCAGTTCGGTGAGTTTTGCCCCATTTTGCAACTTTTCTTGCCAAGGGAATCACGGCAATTAAGTTAGTCACACAGGTGTTAAATGAATCTGGCTTCCCCATTGACTTTGCTTGACAGACCTCTGGTCACAAAGGGAATCATGTGACCTCGGGACATTGCAACCGTCATAAGTACAAGTCAGTTGCCAAGCCTCTGAATTTTGATCATTGGAGCATGGGGATGCTGCAACAGTCATAAGTGTGAAAAATGATCATGTCACTTTTTTTAGTGTTGTTGTAACTTTGAACAGTCACTAAATGAATGATTGTAAGTTGAGGACTATCTGTATACCAGAAGGCAAAATAAAAGACCAATCAAAGCATAGAGAAGTCTGCAGGAAGACTATGTGTCAGCGTTCCAAGTAATACACCCAAAGCAAACAGAACTCCGAGGGAGGTAGATTCCTCAAAGAATAGTTTTATTGGATATATCATATTGGCACAGATCTGATGAAAACTGACTCTGATAATTCCTGCCGCTTTCACCTAATTAAAAAGTGAAAGTTTCCCTTTCCCCCAATCACATTGTCCAATCTAGGTGCTAGCCGGTTGCCTGGTTACTTCTCTCCTCCGCCTCTCTCCAGCCAGCTGTTGGAATGTCCTTGGTTCACAGGAGAAACCATTTTGTTTTGACTACAAAAGCCCAGCTATTTCTATTCCCTTCTATTCCCTCCTCCCTATCCCTCAGCTCCAGTGTGGTGACACTGAAGCTTCAAAATGGCCTCAGTGAGGCCAGCTTCAGGGTTGACACTGTGATGCTAAAGTAAGGGCTTAATTAGAACAAGAATCTTTATTGAAGTCATACCTGTCCCAGATTCAATGGCGAACTATAAGATTCAACCTATGTAGAGTACATGGTAGTCTCCCATCTAGACATCAATCAAATCCAGATTGGCTTAGTTTCCAACCAGTTGGGATATTTGGATAAAAGGATATTCTGTGGAATGGAATCTTTGCATCCAGAAGACAAACATTCCTGGATTATGCACCTTTCATTCAGACCTAAATCCTGAAAACATTTTAGCCTTTTGCAGCAATCATATAATGTTAGATAAAGAAATATGCCTCTCATTTTATTGAATAACATTTATACCTTATAATCTTTTAAAACAATATTCTTAGGAGAAAGAAGACATTGACATGAGCAACTCAGAAGGGAAGAAAAAGAGTTCTCTATGAAATTGTAAGTGAAAATGAAAAATAATGTTCATAGGAGAAATAATTTAATCTCCATCATGCTATTTAAATAATTTTTTTAAAAAATAAACTTTATTAAATTTACAATTAAAATAGACAAACAACACGTACATAAGTGTGAGAAAGGAAAAGGAAACAAAGAAAAAAAGAGTAGAAAGAAAAATCAGAAAACAAAAACAATTTCATCCTCGACAGTTTGTGGGGCCCTATTTTTAACCTTATTTTATGCCATATGTACAATTAATCCTTGATATGAATATATATATATATACATATATATATATGTGGATCTTTGTTATTTGTTTTCCCAAGGTTGGAAGTATCTAGGCCTAGATACTTCCAATCTTACGCGGAGAAAACCCGAATAACCAAAGATCCACATACAAATACCCATGAGAACCTCAGAAAACATATATACATATACCTATACCTATACCTATACCTATACCTATACCTATACCTATACCTATACCTATACCTATACCTATACCTATACATACATACATACATACATACATACATACATACATACATACATACATACATATATATATATATATATATATATATATATATATATATATATAAAATCATTACTATAATTATAATGTATCTTCTTTTGCCCTTTATTGTGTAATCTGTCTTTGGTCTATCCATTCGTACCAGCAGTTCCAGTGGTCGTAACACATTGATGTTTCTTTATCTTTTAATGCCAAAATTAATTTGTCCATTAAATGTATTTTCCCTCCTCTTCCTTCCAAACCTCAAAATGACTTCTCTGATATACAGAAAGATCAAACATCATTGCCATCAAATTCTATGCCCAGGCTTTATCCATTCCCAGTAAAAGCCAATAAGTTCCTATTGATTTCCCCATGCAACTTTACTCAAATAGCAAGTTTTAATATGAAAATTTAAAGATATTTACATGGTGTGGGGGGGTTAACTTGAAAATTATGTCTGATTGTTTATTTCAGGTGTCAAGAGTTCCAACCTTGTATCATCTTCCTTCCTTTCTGATTTGTGGCAAAGGTGGGATTTGATCAACCTTGTTCCCTTACACTCTGGACTGACTTCCTGAGGTCCTGTTTTAAAGAATCATTCAATGCTTTCAGCACAGAGACACTGGACCCACCACACAAGGAATGTGGTTTTAAATTCACTCAGTCTGGAACACTTCACACTTCACTTATGTTTTTACCACAAGGTGGAAGGTGTTGCAATTGTGTCAGTCTGTAGGAGTCCAAGGGCACAGGAAACAGAAACTGTACATAATGGTTTGCTATCTTGTAAATCTAGACAAATTATAATGCCATGTTTTCATCAGGTATTTGTGAGCTGCCTCACACCTGCCAGGGACTACTAAGCTGCTGTGGTTACTTGAAACTAGGCAGCCCTGCGGAAGGGCTGTGTCGACTTTTGTCAGATGAAAATGCTACCCAAATTCCCAGACTATAATTCCCAGAATTCCCCAGGGAGCTACAATAGAAGAATCTTGCCACATGGCCATTTCTACATACTTTAGCTGGCAGGATCAAAGTGCTTGTGAGCTTAATGGCACAACTGAAGGCCTGTGTTATGCGCACATAATATGTATACACTCTTTTTCTACACACACAACCTTCCCCTCCTACATTCTTTTCAATCAGTGGCATTGACTCCTGTTCATATTCCATGAATGGGGAAGATAGAGTTGCAGAGATTTTTGAAAGAAATATTGTATTTTGTTAAAAAGGGAGGACATGAGAGAGAGCAATAAAACTAGTTTTGATACTACCTCACCTTGTGTCGCTCAGTGAGTCTCTTTGTGATCATGTACATATTGTCTCCAACTTCTGCAAGCTTCTCCCTCTCCCTCCCTCCCTCCCTTCCTCCTCCTCCTCCTTCTTTTCTCTCTCTCTCTCTGAATAATGTGGAAAAAAATGCAAACATAGATAGATCTGGATCTAGATCTGGAAGAAAACTGCATATGACAATGTGAAGATTTCCTTCTGATTTCAACCAATTTTCAAAGTGATACAGAGCTTTGACAGAAATAGCAACAGGTTAGGCAAAGACCCAATGTAGTTAGCTCTCTATGCTGTTGAATCAAAACAGCTTCAACCAGGAGTGGGATTCTACAGGTTCGCACCTATTTGCTAGAACCCATTGCTAACATTCTAAGCAGTTCAGAGAACTGGTTGTTAGAAGAAATTACTGGCCTAATCCTGTAAGGAAGGCAGGAAGGAAACATTCTGGTGTTGCTTACAGAAACTGCCTCTCTGTTAACCCTTATTACATTCTTGTGTAGACTTCCTGTCTCAGGAACTTCTCTGGAGTTTTTCCCCCCTCCTTTGCTGGTACTTTGCTTGTGTGGAGTGACCATTCAAAGTTACAATGGCACTGAAAAAAGTGACTGATAACCATTTTTCACACTTACGACTATTGCAGCATCCCCACAGTCATGAGAGGCCAAGTGAGGAGATGCGTGCCTCGATGTGAGTGATATTGAGTTGGTCACACCCAGCCAGTCACATGACCACCAAGCCACACCCACCAATTAAGCCGCGCCCACAGAACCGGTTGTTAAAAACATTGAATCCCACCCCTGGCTTCAACATATTATTTACGTGTTTCTTATTCTTACATATTAGTATACCAATGAAGATCACTCTCAACAGTTTGCAATAGTATGTAAAGTCAAACCCCAGATGCATTTAAAATAAATTAAAATAAACTGTTAAAAGCCAGGTTTCATAAGATGCATGGTGTCGGAGTTCAATGAAAGCATTCCCCGTTTCATTCAGCACTCAGAAACAAAGTTCATCCAAGTAAGAATTTATTAGAGAAGTCATACTGGCACATCTGGGAAAACCTGAATCTGATGGTTCTGCGTTTTACCTTTGTAATTGAAAATAAAAAAAACCCATCCCCTGCACTCACCAGTCCATCACGTGGTCCAATTGACCATCATTGCAACTGGAGACATTCCTCCAGACACTCCTCTCCAGGTGCAGGGTAACTTGTCCTTGACTCAGAAGAAAAATATTGTTAGGTCTAAACTTCTACCTCTCTATGAGATCCCCACCCTCCCAAATTCCCAGGCACTAAAATGTGGCAGCATGGAAGCTTCTAAGTAAATTATGGTTTCCAAAGCTTACAGATGGAATGACAGTGGGGAATGTCCTCAAAGAAACAAGTCCAAGAAAAATGTAGGGAAACTTAATCAGTAAGTAGGATGATCCAGTAGGGAAGGCCACATGCTTCCGAACCATGTGTAGCTTTATCAGAACTTTATCAGAAACTTTATCAAGAAACTTTTTTATAGAACTTTATCAGTAACTTTATCAGAACCAAGCCTAGTTGAAAATTACAGGCCAATCTCCTTATGCTGCGTCACCTGTAAAGTCATGGAATCAATTATTAACCAATCCATCATCCTTCACTTAGAGACAAATAACCTACTCTCCAATAAACAATTTGGTTTCAGAAAAAAACTATCCTGTAATCTGCAACTCTTACACTGCAAAAACATATGGACGACACAACTCGACCAGGGCAAAGCAATAGACGCAATCTACATAGACTTCTGTAAAGCCTTTGATTCAGTGGTACACGACAAACTACTCCTAAAAATAAAATCCTATGGTATCTCTGGACAACTGAATAACTGGATAGAAGCATTCCTGTCAAACAGACAACAAATGGTCAAAATCGAGCGTACTATCAAATCCAGTACCTGTCAATAGTGGTGTTCCCCAAGGCAGTGTTCTAGGACCAACTCTCTTCATACTCTACATAAACGACCTCTGTGATCATATTAAGAGCAATTGCGTTCTCTTCGCTGATGATGTAAAGCTGTTCAATACCACAGACAATACTGCTACCCTACAAAAAGATCTTGACTATGTATCAGAGTGGTCAAACAAATGGCAACTTCAAATCTCAACAAATAAATGCTCTGTCTTACATATTGGCAAAAAAATCAGAAAATAAAATACAAGCTGAATAGTCAAGATCTTGTTGATGACTCAAGCTCTGTAAAGGACCTTGGAATACTCACCTCTAATGATCTAAGTGCTAGAGCCCACTGCAACTACATAGCCAAAAAGGCATTAAGAGTTGTTAACCTAATCCTACATAGCTTTTTCTCTGGTAATATCACACTACTAACCAGAGCATACAAAACATTTGCTAGACCAATACTCGAATACAGTTCATCAGTCTGGAATCCACATTACGTATCTGATATTAGCACAATTGAGAAAGTCCAGAAATATTTCACAAGAAGAGTTCTCCACTCCTCTACTTGTAGAATACCTTATGCCACCAGACTTGAAATTCTAGAACTTGAAAACCTTGAATTACGCCGTCTTCGGTCTGACTTAAGCATGGTATATAAAATCATACATTGCAATGTCCTACCTGTCAATGAATACTTCAGCTTCAACCATAACAACACAAGAGCACACAATAGATACAAACTCAAAGTAAACCGCACCAAACTTGATTGCAGGAAATACGACTTCAGCAATAGAGTGGTCAATGTCTGGAATACTCTACCCGACTCTGTAGTTTCTTCCCCAAACCCCAAAAACTTTAACCTTAGACTGTCTACTATTGACCTCACCCCTTTCCTAAGAGGCCTGTAGGGGCGTGCATAAGCGCACCAACGTGCCTACCGTCCCTGTCCTATTGTTTCTCTTATTCTTTTATTTTTCTTATATGTACCCATTTCATGTATTCACAACTATGTATACATTTATACTTATTATCTTGTAAACAATTGGCAAATCAAATAAATAAATAAATAAATAAATAAATAAACTTTGTCTTCCAACCAGAAATAATATTAAGATCATTTTTTTCTAGGAAGGGAAAAAGTTAAAGTAGCAACCAAAGCTGATTAAAAAATACTTAGGCTTTTTTTTTTTGGTTGAAAGAAAACTATAAAAAAGTTTGTTTCCACTGCCAATATTTATCCTGCTTTCTTTCAAGTCACCACCAATCACTTGGCTTGCTTCCAAAGCAACGCTGGTTGGATGAAGCTTCAGGTTCCCTTGGAGAAGGCAGGAGAAAATGGGGAAAATATTTCAATAGCCATACAGCTAAGCACAATCTGAACTAGTCATCTCAAGGCCTGGGGCTATGCTGAACGCAATGTCCTGGGGATATGGAAGAAAAATAATCTGGCCAAGATTTGAAAATAGGTGAAAGCCTTTCAATCTACAGAGCAACATCTTCGAATCCAGAAACAACCGAAAATGCTTGAGACAATGATCTTATTCAGAATAGGGAAGCCAACTCCTTGCCTGGAATTGGGGGTCCATCACAAGGACTATTTCCAAAGCACCTGAAGGGCAGGACAAGAAGCAATGGGTGGAAACTAATCAAGGAGAGAAGCAACTTACAACTAAGGACAAAATTCCTGACAGTTAGAACAATTAATCAGTGGAACAATTTGCCCCCAGAAGTTGTGAATCCTCCAACACTGAAAGTTTTTAAAAAGATGTTGGATAACCATTTGTCTGAAGTGGTGTAGGGTTTCCTGCCTAGGCATGGGCTTGAACTAGAAGACCTCCAAGGTTCCTTCCAACTCTGTTATTCTATTCTAAATTTAATATAATCAAAGCTACATTATGAGTTTCCCAGTAGTAATGTATGGCTGTGAGAGGTGGACCATAAGGAAGGCTGAGTGCCAAAGAATTGATGCTTTCAAATTATAATGTTGGAGAAGACTCTTGAGACTACAAGGAGATCAAATCAGTCTATCCTACAGGAAATCAACCTTGACTGTTCTTTGGAAGGACAGATACTGAAGTTGAAGCTCAGATACTTTGGCCACCGAATGAGAAGAGACGACTCATTGGAAAAGACCCTGATGTTGGGTAAGATTGAAGGCAAAAGGAGAAGGGGATGGCAGAAGGTGAGAGAGTGTCATCAACGCAGTGGATATAAGTTTGTGCAAACTCCAAGAGACAGTGGAGGAGGGGCCTGGTGTGCTATGATCCATTGGATCACAAAGAGTTGGACATGACTTAACAGCCGAACAATGTTGTTACGATCAAACAGTCCCCAAATCTGGCATTACCCAGATGCAATTTCCACCATCCTCAGGCAGTCTTGATTGATTCTGTGCCATCAAGTAATTATAAACTCCAGGTAATGACATATATAGATTTTCTCCATAACAACATATCACTTAACCTGTTTTTTTTCAAGTATCCTAAAGGCGTACTCATCAACACCATAAGTGAATCCCTTCACCTTGTTCCTGGTCCTCCTCCTCTTCTCTTTCCTGCCATCTTTTCCAGCATGAGAACCTTTTCCAGAGATCAGGCAGCATAGACAAGCTGAATGGCTGTCCCAGGCTAGGAATGTGAGACTCTAATTTCAGTTCCTCAGTCAACCATGAAGCTTTGCTGGGAGACCTTCAGCTGTCAAATCTTAGGATAATACTGTATATCTTGCAGGGTTGATATGAAGAAAGAATGCAAGAGAAATCCAGGCAGTATTTCTTTCCTGAAACTCTGTGACCGGTGGCTTAGATGGATTTTTTGGGTTTATTCTACCAGGACTCTCCAGTTTTATCTCTTCAGTTTCTAAGCAATTTGATAATCCCATAATTAAGCCTGTGGAGAATAATTAGCACAGAATTAGACATGGCCAGCAGAGGGAATAAGAATACTTACTAAAGGCTCCTAAAACATTTTTTAAATATGAACCGCTGTTTCGTTTAGAAAAATGATTTTAAAAAAAGATTTCTGAAGACTTTGGAATCTCAATAATATGCTGCACATATTATAAGCATTCCTTTTCTTTCTGATGATTAAATATGAGTTATCAGTGCACCCAAGGGAGCAATCAGCAAGCACAGGTTCCATTCCAAGTTAAACTACTTTTTCGGGGATTGGAAGGAAGATCCCTGTCCAAAACCAATAATTCAATAAGGACCAAATGTGCTTACTGGCCATAAAATGCCATAAAATGCCATAAAATGTTGGCTGACACCCACCCACCTCTGAAAAATGAGAAGGATAGGGAATTGGAATAGATGACTAAGTGGTCTAGGTGAGATCCTCAACTACCTTGCAAATTCTGTTTTGTCCTTTTCATGTGCCATTTTACTGCTGGGATGAAGTACATCAGCACAAAATAAAAGCTTCAAGAAAATTTCAGTGCAGATAAACAAGAACTTGGGTGGTCAGAATGCAGTATTGCAGGCTAACTCTGCTGACTGCCAGCAATTCGATCCTGATCGGTTCATGGTTGACTCAGCCTTCCATCCTTGAAAAAGTAGGTAAAATGAGGACCCAAATTGTTGGGGACAATACACTGACTCTGTAAACCACTTAGAGAGGGCTGTATAGCACTGTGAAGTATGTATGTATGTATGTATGTATGTATGTATGTATGTATGTATGTATGTATATCACTTCACTGTGAAGTGATATTTATATATAAAAATCTAAGTGATACTGCTATTGCTATACTATCAAATGCAAGCTGTGCTTCATGTCTGAATCTGTAATATGAGAGACATGCAAAGCCAAGGAGCTGAAGGAACTTAAAATCACTAAAGATGCATGTAATTCGTGCATTAACTAATTTTAGGAGGGCTTCTAAGCTCAGAGTTGCTCCAACTGTGAGGTGGTTGGCATATAAAATTAATAAATAAACAAATACATATTCAAATACTGGCTCCTAATTGCCTAAAGGGTCTTGAGTGCAAATGTGGAGGCAATTTCCAACCCAGCCACACTCTCTGATAATGCTGAATGTGTTGCCAACCTTCCTGAATCAAAAAGCAATATATTAAATTTGAAAAAAAATAAATCCAGATACAATCCTGCCCGTAAAGTTTTTGCCTGTGACTTTAGATCATAGCTAGAAAGCACAAGTAAAGCACAAAGCTTCATGTGGGATACACACCAGATTTTATTGAGAAGAAGGGTGCACAAAACACTCAGCTGCAGTATTTCCCATTCTGATGAGATCGTTATATTTAAAGTATAATTTTTAATATGTAAAGATACACAAAGATGCCCTCCAGTTAAGTTTTGATTCCTGGGAATTGCATCCACACAATTATCTTGGAAGTGTAGAGATCAGTGGTGCGATTCAAATTTTTTTACTACCGGTTGTGTGGGTTTGGCTTGGTGGGCGTGGCTTGGTGGGCATGGCAGGGGAAGGATACTGCAAAATCTCCATTCCCTCCCCACTCCTGGGGGAAGGTTACTGAAAAATCCCATTCCCTCCCCATCCCACTAACCTGCTTTCCAGCTCTGTTCTCCTGTGCAGGGCAACCTAAGAAGACCCAGCCGATCAGCTGGGACTTGGGAGGCAGAGAATAGATGGGGGCGGGGACAGTCAGAGGTGGGATTTGCCGATTCTCCAAACTACTCAAAATTTCCGCTTCTGGTTCTCCAGAACTGGTCAGAACCTGCTGAATACCACCTCTGGTAGAGATTCTCAGTCATCCAGGTCATGGTTGTGGACTTTCTTGTTTTTTCTTTTGAAGACATTTGGCTTCTCATCCAAGAAGCTTCTTCAGTTCTGACAGGATAGTGGGGAATGGAAGGATTTGCATCCTTTTTGCATCCACTATTCAGGTGACCCTGAGGACACAGATAAACCTCCAAGTGCTTCAATGACCCCCTAAAAGGATACAAATGATCAGCTGTCTGCCAGGAATATAAATCTTTTCATTCCCCACTATCCTGTCAGAGCTGAAGAAGCTTCTTGGATGAGAAGTGAAATGTCTTCAAAAGAAAAAACAAGAAAGTCCAGTTGCCTCCTGAGAAAGCACCTTTGGGACTATCTTGGAAGTAGTCTGCCATTGCTTTCTTCTTTATTTTCCAGCCTACCTACAGCACTGGAATGCTCATATGGTTCCCAACCAAATACTAACTAAGATTGATTTTGCTTAGCTTCTGAGGTTAGCCAAGAACAAGCCACTTGATGTCCCTGTAGGTTTCTCATTCCACAAGAAAATGTCTAAGATAGCTATTGCTACAATGGAGTTTAGAAACACAGAGCAAATATCAGGCACAATAAAAAATGAAGTGGATGAAATCTGCAAATACCTGCAGGATGCATAAAGCTTCTCTTGCAGCAGTTGAAGGCTCATATCACCTCAATGAAAAACGACACTTCTCCCAAAAGAACAAGTGAGTAGAAAAAAATATATATAAACACAGACAAAAATCAGTGATATGCACAGTCTCCCCTCTTTGGGAATCTAAGGTTGCCAATTTCAGCTAAAATATCCTAGATTTCCTCTCCATCCCCCTCTCCCCCAACAAATGTTTCTGTGCATCACACATGGGCGTCTCATATAATCCATCAGAAGCCACATTTTTTATAAAATAAAAATAAAAAGCAGGGTGGGAGCTTTATATTGAATTCAAAATTCATTTAAATTGATTTCTTAATTGCAGATTAAAATTTACATTTTCCTTTAAATTGAAGAACTCCGTTACATTAATTTCACCTTCCTATTGGATACAGAGAATACACAGGAAAAATCAGCTGCAAACTGTGGGATTCAAAGGCTGAGAAAGGTTGGTACAAACTTTTTGCTTCTTTCTCTAGGTGAAATCTGTGCACACAACTTCCCTCTTAATGTGAATTTCAAATGACCTTGTGGGTAATTAAAGTTTCTAAGACTTACTGGGATCATTTTGCAAGCTAACACTGCAAAACCACTGCCATAGCCAAACCTCCACTGCCATAGCCAAACCTCTAAGCATAATCTTTGAAAAATCTTTCAGAACCAGCTCCTTGCCTAACCTATGGTCACAAGCCACAGTCATCCCCATCTTCAAAAAGGGAGACCCAAGCCTAGTTGAAAATTACAGGCCAATCTCCTTATGCTGCGTCACCTGTAAAGTCATGGAATCAATTATTAACCAATCCATTATCCTCCACTTAGAGACAAACAACCTACTCTCCAATAAACAATTTGGTTTCAGAAAAAACTATCCTGTAATCTGCAACTCTTACACTGCAAAAACATATGGACGACACAACTCGACCAGGGCAAAGCAATAGACGCAATCTACATAGACTTCTGTAAAGCCTTTGATTCAGTGGTACACGACAAACTACTCCTAAAAATAAAATCCTATGGTATCTCTGGACAACTGAATAATTGGATAGAAGCATTCCTGTCAAACAGACAACAAATGGTCAAAATCGGGAGCGTCCTATCAAATCCAGTACCTGTCAATAGTGGTGTCCCCAGGGCAGTGTTCTAGGACCAACTCTCTTCATACTCTACATAAATGACCTCTGCGATCATATTAAGAGCAATTGCGTGCTTTTCGCTGATGATGTAAAGCTGTTCAATACCACAGACAATACTGCTACCCTTCAAAAAGATCTCGACTATGTATCTGAATGGTCAAACAAATGGCAACTTCAAATCTCAACAAATAAATGCTCTGTCTTACATATTGGCAAAAAAATCAGAAAATAAAATACAAGCTGAATAGTCAAGAACTTGTTGATGACCCAAGCTCTGTAAAGGACCTTGGAATACTCACCTCTAATGATCTAAGTGCTAGAGCCCACTGCAACTACATAGCCAAAAAGGCATTAAGAGTTGTTAACCTAATCCTACGTAGTTTTTCTCTGGTAATATCACACTACTAACCAGAGCATACAAAACATTTGCTAGACCAATACTCGAATACAGTTCATCAGTCTGGAACCCTCATTACGTATCTGATATTAGCACAATTGAGAAAGTCCAGAAATATTTCACAAGGAGAGTTCTCCACTCTTCTACTCGTTGTAGAATACCTTATGCCACCAGACTTGAAATTCTAGAACTAGAAAACCTTGAATTACGCCTTCTTCGGTCTGACTTAAGCATGGTATATAAAATCATACATTGCAATGTCCTACCTGTCAATGAATACTTCAGCTTCAACCATAACAACACAAGAGCACACAATAGATACAAACTCAAAGTAAACCGCACCAAACTTGATTGCAGGAAATACGACTTCAGCAACAGAGTGGTCAACGCCTGGAATACTCTACCCGACTCTGTAGTCTCTTCCCCAAACCCCAAAAACTTTAACCTTAGACTGTCTACTATTGACCTCACCCCTTCCTAAGAGGTCTGTAGGGGGCGTGCATAAGCGCACCAACGTGCCTACCGTCCCTGTCCTATTGTTTCTCTTATTCTTTATTTTTCTTATATGTACCCATTTCATGTATTCACAACTATGTATACATTTATACTTATTATCTTGTAAACAATTGACAAATCAAATAAATAAATAAATAAATAAATAAATAAATAAATAAATAAATAAATAAATAAATAAATAAAACTTCAACTGGCTTGTAATTCGCCCTGCCATACTGGGAAGCTACATACAGAGTTCAGATCTTAAGATTTAGCAAACGGTATTTTCCTTATTTATCGATATGTAAATACACACTTGAGAGCCAATTTGGAATAGAGGTTAAGGCACCAGGCTAAAAATAAACTATTGGTTAAGAACTAGCTTAATTAGAAATAGAAATAGTTAAGAAATAAACGAATGGTTATGGAATCAGGTTAGAAATAAACTAAAGATTGTGAATTCTAATTTCTGCCTTAGGCACAAAGCCAATTGGATGTCCTTGGGCCAGTCACTTTCTGTCAGTTCTAGGAGTGGGGAAATGGCAAACCACTTCTGAAACCTTGCTATGAAAACTTTAGGGATTTGTCTAGACAGTTGCCAGGAGTCTACACTGGCTTCAAGGTGTGTGCGCACAAACAGAACCAAAGAAGCATAGAATTTATGGAGTTGCCTGTGACCTAGAATTCTCACAATAGAAAATTAACAGCAACAACAATAACAAAAATTTGAGAGGAAATACAAAGACAGCTAAATCTAAAATCTCAAAAACACTACATTTTAAAAAGGATTCACTATTATCCACTGAGATTTAAAAAAAAATCTAAAACATATTAACAAATTAAAAGGCCTAGTTTCTTAGCAGAATATATTTGCATGTCATATGAAGCAAAGTCAAATGTAAATAAGGTTCACTCATAATGATTTACTTTTTATTTTAAAGTACAGTTAGGAATATAAGTTGTGTTAATGCAGATATTACAGCAGATCTGCCTTTGTGCTATTTTCATCATAAGTGAAGTAACAGAAGCAAAAGGTTGGGATTTTTCCATATCTGAAATATCCTTTGAGGATTTTTTTCCATAGTGGTACATAAGGGAGAGAGAAAGCAATGTTCATTCCCCCCTGAGTCATGTTCCATAGAAAGTGTGGCTGTATTGTGTGTCAATACCTGGAAAAAAAGTCCCTGTGTAGCAATACTGTTGACTTTCCAATAAGCGGTGATTGACAAACAAACTGATTTTATATATTAATGGGGTGGTGAGTTGATAAAATATGTTCCCTGTTAAGTTTGGAGAATAAGGAGACCAGACATCTGACCAGTGACTTCAACTCTTTAATAATAACAGGAATCAGAATGGAACAGAGCAATGCTATGGGCAGCAGCAACCCTTTTATAGGGTTAGCTGCTGCCTTACTAACCAATGAAATTGTGCAACAGGTTCCAACTACTGACCAATAAGGACAGTCCCAGGAGTGGCCAATCAGGGACTGGTTCTGGCCCAATCCCAAGTTGTTGTACAAGGACCAATCAAGTGTGCAGGTTTTCAACCCCTAATTTGCATTTAGGTTATTCACTTTTATTGATTCACAACACCCTCCCCTTGGGTTCAGTTTGAGGGGAGCTGTGATAAAATCCTCAAGATAGGCAGGCCGCTTTGGTCTGCCTGGATGATTTCCGAGGCTCCACCGGGTTTTGTCCAACGTCCGGTTCCGTGGAGCGTTTGGATGACCATTGTTAAGTTCTATTTCGCTGCACGGCGATTCCGTGCTGCATTCACTGTGGATGTCTCTGCTGCTGCGTGTTTCTTCGGGTTTTGCAGTTCGCTTTTCCCTGTATTAAAGTTCCCTGAAGACATCAACTCCTCCCCGCTTCACGTTCTGGTGCTTCGTGGGCTGTAGGGCTCCGCTGACCCGCTATTAGTTGTATCAAAGTCAATTCCCTTGATACTCCCTCCCCTTGAGTTGTTGAACCGGGAAGTCATGGCCGCTGGGTGATAATCTCGATCGGAGTTGGTCTATGTGGCGCTTCCACACCCTCCCATCGTCTGTTAGCAGGCGGTAAGATCTAGGCCCGGTGAGGTGGGTAACGGTTGCGGGTATCCATAATGGGTCACCGGAAAAGTTTTTGGCAAAGATTAAATCGCCTACCTTAAATTCCCGGCATTTGCTGCTGGAGCCGACAGGTTTTTCTGGTGCGAAAGCGGGTGGAGCCGGTCAAGGTGCGATCGTATTTTCCGCCCCATAAGAAGTTCAGCGGGTGTTTTGTTGGTTACGCTGTGGGCGTGATGTGCTGCAATAAGAGGATTCGATTGATTTTCTTGTCGATGTTGCCAAATTCCATTTTATGCAGGGTCTTTTTCACAAATTGTACCATGCGTTCTGCACGTCCATTCGCCGCAGGGTGCGCAGGCGAGGTCAGCGCATGGCGGATGCCCCGATCAGCCAGATATTGTTCAAAAGGCAATGCCGTGAACTGCGGGCCGTTGTCCGAGACCAACACGTCCGGAAATCTGTGCGTGGCAAATAGTCTGTTTAATTTATTAATAACTGAGTCAGTTGTAGTTGTGTGCATTCGATGAATTTCGAGCCAGTTGGAATAGGCGTCGACAGTAATCAGGAAAGTGTGACCTTTGGTAGGCCCCGCAAAGTCAATATGAATACGGGACCACGGTCCCCTCGGTGTTTCCCATTCGGTTGGGCTTGCTTTCGGTGGGGCGTTGCTGACGCCCTGGCAACGTTGGCACGTAGCGACCCAGGCCTCGATTCTTTGTCGATTCCCGGCCACCAAGCGTAGCTGCGTGCGAGTGATTTCATCCGCACAATGCCCGGATGTCCCTCATGCAATACGGCCAGCACAGTCTGTTGCAATTTGGCAGGGATTACGACTCGATCGCCCCACAAGATACAGCCTTTTTGGGAAAACAGCTCGGTTTGGCGGGTTTTGAAGGGCACCCATTCAGGTGCAATTTGGTCCGTCGGCCACCCCGTTCAACCCAGCGTAGTATGTGTTGCAGAACTGGGTCATGTTTCGTTTCAAAAGCAATGTCTCTAGCCGTCAAGGGTGGTGCCTGTAGAGTTTCAATCTGTAGTGTTGAGAGGGTTGGGGCTGGATCCACAACAGCGTCTGGGAGCGGTGTTCTGCTCAATGCATCGACGTGGAGAATCGATTTCCCCGGGCGGTGCTGCAAAGTGTAGTTGTAGGCCGCCAGGAATTCAGACCAACGGGTCATTCTGGGGGACAATATATACGGGGTTGGTTTATTACCCGCAATGATCCCCAGTAACGGTTTATGATCAGTGATTATTGTAAAGGCACGGCCATAAACATATTCGTGAAATCTTTTAACTGCAGCAACAATAGCTAAAGCTTCTTTGTCCAGCTGACTATAATTGCGTTCAGCTTTAGCTAAGGTTCGCGAAAAAACGCGATGGGGGCCTCCGCTCCGTTTGGTAACACGTGGGCCAGAATTGCCCCAACCCCAAAAGTTGATGCATCACACGTGATAGTGAGCGGCAAAGTCTCGTTGTACTGCATAAGTACTGAATCAGAAGTTAGCAATTTCTTTACTTGTTGGAAATCATGTTGTTCCCGTTGTCCCCAAACCCACGTTGCTTTTTTGTCTAATAGTCTATGCAATGGTTCAGCAACTGTTGCTTTGTGGGGTAAAAACACATTATAGAAATTGATAAGTCCAAGGAACGCCTGTAGGTCTGCCTTGTTCCTCGGAGTGGGTGCCTTTTTAATTGCCCGTAATTTGTCTTCGGTGGGATGAATTCCTTGGCTGTCCAGGAGGTATCCCAAAAATTCTACTTTTTCGGTACATAAGTGGCATTTATCTTTTTTTACTCTGAGGCCTGCACTTTGGAATCTTCATAAAACCTCTCTGAGTCGTTTTTCTAGGGTGTCTTTGTTAGGTGCGGCGATGAGTACATCGTCGAAATACGGGACAATGCCTTTTATCCCTTGTAACAACCTTTCCATTAAACTCTGGAAGATTCCAGGGGCGACGCTTACTCCGAATTGGAGCCGGTTGCATTTAAATGCGCCCTATGTGTTACGATCGCTTGCGCCGGCTGTGGTTGGGTCTACAGGCAATTGTTGATACGCCTGGGCTAAATCTAGTTTGGCGAAAACTTTCCCGCCGCCCAGAGAATGGAGTAAGTGTTGCACTACCGGTACTGGATAAGCACTTTGCTGCAGTGCGTGGTTTAATGTGGCCCGGTAGTCTCCGCAAATTCTTAGGGACCCATCAGGCTTGATAGGCGTCACTATCGGGGTTTCCCAACGGGCGTGGTCGGTGGGTTCCAGTACGCCCTGCGCTATCAGCTTATCGAGTTGTTCGTCGATTTTAGGCTTTAAGGCGAACGGCACCCGACGCGGCTTAAGGCGGATGGGTGCTATTTCAGGGTTCAAGTTAAACGAGATTGGGGTCCCTTATACTTGCTTAGTCCGTCACGAAAACGCCTTGGAATTCTTGCACGAGTGCTTCCTCCCAATCGACGCTTCGCCTTGTGGACTCCGCCAGTGATTCCGAGCGGCCTGAACCATTGCAGGCCTAGAAGACTAGGCCTGTCTCGATCCACGACAGTCAGTGGTAGTGCGACGGTGCGGTCCTTGAATGAGACCTGGAATCTGCGGGACCCGACGACGGGAATTCGGTTGCCCTGATAGTCTTTGAGTATAACCCTCTGAGGGTTAAGGTCTTGGCGGCGGATCGTTGGAAGGAGCTGTTGGAGCGTTTTCCACGACACCATCGAGAGGGAAGATCCCGAGTCTACCTCCATCACGCAAGGTTTGTTTTCGATGGCGACCTTTACCGGATTTTCCCGGCATCAAGGGATGTAGCGTGGCCTATGGTGATTGTTTGGAGGGTCTCTTCCCGCCTGGTTTCCTCACGCCTGGTGGAAGTGGTGGACGGTTTGTTTCTGTAGGAGTGGTTCACTTTTTCTCGGTGTGTGCCGAAGAATCCGGAAGACTGGAATTCGGCCTGTCGAGGTTTGGAGTTCTATTTGCTTCTGCAAACCTTTGCGATGTGACCGCGTCTCCCGCAATGGCGGCAAAGTGCGTCAAGGAATTTGCAGCCGGATCGTGGGTGATTTGCTCCACAGCCGGCTGTTAGGTATAACATTGATACCAAATATGGTTTGGGTGAATAAATATATAAAACTTAGATATCATGGTTTAAGTGCTTATCACTTTAAGCACAATGCAGCAGGCAATTAGCCAATTAAGGGTGCGGTTAGAAGTTACAATATAAGGAAGCATTAGAAGCTGGAAAGCTTACTGGCTGTAGCTGTAACTGTGATTACTGACTGTGAGTGCCTGTGACTGAACTGTTATTGTTTGCTACTGTTTGCTGATTACTGCGTAATTTACTGAATATCCAGCGTTTGTTTCTCTGGAGAGTGAAACCGGAGGAGGAGAAGATATCTTTATCGGCTGATAAAGATATTGCAAGGACTCTTAACTTGGACTATACTAGTGAGTCTTACTGGATGGAAATACTGTGAATGACTTAATGGACTGAATGACAATGCTTAAACTCTAACTGGATTAAAAACTATTTAAACTACAAACAGTGTTTGTGTTCAGTGTGTGTATACTCTGGGGCCCTTCCACTCTCGTTTGGTTGCCTGGATTGACTACTGCTGCAATACTCTTCTAGGGTTAATTCCCAAACCCTAACATTGGTTATGGGCCCAGCAGCATAGTCTAACTAACCAGGATATAGCAGAGAGAGTTGGTGTGAGTTGCACATTACTGTAAAAACAAACTGTTTTAATTAGTTTAAAATAGTCAAAATATCTGAAGAGTAATGGCACAAGTAAATTTGTCACAACTGTCCATGATATCCAGGCTGGATGGAACAAACTATGTTTCATGGTCAATGAAATGTAGTTTACTTCTACGCAGAGAAGGTTTGTGGGACATTATAGCAAACCCACCAGATGTGAGTAGCTGGGATCCTGCTAATGATGATGATAACGAAAAGTTACAAGACTTTAAACTGAAGAATGAGCAGGCTTTATGCATCATAGGACTGACTCTCTGTGATCAGCAGCTTGTCCATATTCGTGGAGAAGAAAATGCTGCAAACTGCTGGGAGAACCTCAGGAAGATTTATGTTCGGGACAGTGTAGGAGCACATATAAATCTTACACGGAAGCTTTTTCGAACGCATCTTCAGAGGAATGGAGATATGTTAGTTCATTAAACTGTATGAAGAGCATTTTTCAAGATTTGCAAGAAAAAGAGCTTATATTTAATGAACTGCAACAAGTCTATATAATATTATCTTCATTAGATCAA
Organism: Notechis scutatus; assembly: GCF_049901735.1. Lineage (NCBI taxonomy): Eukaryota > Metazoa > Chordata > Lepidosauria > Squamata > Elapidae > Notechis > Notechis scutatus. The sequence continues at coordinate 20,082,049 of NC_142009.1, read as the reverse complement.
AGCTATGATGACTATGTGACTTCGTTGGAGGTATTGCCAAAAGAAAGCCTCTCATTAACCGAGATTACAGGCAGGCTACTAGAAGAAGCCAGAAGAAGGCGTGAGCGTGACGAGCTGAGAGAAGATAAGAAAGAAGAGAAATTATCTTCAAAGTTTGAAAGAAACCAGCAAAGCAAAGTAAAGCACCTGGAAGAAGAGAATTTATCTTCGACGGCATACACAATTAAAAGTGTTTTAATTGTGGAGGCAGAGGACATTTGGCAAGATTCTGCAAAAAGAGAAAAAGCCAGAATGTAAAAAGCCAAAGAAAGCATTTGAACTAGCCACGTTTAGCAACTCTGATGTGAAGAATAATTTATGGGTGGTTGACAGTGGCGCATCCCACTGCATCACAAGAGATAAGACAAAATTTATAAAAATGTCTACAAGTTCTCAACATATATCTCTTGCTAACGGCTGGAAACTGAAAGCTAAAGGTCAAGGTTTTGCACGTTGTCCGTACATAAACCAGGATATAAAAATGTTGTATGTACCGCAACTAAAGTTTAATTTGCTTTCAGTAAGGGTATTAGATAAATTAGGTTATGTAATTACTTTTAAGGATAATAATTGCATAATTGAAAAAGATAACAAAAGGGTAACTGCAGCTTTAAATGGAACATTATATGTCTTAGATAATAGTAAGAAAGGGGAGGCTCAAACTGTATTTAATAATATAAAGCCTCATGATGAATGTATCCATTTATTGCATAGGCGTTTGGGGCATGTAAATTTTAAAATGCTAAAACGTACAGTTGAGTTATCTGAAGGAATAAGGTTAAAACCTTGTGATAAATATTTGCGTTGTAATGTTTGCTGTGAAGATAAGAGCAAAGTATTGCCTGCAAATAGGCTAAATGGTTTCAAAACAAAAGAACCTTTAGAAGTAGTATTTGCAGACATAATAGGTCCAAAGAAACCCAGTATGGGGGTGCTAGATATATACTGAGCATTTTGGACCATTATTCTAGATATGGGTTTTGCTATTTAATGAAAAGCAAAACTGAAACATATCAACATTTTTTCAATTGGCTTAGGTTTGCTGAAAGAAAGTCTAAACGACAACTGATAACCCTGGTGACAGATAATGGCACGGAATTTATTAATAACAAATTCCAGAACAGACTTAAGGTAGCTGGAATAGAGCATAAGAAGTCTGCTCCATACAGGCCAGAACATAATGCTTTTATTGAAAGAAGAGGCCAAACACTACAGGCAATGGTTAGAACAATGTTAAATGATTCTGGGTTACCTGATTCTTTGTGGGGGAGGCTACAATGTGTGCTAATAACATATTGAACAACGTTGTTAATACAACAACAGGTGAAATTCCATTCACCAGGTGGCATGGCAGGAAACCTGACCTAAGTTACCTGCACACATTTGGTGCACCAGCATGGGTGCATATTCCTGCACAACTCAGAAAAAAAGGGCAACATAGAGCTAAAAGATTTTTCTTCGTTGGTTATCAGGCAAACCATAGGGCATATAGATTTTGGGAGAAAGGCACATCTAAAGTGTTATGTAGTGCTAGTGCCCAATTTCTAGAACATGAAGGATGGGAGAAATTAGAACAGGATGCCAATAAAGATGTAATTGTTGAATCCTATAGAAATCCCATTAGTTATCCCTGTAACTTTAAAAATAAAGTAAAGAGACAAATACAGGATGAAATAGTGCCCATAGAGGAAGAAACAGATTCAATAGCTGAACAGGATGAGGAAGATGAACAGGTAGTAGTTCAACAAAGTCCTCCTGTAAGCCCTGTAATTCCCAGAAGAACTACACGTATATCTAGACCGCTTGATAGGTACCAGGCTAACACAGTGTGCCAGATTAATCAAGTTCCTAATTCTGTTGAAGAAATTAAAAAGTATCCTAATAAGGAAAAAGAAAAATGGTATGCAGCAATGAATAAGGAACTGAATTCATTAAGAGATATGAAGGTGTATGAAAATGCCAAATTACCTGTAGGAAAGAAATCCATTGGCTGCAAATGGATATTTAAGGTAAAAATAGATAAAGATGGTAATTTAATCCATAAGGCAAGGTTAGTAGCCCAAGGTTTTAGGCAGAATGCTAATGACTACGATGAGGTGTTTGCACCTAGTCTTAAGGCAGCAACCTTGAGGGCAGCTTTAGTGTGGGCAGCTAGTAAAAACTATATAGTTAACCATCTAGATGTGGAAACTGCTTACTTGCACGCCCCATTAAAACATACTATTTATATGAAAAACCTGTTGGTATTAAAAGTGAAAATAAGGATAATAATGATTGTTGGTTGTTAAAGAAAAGTCTCTATGGTCTTAAACAATCAGGCTATGAATGGAACCAGTATATTGTAAAGGAACTAGACAATATAGGATTTAAAGCTGGTTTAGCCGATCCATGTCTGTTTAAGAGGGAGACAAATGGGAAAGTATCATTATTATTACTATTCACAGATGATATTGCATTGATTACTGAAACTAATGATGAAGCAAATAAAATAATAGCATCATTAGGAAAGAGAATAAAGATCAAGCAATTAGGGGAGATAAAGAAGTATCTCGGTTTGAATATAAAGAAAACAAGGAAAGGTTTTAAGATATCTCAGGAAGATAAGATAAGCAAATTACTAAAAGATTACAAGATGGAGCTTTGTAAGCCAGCTAAGACTCCAATGAGTCAGGAGTTTAGCAACACTGATGTACAAAGCCCTGAGTTTGATAAGGTGATTTATCAATCTTTAATTGGTAGTTTGAGTTATATTAGTAATTGGTCTAGACCAGATATTTCGTACTGCGTGAATCAGTTGGCTAGATTCAATTCTGCACCATGTGAAAGACACTGGATTGCAGCTAAGAGGATATTAAGATATCTTAAAAAGACAATGGATTATTCATTGTATTTAGAACCAAAGGGTGATTTAATTTTGAGTGCTTATGCAGATGCTAGTTTTGCATCAGAAAGAGACACTAGAAAGTCGACTTCAGGAACAGCCATAATGCTGGGTAAGACATTAATAGGCTGGAAGTCAATAAGACAACAGCATATAAGTTTGTCTACTATGGAGGCAGAATTCTCCTGTTTATCATTGTTATGTACAGAGTTAATAATGTATAAACAAATGTTAATTGATATAGGTATAACTGTAGATTATCCTATAATTATACATGAAGATAATCAGGCAGCAATTCAAATGGCCACAAATATTGGAGTAAAAACAAGGAGCAAGCATACAGATCTAAGATACCTAAACGTGAGACAATCTGTAAGAAGTAAGATGATTCAGCTAGAGTACTGTATGTCGGAGGACAATTTAGCTGATAATTTTACTAAAGCCCAAGGTGCCAGTAAGCACCAGGAGAGTTGTGAAAAATATGGGATTAGATTGTAAGGTATTATATATTTATTTCACCCAAAAGGGGAGTATGTTAGGTATAACATTGATACCAAATATGGTTTGGGTGAATAAATATATAAAACTTAGATATCATGGTTTAAGTGCTTATCACTTTAAGCACAATGCAGCAGGCAATTAGCCAATTAAGGGTGCGGTTAGAAGTTACAATATAAGGAAGCATTAGAAGCTGGAAAGCTTACTGGCTGTAGCTGTAACTGTGATTACTGACTGTGAGTGCCTGTGACTGAACTGTTATTGTTTGCTACTGTTTGCTGATTACTGCGTAATTCTACTGAATATCCAGCGTTTGTTTCTCTGGAGAGTGAAACCGGAGGAGGAGAAGATATCTTTATCGGCTGATAAAGATATTGCAAGGACTCTTAACTTGGACTATACTAGTGAGTCTTACTGGATGGAAATACTGTGAATGACTTAATGGACTGAATGACAATGCTTAAACTCTAACTGGATTAAAAACTATTTAAACTACAAACAGTGTTTGTGTTCAGTGTGTGTATACTCTGGGGCCCTTCCACTCTCGTTTGGTTGCCTGGATTGACTACTGCTGCAATACTCTTCTAGGGGTTAATTCCCAAACCCTAACACCGGCACACGGTCGAAATGAGTGTTGTGAGGACTGGTCTCTCTCCGTTCGAAGTCGGTTGACCTCTTCCTCATCGCTGTCGGACGGGGACTCTAGGTCTTCATGGTGAGTTGATACTGGGTGTCTCTCTGAGCGAGGCGAGGTATCAGTAGCGAGTTTACGTTGCGTGCGTTGGTGCGGCGCATTTGGGCTGCCGATTTCTTTGTCGCCTCTGCTGCCGAGGCTTTTTAAGGGCATCGGTGAGGCGGATGTCCCCTTAGCCATAATTTTACTCTGGATCGTGCCGTCTTCTAGGCCCAGAACCAGGCGGTCCCGGAGGGCTTCTTCTAGGTCTGCAAATCCGCAGAGGCCTCCTAGGTTCCGGAGGTCCGCGATGTAATTGGCAAGGCTTTCGCCCTTCCGTTGGTCCCTCTGGTAATATTCGTGTCTTCTTACTAGGGTTGGCACGGAAGGCGCGTAGTAAGCCCTTAGTAGTGGCTCGAGGACGTCCCAGTCCATTTCTTTTACCTCTGCTGGCTTGGCAAGTGATTTTGCCATCTTAAACACGGTTGGCCCGCAGTGAGTTAGAAAGATAGCTCTTTTTTTTCCGGTTGTTGCATCTTTCAAATTGTTGGTCTCCAGAAACATCTGGAACCTATCCATGTAGGCCTCCCAGTCTTCGGTTTCTGGGTTGAATGGAGCGGGTGGTACGGCACCGCTGGCCATGTTGCCGTTGATGGTGCGTGATCAACCACGTGCTCTGTAGGTTGCTCTGTAGGTTTAGTCAGCTCTTCGGTCTCCGCATCTCATCCTCATCGCCAGTGTTAAGTTTGGAGAATAAGGAGACCAGACATCTGACCAGTGACTTCAACTCTTTAATAATAACAGGAATCAGAATGGAACAGAGCAAAGCTATGGGCAGCAGCAACCCTTTTATAGGGTTAGCTGCTGCCTTACTAACCAATGAAATTGTGCAACAGGTTCCAACTACTGACCAATAAGGACAGTCCCAGGAGTGGCCAATCAGGGACTGGTTCTGGCCCAATCCCAAGTTGTTGTACAAGGACCAATCAAGTGTGCAGGTTTTCAACCCCTAATTTGCATTTAGGTTATTCACTTTTATTGATTCACAACATTCCCCATTTTCTTCTGCTTCTGTACACCCAGCCTGAATGTCTTCATCAGTGCTTGGATTCAAATAATTTAACAATCAGTTCACCCAGGGTCAAGTTGGCTGTTGTGGGAGGCATGACCCAACCTGACCCTAGACTAACCGGTTGTTAAATTACTCACAAACACACTATCAAAGTGGATCCTGGGCGCTGTGCTGCAATGGAGAAATGGGCAATGGAGTGGCTGGCACAAGGAAAGGAGGAGAAGCAGGAAAGCAGCCCCTTTCTCCATTGCAGCGCAGCTCCCAGGATCCACTTTGATAGCAGGGGAAGGTAATTTAACAACCGGTCCATGTGAACCGGGGCGAACCAGCTGAATCCCACCACTGGTCTTCATGCTATCTTTTACTACTTGCTTATGTCTCAGCAAAGATCAAGAGAGAGTATAAAGAGATTCATATCTTCTATGGTCCATGGGCTTTTCTTTCCTGAAAGAACTACTCCCTGCAGTATTCCAGCTCAGTGTTTCTCAACCTTGGTCACTTTAAGATATGTAGTTTGAGAAACATTATTCTAGTTCTTCTCTGGTCATGAGAGTCAGCTGGGTGACTTTGGGCAAGTCATTCCTTCCCAGCCCTAAATGAGCATCAGGCTCTGGGTGTTTCATTTTTCTGGGTAAAAAATAAAACACCTCATTGCATCATGCATTCAGAGTTTCAGAATGCAGACTGACTTACGACTATTTATTTAATGAACATTCGAAATGATGACAGCATTCTAAAAAGTGATTTATAATGGGTCCTCACCTGGCTACCGTTGCAACATCCCTGCGGTCACATGATTAAAATGCAGGCACTTTGCAACTGGAATGTATTTAAATGGTTGCAGCATCTTGGGGGTCACATGATCACATGCAACCTTTGTGGGTGGTTTCCAGCAAGCAAAATCAATGGGGGAAGCTGGATTCACTTAAAGTACCATGTGATTCACTTAACAACCTTGGCAAAAATAAAAAGATAATAAAAAGAGTGCATCGCTTAGCTTTCTGGTCCCGATTGTGGTTGAAAGTTGTGAGAACTGCAGCAAACATAGGGCCAAAGAAACAGATTCTGCAACCAAGAAGTCCAAATGCTAGGAGCAACATTTTTTTCTGGGAAACAGTTGCATGTCAATTGCACTTCTTATTCAACTGATTAGTTCATTATAGCCTATCGTTGTGCAATCTCAGTGCATGCACTCAGTCACTGGTCATCTCTCAACTGGACTACCGCAATGCATTCTACATGGGGCTGCCCTTGAAGAGTATTCGGAAGCTAAAACTGGCAGAACGCAGCAGCACTGACAGTTTTAGGGGTCCCCGGGTGACCCATGTTAACACCACTGTTGCACAAACTGCACTGATTCCTGGTTTGCTTCAGGGTTCGATTCAAAGTGTTGATTTTCACCTTTAAAGCCCTTTACCTCAGATGTCCATGTTATCTGAGGAACCATCTCATCCCAATGGGATTGGCTCACTCAACTCATTCCAATAGAAGGGGCAAGCTGTAGACCAGGGGTGTCCAACCTTGACAACTTTAAGACTTGTGGACTTCAACTCCCAGAATTCCTCAGCCAGCAAAGCTGGCTGAGGAATTCTGGGAGTTGAAGTCCACAAGTCTTAAAGTTGTCAAGGTGGGACACCCCTGCTGTAGACCCTGTTGGTCAAGGAATTCCAGCTGGTGGGGTCCAGGAGAAGAGCTTTTTCTGCCATGGCTCCCACTCTTTGGAACATTGGTCCCTTCAAGATGAGACCCACCACTACCCTACTTACTAGCACTGATGATGATACCTAGTTTGGGTAATGAAATGCCTGCAAGAAAACAACCAAGCTCGGAGAACATCCAGGACCCATCTTTTCTACTATGCGCTACACATTCTCCTTTATTGGTAACCCTATCCTCTTGGTCTTCACAAAGGGCATGAAAATCTGGCTTTGGGGCCCCAATGGCCTCCCACTCTGGAAGTGATCAATAGATTAGGAGAAGATACCACGTCTACCCCGTTTACATGTTGCTCCCTTTTATGCAGTGTCTTCTTAATGTTAATATTTTAATTTAGTGCTTAATGTTTTTAACGCTCTTCATCAGGGGTGTCAAACTCAAGGCCTGGGAGGGTGGATCTGGTCTGCAGGGTGTTTAGATCTGGCCTGTGAGGCCACCCTCGAAATAGCGAAGGACCGCCCCGCAGTGCCTCCTCCAGTGAAAACGGAGCTCGTGAAGCTCCATTTTCACTGGCAGAGAGTTGCAGTAGCCACCCCAGCCTAAAACGGAGCTTGGGAGCCCATTTTCGCTGACAGAGGGTTGCAGTAGCCGCCCCAGCCAAAAACGGAACTCGGGAGCCCATTTTCGCTGACAGAGTGCTCAGGCCCCCACAGGTGCCCCCCTGACACAAGTGACATCATGCTGGCCATGCCCACCCTAGCCACACACACCCCAGCCCCCTGAGGTCAAACGCATGATGCGGCCCTCACTTGAATCGAGTTTGACATCCCAGCTCTACATGTTTTATATTATGTTTTATAGCATTTTAAGCCACCCAGAGTCGCTCGACAGTGAGGTGGGAGGCATATACGTTTAATAAATACAATAAATAAATAAAATGTGCAACTGTCCTTGATGTGGATGCTCCCTGTTTGATCAAAGGTGAGGTCTCTACTCTCAGATGACAAACTTAAGAGTACTCCGTATCTCGGGAACTTCCGGTTTGTCGGCTTCGCAAGCGGCAGGGATTTGTGAAGCTGCGCGATCCCTGCCGCGCTAGTTGCTTGGGGCTCCGACCCAGACGGGTACGAGCTAGGCCACTTGCAGGGGCAGCTGAAGGTAGGGGATCCGGAGAGGGGTTTGGGGTGTTGCAGACCCTCCCCGCCGGTAGAACCCCTTTTCCCAGGACGGTGCAGCGGGTCCGTAATGGCCGCCACAAAGAAGCTGGCAGCCGGGTAAGAATGCGCAGGAGGAAGTGGAGAAAGTGCTTGAGAGGAGAGAGTTTTTCTTGGCTCCTAGGACTCTAAGACATATTTAATAAAATTCCTGAAAAGTATGACTTTCTGAATAATACCTGCCAGAAGAGGAAAAAAAGCGGCTGTTTGATGGTGCTGAAAGGATAGCTTTCCTCTTTTCCTACGGAATAAATAACTGGATATTAAGAAACCTATTTTTTAGGTGAAAATTGGTTTTAAGCGATGAGTGGGAAGAGAGAGGATTAAAAAGAAAATATTTGTATGCTAAGACTTTGTTGGAGCAGATGCCTTAAGGATTTGAAGACTAGAAGATATTGCAATAAGATTTTAAACAGATTTGGACTTTCTTTCTTTTGATTGATATTACCCCAGAAGGAGAAAGTGAGAACTCTGCCTTGGTTTGGACTGACTGATAACTTTGGGACTGTTTTATTTTTTTATTTTCTTTGAATATTCTGGTTGTTGTAAGAAGAAAGAAGGGGAAAAGAAAAGAAAAGATTTATAATGGCTCTTTCTGTTGAGGAACTAAGAAAAGAATATGAACAAGCAAAAAAAATGGTAAAGATGGTGTGAAGAAGCTTTCCTTTTTTAGAAATGGCGCTTACTAACTATCAACAAACATTACAACAGATGAAGACAGCAGAGGAACAAGAAAGAAAGGAAGGAGCCATTTTTAATGAATCTCAGAATTTGATCAAGAAAGAAGGAAGAGAGAAAAGAAGAAAACTAAAGGACTTAAGATCTAAAAACATTTAAGAAAGGGAAAATAAGGTGCAAAACCAATATGATGATAGTAAACAAAAGGGAAAAGGAATACGACAGAGAAGGGAAGCCGGTAAGGCAGAGGTTAGAAGAAGGGGGTAGAAAGGTTTGTTGGGAGAAGAAAGAAAGGGAAAAGGTGGAGAAAAGCTACAATGTTTTGAAATTAAATGGAAAAAGAAATTTTTTATGGATAATGGATAAAGTATAATTTAAAAAAAAAAAGATTTTGCAAGGTACATAAGATGAGATGGTAGTATTGTAATGGTTTAAGAGTTGATAAGAGATTAAAATGTTAAAATGTTTAAAAATGATTGGCTTTAAAATTTAATAATAGGGAGGTTTAGAATACTGTTTTAATTAAAGAGTTTAATAAGATTATGGTATTGATGTTATTATAAAATTTTTATTATAGTATCTTTTTTAATATTTGGATTTATTGTCTAATTATGTACTTAATTATTTTGGATGTATTAGTTAGATAGAATGTACCAAGCAAAATCGGATTGGGTATTGGATATTATTTTAAAGATTAATTTGACTAACTTAGGGGGAGATAGAAAGGCATCATACTCTGATTAATGATTTCAGGAGAAACTTATTTTCTTCTTTTTTATAAGGAATGAGACAAAGGGATGATAAAAATGGACAAAAGATACAAATATAATGATTCAAACTAAGATGATTAATTAAGATAGAATTAAGAAGGGTGAAATATGTGGAGAAGTTAATATAGAAGGCTTAGAATGGTAAATAAAATAAGTAATGATATGTAAGATGAGCATGAATATAATTGAAGTCCATGAAGAGAGAGACACCTGGGTCCAAGTTACTTTCCAAAAAGATTTTTTTATGTTTTGTGTGTTGTGTGTATATGTTTTTTTGGGGGAGAATTAGTAAAAACTTGTAGAAATATAGAATGAGAATAATGGTAACTAAGTCAGAAAGAAATAGATGAAATAATAATAATGATATTGAATAAGAGTAAAGAGAAGTAAAGAGAAATTGAATAAGAGGTTTTGGTATGTTATATGGAAATGGTTTAAAACAGAATCATAATTTATCTGACTTGTTAAATTTACAATGAAAAAGGTTTAAACATGTAATGAATAATGATAATTTGTGTGTTTTAAAAATTAATAAAACTTGTTTAAAAAAAAAAAAAGAGTACTCCGTATCTCGTGTTCATATTTTATCGGCTTTCCTACTTTGCTCACTTGCTCACTTTTAAAGAGCTTTAGAGGCTCTCCCTGATTCACATTCTCCATCCAGACGGAATCTTGTTGCTTTCCAGATATGCCGTCAGCCAGAAATGAAATGAAAGGGAGCTCCACGGTGAGTCACAGGCTGGAGAGACAAGCTGGGAGGGATATGGAAAAAATGAATGAAGCATGGGTGAGAAAGACAACAGCAACTGGCCTGTATTCCATTTATGCCGGGAGGGAGGGAATTGAGCAGGGGGACTTACAAATGAAGCTGAGATTTTTGGGGAGACATCTTGCAAAAGCTTAATCATGTCCTATTTACTAAAAACAACCTTGATTATATGCAGGGAAAGCTGAGAAGGTTGCAGTGGGTGGAGAAATGCTTATAATACAATAGGACACCGGCCTCTAGTTTAGGTGGTTTTGCAAAATAAATAAAAGGGGGAGGTCAGAAAATTAATAGGGGGTAAATCCACTTATTTCCCATAATTATGAGACCAATTCTCCATAAAGAGAAGCCTGGAGCCATGCCTCCATGTCTCTGAATCTCAATTGCTAGTGGTGAACCAATAGGGGAAAACTCTTGCTTTTAAGTGGCATGGAAACTTCTAGCTGAGAAATGTACAGGTAGTCCTTGACTTACGACCACAGCTGAGTCTAAAATTCATGTTGCTAAGGGAGACATTTGTTAAGTGAGCGTTGCACCATTTTACGATCTTTCTTGTCACAGTGAATCATTGCAGTTGTTAAATTGGTAACATGGTTGTTAAGTGAATCTGGCTTCCCTGTTGGCTTTGCTTAGCAGACAGTCACAAAAGGGGATCATATGACCCCCTGGGGCACTGCAACCATCTTAAATATGAACCAGTTGCCAAGCCTCCAAATTTTGATCATATGACCAAGGGGATCCTGCAACAGTCATAAATGTGAAAAATAGTCAGAAGTCATTTTTCCCCCAGTGCTGTTGTAACTTTGAATGGTCACTAAATGGACTGTTGTAAGTGAAAGACTACCTGTATACATTTCTCGGCTAGATGCTAGATGAAGTAGTTTGCTGGCTATCCTCAAAATAGAATAGAATAGAATAGAATAGAATAGAATAGAATAGAATAGAATAGAATAGAATAGAATAGAATAGAATAGAATAGAATAGAATAGGAATAGAATTCTTTATTGGCCAAGTGTGATTGGACACACACAAGAATTTGACTTGGTGCAAATCAGGGGTGGGATACGACAGGGTTAACTACCGATTCGGGATTTACGAGGTTCGGTGATTTATGATGGGCTTCCCTGCACGCTGAGAGCCACGTGCCTGTAAATCGTCATCAGCAGCTGCCTGCAGAGAAGCAGCCTTTGAAACAGCCCACTTTTCCTGCTTTTTTAACTGCAGCTGTGCCTTGTTCAGCAGCTGAAGTTGAAAAATCAGGAAACAAAGATCATGTAAGAGCCCGGGTGGGTGGGTAGGAAAAAAACATCAGCAGACATAGAACCGGTTCTATGTCTGCTGCTCTTCAGAGCTTCCGGTTCTACAGAGGTGGACAGAACTGGTAGAAACCCACCCCTGGTGCAAATACTCTCAGTGTACATAAAAGAAAAGATACTATTCATCAGAAATCAAGAATCATAAGGTACAACATTTAATGATAGTCATAGGGTACAATAAGCAATACAATAGGGTACTAGGAAACAGTCAATATAAATCGTAAGGATGCAAGCGACAAAGTTACAGTCATAAAGACATAAGTGGGAGGAGATGGGTGAAAGGAAGGATGGGAGGATTAATAGTAATAGTAATGCAGACTTTGTAAATAATTGAACAGTGTTGAGAGAATTATTTGTTTAGCAGAGTGATGGCTTTCAGGGAAAAACACTTCCTGTGTCTAGTTGTTTTGGTGTGCAGTGCTCTATAGCGTCATTTTGAGGGTAGGAGTTGAAACAGTTTGTGTCCAGGGTGTGAGGGGTCTGTAAATATTTCCACAGCCCTCTTATTGACTCGTGCAGTATACATGTCCTCCATGGAAGGCAGGTTGGTAGTAATTGTTTTTTCTGCAGTCCTCATTATCCTCTGAAGTCGTGATTACATAAAGAGAAAGAAAGTCACCCTAACCATTTAGTTGCTGAGACCCACGCAGCGAGTAAACTTTGGTTGAAGATATCCACACAGTTTATGAAGGAGACATTTTATCTGTCTTTGAACCTTCTTCCCCATCGTTGTATGTAGGTATGAGATCCAAACATATCATTAGTGTTAGTCCTTGACTTAAAACTATTTATTTAGTGACCACTTAAAGCAAAGATCCCCAAACTTGGCAACTTTAAGACTTGTGGGCTTCAACTCCCAGAATTCTTTGCCAAGTTTGGAGACCTCTGACTTAAAGAAACAATAGCACTGAGAAAAGTAACTTCCTACCGGTCCTTGCTCTTACAACTGCATCAGCATCCTCATGCTCATGTGATCGAAATTCAGGCACCTGGCAACTGGCATGCATTTATAATGGTTGCAGCTTCCTTGGGTCACGTGATTGTCATTTACAATCTTCCCAGCCAGCCTCCGACAAGCAAGGTCAATGGGAGAAGTACACTGAGAGCTTATGAACTGGAGACAAATTCCTTCCAGTTTTTGAGTATTCAAAAGTACTCAATTCACACTTTCAGGCAGGTCTTGGGCTACTAGATCTGGAATGTTCATGCAACGGCAATTCTCTTACTAAATAAATCCAATATTGTGTTGGAGTTGACCAGGCTGAGCACAAGGGCGGAGTCAAGTACATCATCAGTCTCAAGTCCTTCGCGCCCACAGAGATCTTAAGTCCAGCCTACCTTGAATTCTGTAGAATTCTGTCAAACCCAATCACATCGCGGTCCGTATCATGACGTGTCAGTATTGTTTTTGCCCTTGCGGAGTCAGGGTGGGTGTGGCCTGCATCCGGCACGCATGATTAACACCCTTGCTATAGACTCTAATCTACCACCAATTTGCTTTGACTGTTAGTACTTCATTTTCTTGCAGAGTGTTAACATCCAATAAACCTGTATTCATTTGAACCACCTTGACTCCTGATTTCCTGTGCTTGACAATTTTGGAACTGCACAGTTTACTGGCTCGAAAACACACTAAGCCATTAAAAGTTTGTCAAGCAAATACAGCCCTTCTGTTTGTAACTAATCTGATGTTCTGGGAATAGGAACACCTGCAGAGCACATATATAAGAATATATGTGCTCTGCAGGTGTTCCTATTCCCAGAACATGTGCTTAATCAAACAAGTGGTAACAGAATTTATTTAGTTTTGGGTTTGGCATATTATTAGGTGAATTCAGCCACTGTGGGTTGGACCCTTTGATCTGTGGTAGCCTTGCCTAACTTGGCACTTTCTAGATGCCGTTGGGGCTGTCGGAGTTTAAGTCTGGAAGGTATCAGATTGCAGGAGGCTGATTCATTGCTTAGTATATTGTCTGAGCCCAGTTAACTATGTTTTATTCAATAAAATCTGATTAAACCAGCCATAGGTTAGCATGATGCATGATCAATTAGATTACATCTTGTTTCTGCAGGAGCTCATTAGACATCTACAGGGAGTTCTCCGTGTGAAACAAGATATGAGGACAATTCCTGTTTCTAGTATTGTTCAACAATAGATCACACAATTAATCTATTTTTTGTTTTCACCATTAATCCGTTTATTAATTAACGTGGTTGCTTCTTTTTTGCTTACTTGGGAATGTTCTAAGGGAGAGAGAGCTTTTAAAGGATCTTGAAGCAAGTTTATTTGGCTACCAAGTGGCCCCAAAACATAGGGAAACAAGGAAGGAGGTTTAGAAGAAGTGAGAAGCAAAACCAGAGAAAAAAGAAAATATTATGGACATTAGTGCCTAGGTTGGTTGATTATATGCAGTGTTTGGTTTATGAAAGGTGTAACATGAAATGAAAGCTTTAGAAATGAGTTGGAAGATGACTCCTATAATTCCACGCATGGCCTGACTTACTTTAAACAAAAAGGCAGAGAAATGAAGTGTAAAAAAAGAAAGCAAGGCAACAAAAGAGCCAAAAGGAGTATTTGTTGCTTATTTTTTCTTTTGCTAGGGAAAAAAAACCCAACTCCCCAGGGATCTGCTGAATGAAGCTACCAATCACAGCTACATTAAACCAGATAGTGTGGCTTTAATAGCTCACTCCTTCTTGTTGGTAGTGATGCCTTAATTGTGCCACGATGAACCTAATTACAAATGCCAGTTTCCTCCAGCAGAGGTTCTTGGGTGTTTCATTGCTTTTTAAAAAAAATTTTTTACAGGTACTGAGAGTACTGTAACCCTAAATCCAGAGTAGGTGTCACCTCTGCCTCTCTTAGTGATTTGTCATTTATTTATTGCATTCAGTTGTAGAAAGTTAGCACCCACCTCTCTCCTAGAAGAATGAAATATTTTGAGAAATATTTAAAAAAGACAGAATATTGTATTTCCCTGGATGAGAAATTGAGAAACATGTTTTTAGAGGGAGAAAGCAGCCCCTGCCTTTCTTAATAGCCCTCAGCAGATGTCAGCACTTAAGAGATAAAGAGCTTATTGAAAGAAGCCAAGTTTCTAGGTAGCTCCATTCATGGGCAAAAATTCCCTGCAGCAAGGTCTGAAAAAAGGTAAGATTAGCCCTCAGCCACAATAGGAATTGCCCAACGCCCCTTCATTGAATCAGCCATCCAAACTTCAACCAAACTTAGCTCAAACATCTAGAATTTGTACTTTGCCTATAGAGACAGCTATGATCCCTACATAGCCCCTACATGGCCCCACGGGAGTCTGACAACAGCCAATAGAATACATGTTCTTGCACAGGAACAGGAAGCTCAAGTGCAAAGCCCAGAGAAGGTATAAAAACCTCTCACTCTCAACTCCATGTGTTCAGCTGCCCAGAATCACATGTGGCTCTGCTTCATCAATAATCACCATCTTTCACCATCTTTTCAATCAGCCTCCATGTTTCCAGTGTCTTTCTCCCAGCTTGGAACTGAACCAGATGGATATTTCTTCCAACAGTAGAATGGCATTGATCAAATATGGCAGCGCTTTAACATGTAACCAACATAGCACTTCATTTACTTCTTGTAAAAAGGATATAACTGGAAGCTTTTAAGAAGAGACTCAACTGCCATCTGCCCCAAATTATGTAGCGCCTTCTGCTTGGACTAGATGACCTAAAAGGTCCCTTCCAACCGATGGTGGGATTCAAAAAATTTTTTACTACTGCTTCTGTGGGCGTGGCTTGGTGGGCGTGGTGTGGCTTGGTAGGCATGGCAAGGGAAGGATACTGTAAAATCTCCATTCCCACCCCACTCCAGGGGGAAAGTTACTGCAAAATCCCATTCCCTTCCCACCCCACTAACCTGCTTTCCAGCTCCGTTCTCCTGTGCAGGGCAACAAAAGAAGACCCAGCCAATCAGCTGGGACTCGGGAGGCAGAGAATAGATGGGGGCGGGGCCAGTCACAGGTGGTATTTGCCGGTTCTCCAAACTACTCAAAATGTCCACTACTGGTTCTCCAGAACTAGTCAGAACTTGCTGAATACCACCTCTGCTTTCAAGTCTGTTAATCTGTTAAATAAAAACTCAATGCATAACTCTGTTAAGGATTCCTCCTCTTTGATTGGTGGCAACCCCTTTGCTGTTGCATATCTAAAGGAATTTTGCTCAAGAAGTTTATCATGTCTGGTGGACTTAACCACAGTCCAATCACCTGAGTTATAAACCTGTCATTTCAAATAACCTGGCCCTATGCCATGGCGGGCTGCACCTTGAAACATGGATTAACCAGATCCATAGCCTGCAGGGCTTTATACAATATCATCTCCTTCACTATCAGCATAACAAGAACTAACAATCTGATCATTATTTTACACACTAGAGCCTTGTCAAAAAAAATTTTTAAACCTCAACATGGTTCTACTTTTCTAAGACTTTGCAATCTTAACTCAGATTCCACCTATTCTGGGTGTCCTTGCTGAAATCTCTTGCAATCTCCTAAAATACTAAAAGGGGCAAGATTTTGGCAATCCCTCCCAGTTTCTGAGAGACTTATTTTCTAAAATAAATAAATAAATAAACCAAAATGTTTAAGTCTGCTTTTCTGTAGACATTTAGAGCTGCTATGGGTATGTTGCAATCTATTGGTGTTGCAGCGCACAAGTTGCTGTGGCACACAAACCACAGAAAGCTACTGTGGTTTTTCTGCAGGTGTTTTTCTGCTGGTTAGCCAGCTTGGAATCACAATGAAGGAAATTCCTTCATAATCAGATTTTTTTTTCTCTGTATCATTGTATCATTAAGTCTAATAAATGACAAGGTGTGAGAAGACAAGAGAACACAGATCAAGGAAGCCTTTATGGGCAATCCACTAACACACATCATTTTAGAACAGTTGCGAGAAAAATAATTGCAGTTGACAAATTCAGCAAGTGGTATGTGGAAGAAAAAATGTATAGCCTTGACCTAAGGGGGAAAAAATTATGAACATGCCAGCGCTTCTTGCTGTAAGATGTGGGAGGATATTCACCATTTATTCCCCTTGTCTCCACCCTCTAAAAATAGGAAGGAATGTAATTAATTTTTCAGACCATCTTTCCTTAACATAGCAGAGTGTAACCGTCATGGATTAAAGCTCCCATCATCCCCAGTCAGCATGACCATTGTGGGTGTGTGGGTGTGTTACAACACTGCGCACTGTGGGAGAATACTAGATCAGGGAAATGCTGTTTCGGACTATATATCCTTCATAATAGTGCAATGTGATATAAAAGTTCAATGTGTCAAACAGTCCTCATCAGCCTGATGGTGTTTTGGAACATTATTTGCTTGCTGGCTTACAGTTTGAAATCGTTTTGATGAGTCTTTCTCAAACTTGGCAACTTCTGCTTTAACAAAGCAGAATTAGATTTGAGGAAACAAAACAACCACTTCACAAACGCATGGCACAACACAGGAGATCAAACCTACAACAACACGATTCAGTAGTCTGTCTGCATCTAAAAAACAAAGGTCACCATTTTTAAGACCGCAAAGTTCATATTCTGGACAGAGAGGACCACTGGTTTGAAAGAGGGGTCAAAGAGGCCATCTACCTTAAAATTGAGTAGCACTCTCTCAACAGTTTGGGAGGGACGCGGTGGCTCAGTGGCTAAGACGCTGAGCTTGTTGATCAGAAAGGTTGGCAGTTCGGCAGTTTGAATCCCTAGCACCACGTAATGGAGTGAGCTCCCGTTACTTGTCCCAGCTTCTGCCAACTTAGGAGTTCGAAAGCTTGTAAAAATGCAAGTAGAAAACATAATACAAATAAAATATCTTTTTTTGAGAATAGCATGGTCCTGGGTTATCACTTCTCCATACAGACACAAACTCAATTTCATATTTGTCTTTGTGTTATAACTTATTAACCCTTATCACCCATATCTTATTACTATTTTAACATTTTCTTAATATTTTTCCCTTCCTTTAGTTTTCTTGACCTTGCTTTTAATTATCTCATTCCTTGTTTTGTGAAAACCCAAATAAAATTTTTACCAAAAAAAATGCAAGTAGAAAAATAGGGACCACTCTGGTGGGAAGGTAACAGCATTCTATGCGCCTTAGGCGTTTAGTCATGCTGGCCACATGACCATGGAGACGTCTTCGAACAGCACTGGCTCTTTGGCTTAGAAACGGAGATGAGCAAACCCCCCCCAAAAAAACTGGAAATGACTAGCACATATGTGCGAGGGGAACCTTTACCTTTATCTCCCAACTACAATACAGTCCTTTCAGTAATCTCAAGAAGTTCCACACCCATTTGCAATCTGATTCAGGTGACCCTGAGGTTACAGATAAACCTCTTCAGTCACCATGACCAGATGACTGCAAAGAATATCAATCCTTCCATTCCCCACCATTCAGTCAGAACTGAAGAAGCTTCTTGGATGAGAAGTGAAGTGTTTTCAAGGAAAAACAACTGAGAAAGTCCAGTTGCCTTTTGAAAAGCACCTTTGGGACGACCATGATCTGGATGATTGAGAATCTCCATAAGCATTTCTTCTCCTTCCCCAAGTCCATTCACATATTCCATTATACCATCTGTGCCGTGACAAGAGTCAATTAACCCATCCAAACAATCCTCAAATTCAACCCTCTCTGGTGTGCAGGAAAAAGATGTTTGTAACCTATACAAGAATTCAGTTACAATGTAGAACAGCTATATGGGGTTCGTGTAACATATAATCAGAAAGTTTAGACTATGAAACTACATGCCTCTGTTTTTAAATAAGTGCAAGTAAACCCTTTTGTTGTAGTAGATTGTTCTTCTCTAAAACGTCAGAAATGTAGAAGCTTTTTCGAAGATATGGGACAAAGGAAGGAAGATGTGAATTGTGTGCCTCACAAGAGCTGGATGCACATAACATAGTAAACCTTAAATAAGGGTTAACAAACAAAGCCCTGAAGTTTATGTAACATGCTATAACAATAAATAAACAAGTAAACCACATACTATAATAAAACTGTATAATAACCAGAATCACTTGTTTGGTGAGATGGGCAACTATTTAAATAGGATGGATGGATGGATGGATGGGTGGGTGGGTGGGTGGATAGGTAGGTAGGTAGACAGATAACATTCAGATTTATGACTGATGCAATGTTCTGGAGTCATGTTATCCCCATTTTCTGACCTTCTGACAAGCAAGGTCAATGGGGAAGCAAAATCCATTTAACAACCATGTTACTACTTTAACAACTGCAGTGATTCACTTAACAACTGCAACAAGTAAGGTCTTAATGGAGCAAAAGTCACTTCACAACTGTCTCACTTAGCAACAGAAATTTTGGGCTTAATTGTGGTTGTAAGTCGAGGACTACCTGTAATATCTTCCCTCTTATATCAATCCTATTCTGGAGCATCTGTCACAGATGCAAAATCCATCAGGTTTTATCATCCACTAATAAATTATAATGTGAGCAATGACTGAAACCGAAGTGAATTCCATGATGATGGTAGCTTTCTGATAATCCAAGAATGGCTAGAGAACATCCTAATTAGTTGCATGGAAAGGACATAGCCCAGAACTTGCAAATAAACAGGCATTAAAATAAATATAAAAATAACTCCCTTCACACTACAGTTTACAGCAAATCTAAGACTGTGTTTATACAACATGCATATTTATTCATAGTTACCATGGCTTATCAAATTAACCTAATTTAAACAACCGCGTGGGCTGGGGCAAAATGTATTCAGTGCAGTGAGGTAGTATGTTGAGCAAGGGTGGTGAGCTTTGCTATATTTAGTTCGTAGGCTTGACACAACCTGCTAAGTCACAAACAAGAAAACTACATTGTGTCTTAGCATGTAAACACAGCCAGTGTGCAGCAGGAAAAAACAGGAAGGCAGTACACCCCCATTCTTAGTCTAGAAGCTTGACCTGATCACTCGATTATTCCCATTTTGCTTTGTTTTATGAATCTATAGACCGCTTCCATCAGGGTTGCTGCCAACCTTGAGTTGTTTATTTAAAAACAATAAAGGTGGAATGTAAATAAAGATAGATAGATAAGATAGATATAGATGATTGATAGATGATAAATATAAATAGATGATAGAGATAGATGATAGAGATAGATGATAGAGATAGATGATAGATAAGACGATATAGATAGATGATAGATAGAGATGATTGATAGAAATAGATAGATAGAGATAGATAGATAGATGATAGAGGGGTAGATAGAGATGATTGATAGATGATAAAGATAGATGATAGATAGAGATAGAGATAGATAGAGATCGATTGATGATAGAGAGATAGAGATGATTGATATAGATGATAGATGATATATTAGATGATAGATAGATAGATAGATAGATAGATAGATAGATAGATAGATAGATAGATAGATAGATAGATAGATAAGAGAGAGGGAAGGAGAGGGAGAGAGAAAGAGAAAATGATGATCTGGGTTGCAAGGAGTAACAAAACCAAATTAAGAAATACACCACGGACTTCATCAAACGGGTCCTTTCGCACAACGTGAAAATCTCCCACGTGCAGGTCCGTAGAAATCTAACCAAGGTTAACTCACCTCACCCCTTTCCTAAGAGGTCTGTAGGGGGCGTGCATAAGCGCACCATCGTGCCTACCGTCCCTGTCCTATTGTTTCTCTTATTCTTTTATTTTTCTTATATGTACCCATTTCATGTATTCACAACTATGTATACACTTATACTTATTATCTTGTAAACAATTGGCAAATCAAATAAATAAAATAAATAAATAAACTGTAACCAAGGTGAACTCAGCCCCAAAGGGAAAGAGCCGTGATTTGTGGAGGGAAGGGAGGGGAGGGCAAGGTTCCCTCATCTTACACACACACACACACACACACAAAAGTGTACGTGTAGCTGCTTCTCCTGGCCAGCAAGCCCGGGCACGCGAGAGTCGCCCGACAACTTTTCTCTGCTTGGCAGGCAAAGGCAGCAGCGCGGCGATTCAGCGGCAGCAGAAGCAGCGTTTCCAAAGACGTCCAATGGCGATCCGAGCCCGGCCGGGCAATTGTCCAGTCCAATGAGAATCCGAGGAGCTGCTGTACTATCTGCCAATCGGGCCGCCTGTCACAGGAGCTGTGTCCCTGGAAGAGGAGGAGGAGGAGGAGGAGGAAGGGCGAGAGCCCGGCTCAGTCGCCCTGATTGCGGATTGGAGGCTCGTGGGAGCGCTCTGCCCGCGTCTGTTGCAGGCAGGAGCACGTTGGGGAAGCGGCGAGGCGAAGGCGGCTTGGCTTTTCAGCCTGGGAGGGGCGGTGGGTGGGTAGATGCCGCCGCCGCCGCCGCCGCCGCCGCTTGCTTCAGCCCGGGAGGCTGGCAGGTGAGCTGCGGCAACAAATCGCCGTGAGCCGCGGCGATCGCTCCTCTGGAAACCGAGCGAAGGCTTTGCGGAGCGGGAGCGCCTTGCTGGGGAAGGTAGGTCCTTTGTTCGGGGCGGCTTTAACCCAGCGCCGATATCGTTCTGGATCCGGGAAGAACTCGGTCTGCCTCCCCTTCTTCCCTTCCGAGGCTGGTGAAGGGATGCGGAATCCCGGGTTCTTGCCCGGACGCGGCGTCCTTCTGCTGGAGGGGTGGTCGCTCCCGGCTCGGCGTGGAGGAAGGAGCTTGGGGGGCGACCCGAAACCAGAGGAAAGGGGGACTGAGAGATGGGAAACGCGAGAAGGGAAAAAGTTGCCTCTGAGCGAGTGCAGAGCGCCCGAGCGGGACGTTCACCCTTTCTAGCCGAGGGTGAGATTTTGGAGCAAGAGGGCGAGGCGGGAAGGGTTTTCCGCAGCCGGCGGCTCATTCCCAATGCGGGGAAAGTCCGGATCAGCTCAGCCTCTGCTGCTTCCCACGTGCAGGTGTGTATCCTGGGCGGCTGTGCACACGCGTTCACTGGGCTGCTGCATCTTGACGTGTAACTTCAGCTCCCGACTGTTTCGAAGCCCATCTCTTCCAATATCCCGCTTAAGTGTATTGAGAGGCGTTGTAAAAAAAAAAAAGAACAACCAACCTTCCTTCACTGGAGCAATAGATTCTAAAGGGGCAAATTCCAGTTCACATCTTGTTCCTTTGAAATCAGAGTTTCTCCACCTTCTCCCCCCCCCCCCACCTTTTCCGATCTTGTTTTTCTTCTGTGCCCCTCCATCCAGATCCCAGTGACAAATGCAGCCATGGGACAGTAACTGGTGCATTTTGGGACATCTCCCAGGCACTTTGCTTTTCTGGGACCTCCTCAGATATGCCCTGGCCCACCTGCTAATTTTTCATCTGTGGCGCCTCTGAAATATCCTAGGGCTCCAGGGGCCCCATATGATCCCAGTGGCATAAACCACTCTTTTAAATTGTATTTAATGTGCAGTGCGATTGGGTGCATTTTTGTCACAGGCCTCTCCACTTCTTTTATCTAGCCTGCCTTGCAGGGTTCTTGTAAGCTTCCTTGATGCCGGCAGGAATGAGAAAGGCATATAAGCAATAGTAACTAAAATCCAGATCTGCATTTAAACCTTCTCAACACTTATAAATTACCCCATTTTTTTCATATTCTGCACCAAGATGCTCCCTTAAAAGGGCTGTTCGAGTTCTTTTTTTTTCCTTTCCATTTGAGACAGAGGAGGGGAAAAGATTACCATGGCATGATGACCTTTCTGGGCAGATAACTTTCATGGTTTACTGATGAGCTGTCTTCCACCAATGTTTAATCTTTAATTAAACATGATCCTTTCAGACCCTTTGATTCTTGCCCTCTCACCAGCATGTTTTATCCAGAGAGAGAGAGAGATAATTCATTAGCTTTCCCATCTGAACACTGACTAGAATAACTAATATGCTAAAATACTTTTACGGCTGGACTTAAAGTATTAATAAAGCATCTGCTGTTTTGCATTGCATCAGTTGCGTAAAGCTTTACCCCAATTAGCAGTCATGCAGGAGAACCAAAAGAAAATAGATGAAAGTAAAGGAACAGGGACCTCTGTCGATCCAGATGTGGTGGGTAGGACAATATGCAGGTCTGGATGGAGATATGGAACTGAATCAGAAGATGGTGCACCCTTGAAAAACCAGATGTGTATTTTGAGATTCTCCTATACACAGAGATGCTGTTACCTGTAGAAGGGCAGCTAGAAAAACCGGAATCCTTTGCCACTGGCATTCCCTTTGGGAGAAACCTGCTTGAATTGGGTTTTTTTTTTTTGCAATGGTTATGGTCAGATTAAACCACTTTTGGTGTATTCCATCCAACGCTGCCTTTTAAGATGGTGCAGATGCTTCAGCAAACGAAGAATGCATCCCATCTGGTTGCTGGCTAGAGATTGGCAATGGGCCAGCATCAACTAGTAGCCTGAACATCTAGAGGTCCTGCTAACCGGCCTCAAAAAGCCAAAATATTTTGCAGCCAATTTATTTAAAGGATATCTTGTCACTACAAACCAGTGCAGGCCTAGGGGTGTTCCATAGAGGCCGTCTAGTGATCTAGTATATCACTCAGATACAAGGGATATGGCCTTTTCTATGGTAGTTGCATCTTTATTGAATGCTGGAAATATGCCTGGCTTCCTTTCTGACTATTTCCACCTGGATTTTAGAGAGCCAGATAATCTTTCCTGCTTTTAACTGCACAATGATATTAGATGGTTTTTAATGGTCACATGTATTTATGTATTTATCAAATTGTTCTGAGGGCCTTGGTTTTAAAAAGTGGCATAAAATATTTATGTCCTGTAAGTAAAAATGTAAACATGGAGCCCAAAAGAAATGTGAGACCATCTATAAAAGGTTCAAATGCAAAAAGACTGTCAATCGCTTGTAGGAGCTGAGATTTCTATTTTTTAAGAAAACATCATTATGCTATTTAAACATTACAATGGAACAAGGAATAGGAGCCTTGGTTAAATCATCCCAAAAATCACATTTGTTAGTTAATGCCTGTGTGATGTCCTTGTGCAGTCAATTTCCTGAGTACTTTATCTGTTCGTACTTTACTCTATAGCATAATCTATATAAGAATGATTTATTAAACAAATCATAATTGACTGGATTTGCCCAACATGCTAACTATAAAGCATGGTTATATACTGCATCAATGTATTGACATAACAGACTGACCAAAGTTATGGCTTGTTATGAAGGATCAATCAAGTCATAATCTTTTAGCTAAGCATACTTCAGATTGTTTTTATAAGGAGAAAATGAGAAGGACAAGTTAACAAAATAGTTAAACTGATCATAGTTTTTTTTCCTTTACTCATCCTGCCTGGCTGAGGCTAACACCTCATGAAAGTAACAGAGTCAACTCAAATTCACAAAAGTTTGCAATCAAACATAGATCAGTCTTATTCTGCCTTATTCAGGAGAGACTCTTGTGTAAGATAGAAGTCCAAATCCATTGATTTTTAAGATCTCAATTCTTCTTCCCATGTTGTAGACTAAGTGATTTCCATAAAACTCAATCCCTTCTTAAGACTTGGAAGATCAGAGCATAGATAGTTCATTTAAGCTTGCCATAGCTTTACTTTTTTGTTGTTGTAACTCCATTTTTTTTCTCCACTGGTTTTTATTCACAGAAGCCAGTAGCCCAATAAATAGGATAAAACCCCCAATACAGAAATAACTCTTGATTATGAGTTATTAATTAATTCAATTACCTTGAATGCAAATTTTGGTTTATCTGATCATTCCAAATATTGAATCATATTTTGCATGGTGAGACCATTCTGTGTTGATTTGTTTGTTTGTTTGTTTAATTATGTGCCATCAAGTTGTTTTCAAATCCTAACTACATATTTTCCATGATAATCTTTCCCTAACACATTACATGTTGAGCCTAGACCAATTCCTGCTTTCCCAAATATCCTAAATTACTATCACCAGTGTCCTATCTTGTCCTCAGTGTCACTATCTTTTTACTTCCATCTAGACTTTCATTTAAGCTGCTCAGAGTCACCTTGAACCATGAGATGGGGGCACATAAATTTGATAATAATACTGCAATAACTGACAATTCCATTTGCTAAAGTTGTAAGCATGTATGTAGAAACAGAATGCTCATTTTAAAAATAGAATAGAATAGTACAGGGGTCCTCAAACTTGGCAACTTTAAGACTTGTGGACTTCAATTCCCAGAATTCCTCAGCCAGCATAGTTTAGCTGGCTGAGGAATTCTGGGAGTTGAAGTCCACAAGTCTTAAAGTTGCCAAGTTTGGAGACCTCTGCAATAGAATAACAGAGTTGGAAGGGACCTTGGAGGTCTTCTAGTCTCGTCCAACCTCCTGCTTAGGCAGGAAACCCTATACCATTTCAGACAAACGGTTATCCAGTCTCTTCTAAAAACTTCCAGTGTTGGAGCATCCACAACTTCTGGAGGCAAGTTGTTCCACTGATTAATTGTTCTGTCAGGAAATTTCTCCTTGGTTCTAAGTTGCTTCTCTCCTTGATTTGTTTCCACCCATTGCTTCTTGTCCTGCCTTCAGCTGCTTTGGAGAATAGCTTAACTCCCTTTTCTTTGTGGCAGCCCCTGAGATATTGGAACAGTGCTAACAGATCATTTACAACATACCTATTTCTGACTTCCTGTTGTCCAGAAAACCAAATATTATCCCTTTCACTTTTGAACACTGCAGTTTCACATCACTCTAGTTTTTCAACTTTGGCAACCTAAAGTTGCAGTCCACGTGTCTTAAACTTGTTGAAAAACACTGCCCGTGTGTGTATGTGTGTGTGTGTGTGTGTGTGTGTGTGTGTGTGTGAAACTGTGTGTGCACATCTTTAAAAGTAATCATCTGGCAGATCTAGTAATGAGTTGACACTTCCTCCCCTATGGCCCAGAAAAATGGTTAATCCACTATTAACTTCTTTTCCCTCTGGTGATGTTCTTGGGAGTGAAATCATTTATTTACGAATGGCAGAAAACTCCCCAAATTTCTGTCGGCTTCTTTTTGATTTTGCTAATTGATGTTTTATGTTGTGATTTGTCTTCCAATTGTGTTGACACAAGTTCCTGCAGTGATGGCTCTCAGCCCAATAAATGGGAGAGGGTATTATATTTCCAGTAATTTTTTTTTGTCTTGTGTCTCTGATTTTACGTTTTGGTATGAATCAGTGTGATGGGTGGGCCCCTAAACTGTGCTGATTCAAACCCACAAGGATGATTCATGCAAGAGGTAAATCTCTATAGTAGGTACTATAATAGTTACTAGTAGGAGCATGCAACTTTTTCAGGGTTAAGATATGGTCTTAAGCTAGAATAGATTTTACTGTATTTCATTGAAATGTAAATTGCATGAATGGTAAAATTAAATATTAATATAATCATTTCCAAGATACTGAATAATTTCCTATACTGGAAGAACTTTAACAGCCATGCCGAGGCTATGGAAATTAGAAGAAACCTCAGTTATACATCTTTATTGTGGATTATGTCTGCAAAATCTGTTTCCCTACCCCACTCCCCACCATACAAGTTATTTGTACAACATCTCCTTAGCTGTAGTCAGTTTTAGACAAGAAAGCTGAATTTACACTTTGTGCCTTTAAAATGGAGATAGGAAGGAATATCTGCAGAAATGTTATTGATTGCTTACAGTACAATTTGGCTGATACAAAAACCAAGCGAGGTCAGATTTCATTACCACATATAGTCCTCAACTAACAACAGTTCATTTAGTGACTATTCAGAGTTACAATGGCACTGAAAAAAGTGACATGACTGTTTTTCATTCAGATAACAGATAATCAGAGTTGGGAGGGACCTTGTAGGTCATCTAGTCCAACCCCCCACCCAAGCGGGAGACCCTACATCATTTCTGACAAATGGCAGTCCAATCTCTTCTTGAAAGTCTCAAGTGATGACGCTCCTACAACTTCCGAGGGCAAGCTCTTCCATTGGTTGATTGTCCTCACTGTCAGACAGTTTCTCCTTATTTCCAGGTTGAATCTCTCCTTGTTCAGTTTCCATCCATTATTCCTTGCCTGGCCTACAGGTGCTTTAGAATGTTGACAGCTTGTAGATATAATTGAATTGATTGATGACATGCCATCATCAGTTATGGATTTCAGGCATTTGTCAACTCTTAGCAACCACACAGGTAGATTTTTCTCCATGATGGCCTGTCCCCAACCTGGTCCTTCAGTGCACTCATTGCCATTGTAAACTGAATCTATTTATCGTGCTGCTGATTGTGGTCTTCTGTTTCCTTCTACCTTTCCAAGCGTTCTCCAGAAAGCTAAGTCTTCAGATATTAGGTCCAAGCAAACTAACAGAATAACAGAGTTGGAAGGGAGCTTGGAGGTCTTCTAGTCCACCCCCTTGCTCAGGCAGGAAACTCTATACCATTCCAGGCAAGTGGCTATCCAGTCTCTTCTTTAAAGCCTCCAGTGATGGAAAACTCACAAGCTATTCCACTGGTTAATTGTTCTCACTGTTAGGAAATTTCTCCTTAGTTTTAGGTTGGTTCTCTCCTTGATCAGTTTCCATCCATTGTTTCTTGCCTTGCCTTCTGGTGCTTTGGAAAATAGGTTGAACCCCCCCCTCTTCTTCGTGGCTACCCCTCAAAAATTGGAACACTGCTATCATGTCACCCCTAGTCCTTCTTTCTTATCATACCTAGGGATTCTTTGTTATTATACCTAGGGGCAACATAATAATTTGAGCCTGGTTGTTGTACTTCGAGTGAGAATTCTGGGTTAATTTGTTCAGTAAACTATTTATTCGTTTTCGTGGTTGTTTGCTGTATTCTTGGGAATCTTCTCCAACACTGAAGTTCAAAAGCATCAATACTCTTCCTAGCTTGGTTCTTCAAAGTCCAGTTTTCACTTCCATAGAACGTCACAGAACGTATCATGGGTTGCACAATTCTGACCTTTGTAGGTAAAGACATATCATGGGGTTTGAATGAAAGCAGCCTTTTTTTAGTGCATCATTAAAAGCACATTGAAGGCAAATGCTGAAGAAATGCGTTCCTAGTGCTTTAATACAGATAGCAGATGATCTGGGAAGAAGCAGGATACCTTCAATCCATCTTAGTTCAGTTTGCATAATAGAACCTAAGAACCTTGTTAATGCAGCACAGTTGGCCTTGAGAAAGGGGGAAATGGATTTTCTCCCAGAAATGAACTCTCTTTGGGGAAATGTTGTTTTATCTTTCACCCAAAACCTTCCCAAGGTTTCTCTTTAGTACAAACAGGAAGTGAGGGGGGTCTGATGCACTCTCTTAATGAGAAAAATCTTTCTTGCTTAATCTTAGATCCCATATTCAGACTGTCAGCAAGAGATTCTGTTTTGTGAATGCATTTCTACAGTATTAAAGGTGCACACATACTTAATGATATTTCATGATATTTAATATATTAACTAGTTTCCTTGAAGAACAATAGAAGTCTTTGACCCAATTTTCTTCCTCTTCCTTGATAAAACAAACAGAATCCTCTGCAAATGAATTCAGAGTTAGATGCATATTTTTTTTTCCTGTGCCAAGGATTAATAATCATTTTCAGGGCTCTGAGATTAATATAATAGATGGAGGGGGGATGCTGAGAAAGACTGTGAATAAGTTCTGTTTAGTTATCTGCTCAATATCAAGTCCAAATAATATCTTATTTTTGCATGCTATGCCAACGTATACTGCAGTCTTTTTATTCTTAATGTTATTTGCCCCTGACATTAGCTAATTGGGCTTTATCCCTCTTGCAAAGAAAGCTGGGCTTGAGACTCTTTTCAAAACTGCATTGCTTAAAATTAAGTATATTTTCACTTCTCCCTCTCTCTTTTTTCTAAATTGGAATAAAAAAAGCACAGTTCCCAGCATGATCTTCATTTATAAGCCCAGGATGGTGCACCTGGTCAAGCATGCTTAGCATACAGAATGACAGATGGCATTATAACACTGACAAAGTTTCATGTTGAGCCTGATGGCTGTGCTAACCAGACAGGTATCTATAATGCGGCATAGCTGCCCCCCTTGCATGAGCTCAGCAACTTATTAGCGGTCTCTTGATTTCAGCAGAATTGAACTGTTGTTAGCATTGTGAATGCATCATTTCCAAACTGTTTTTGTCACAAAACCATGGGTCTTTTTTTCCCCCATCTGAAAAATACACATTTTGGAAGTACAGAGCTGAGAGAATGCTCTTTTACATTCATTCATATTTATCAATACTGTTTATTTTCTGCCTGTCTGCTAATGCATTTTATGTTATCCAGTGTCAAATGCTGACAACCTGCAATTCATTAAAGACAACAAAGGAAAAAGAATGAGAGAAAAACAATTTTTAAGAAGTTCTTGTACATCTGAATTTCTGAGTACAAAATGTCTACGCATAGGGATCTAATGGAACTGCTGGTGAAGGTGATACTTTGAGAGGAGAAATACTTAAGAAACAACCAAAGAAGAATGGAGTCCAAACAGGGAATAAAAAAAGGCTGCTTATTTGCATTTATTAATATTGTAAATTCAAAATTGAAGCAGGTCAGTCTTGTTAGGGAGAGAGATTTCAGAGCTAGGGGAAAAACAGAGGTATCTCAAAAAGATCGTTAAACACAAGCAGATAGATACTGTATTTCAACCTTGGTTTTATCTGGAAAAAAGACAGTTAGTCCTTTGGTCTTGCATTCTGGGGGAAAAGAAGCCCAAATGGCTTTGAAATTCAAGATTACCTTATTCACTGTCATAAGAGGGAAGAGAAGGGAAACACTGCTAGTTTTTTTAAGTTTCTGTTTTAGTAACCTATAACAATAATGTAGAATTTCAGTATTTCTTGTGAAGCTTGTGTTTTTGACCTGATCTACTTTAAAAAAGTGACATTTAACAACCATGTTATTTGACAAAATACTTGGCAAAACATATCCTTAGTTTTGGTGGGTAGGGAGAAAAGGATATCAAAATGATGGTTTTCAGTCAAGAGTTTCATCAGAGGGAAAGAATATATGGTACATTTGACAAGCGGAGCAACTGGGCTACTCTTCACGAATGTTAACTTCAATCATCTCCTCTCTCGACCGTCACTAAGTCCGAGTTGAGCCTTGCTTGTCTTTCATCAGCCATCACCAACCAGTCTTTAAGGATCGAACCATCACAGAGTTTTTCAGAATCAGATGGACGGCTATAAAAATGTTTTAAATAAATGAATAAATAAATATTATGACTTTAACAGGTATACATATTATGCTCTTTTTATTGATGTTGTTTTGATTGTTGATCGGGAGCTACCCAGAATTTGATATGAGATGGACAGCTATATAAATGTTTTAAATAAATCAATCGAATGAATGAAGAGCTATTTCGGTCTAGGAATTATGGCACCAGACTGGAAACCAGGAGACTGTGAATTAAAAGTCCTGCTTTGGACATTAGGACTTTGGATCGGTCACTTTGTCTCAGCCCAGTCCACCTTACAGGATTGTTGTTTTTGTGGAAAATAGGAGGAAGAAGGAGTCATTTGTATATTCATCACCTTCAGTTATTTATTAAAACAATAAAGATGGTATATAAATAAACAAATATAAAAATACAATTTCTCATCCCTTCCTTTCTGGTAAGGAAGGAGAGTTTTAACTTGTATGTGGAGCTGTTTAATTGCTGCAAAGTGCGGTTTTTCAGAAGTTTTACTAAGGATGATCACTTGTAGTCATAAAGGACTGACCTAGAAGGAAGAGAAACTGTACAGATAGCCCTCGACTTATGACCACAATTGAGTGCCAAATTTATGTCGCTAAGTGAGGCATTTGTTAAGTGAATTTTGCCCCAGGTTATGACCTTTCTTCTCACCATTATTAAGCAAATCACTGCATTGTTAAGTTAGTAACATGGTTGTTAAGTGAATCTATCTTCCCCGTTGATTTTGCTGGTCAGAAGGTTGCAAAACGTGATCCCATGACCCCAGGACACTGCAACTGTCATAAATATGAGTCAGTTGCCAAGCAGCTGAATTTTGATCATGTGACCATGGGGATGCCACAACAGTCGTAAGTGAAAAAGGTTCAAGTTCAAATCTTTGTTGTCAGAGTACAACCTGTGTACAATGAGATTGGCTGAGCCTCCCTTCGTGCATCGTCCCCAATAGCCATAAGTCACTTTTTTCAGTGCCGATGTAACAGTTACTCAATGAACTGTTGGAAGTAAAGGACTACTTGCATAGGTAATCCTTGTGTAACAACCATTCATTCAGTGATAGTTCAAAATTACAGCGGCATGGAACAAAGTGTAGTTATGTCCAGGCTTTGAAGTTAATGGCCATTGCAGCACCTTCGTGTCATCAGAATTCGGATGATTGGCAGCCCACCTATATTTACAACCTTCGATTTCTGTGCTTCAATTTCCCTTCATCTGCCCATCTCTCCCTCCATCTCTGTCTCTTTGTCAGCAAAGGTCTCACAAAGAGTCAGGAACTGTTTTGGCCAAGTGTGCCTTGTTAGCAGTTGCTGGAAGGAGATGGCGAAAATCTGCTGAAGGCTGGCTGGGGACAACAACGGAGGTGGCAGAGTGCAGGGCTGCCAAAAACAGAAATTCAGGAAGCTAGGCGGGTGGGTGTGGGTGGGTGGGAGTTAAAGCAGAGGTGTTGTGGTTCGCCGGCAGCAGGTGCAGATGGCTGAGATCTCAGAGAGTCAGGACTCAGATGAGGGGCCTGTGTGTGATGCAGGGATGGGGCCAGGACCATCAGGGAGCGGAATGCTGCCTTCGGAGATTGTGGAGGCTGGCAGCGGCGATGAAGAGGTCCCCGAGGAGCCCGTGCCCAGCGTACGTGCGCGCAGGGCTGCTCGAAGGAAAGAGCAGCTGCAGCAACACGGGTGACTCGGGAATAAGGCTGCAAGGTAACGGCCCCTCCCTGAGAAGATAAAAGCCAGCTGAGAAACTGCAGATTTTTTGCAGAAGGCAAAGAAGTTTGATACTCGAGCGTGGGGGACTTTTGGAATATCTGAGTTGATGTTTGGAGACGCTTTGATTTATGGTTTAGGAACTTTATCTGTTGTTCTTGGCAGCCTTGTAAAAACTTGGCAAGGCCCTTTCTCGTTGGAGCTAATTAGTTGGAAGCAGCCTTTTATCTGTGAAGAAGCAGGATTCATAGATGAAGCATTAAAAGGTTGTGCTGCTGCTTTTGTCTTGTGTTTGCTCTCTTGGAACCAGGTTGGGTCAGAACAAGAGGTGAGTGCAGCAGTGCAGGAGAAGCATCGTGTCTTTGCCTAACAACAGTGTGGTCCTTGCCTAGCAACCATAGCCGTGGACTACCAGAACTGCCAAGCGATGAAGTTACATGATGTTTTTCCTTAATAACAGCTTCGCTTAGCGACAGAAATTCCGGTCCCAATTAGGGCTCTTAAGCTAGGGCTACTTGCGTATGTAAGTTTTCCACCTGGCTTCTAGGAAGTCTTGTGCTCAGGCCAAAAAATAAAAAAAAGTTAATTTCCTGCAGAGGAAAAAAAAAATTCTCTTAGGAAAACCGAGAGCTGGAAGCCTGTAATGAAACAGCTTTGGCTGGCAGCCAAAAGAGGGGAAAATGTAATTGTCCTGCTCGGTTTCTTGTTGAAGTTTGGAATAAGGCCACTCCAAGAATGGACATTAATAGGCCTGTTTTGGTTTGAAGATGCTTTTTTGTTTAGAGAGAAATAAATTGTAGTGATTATATTTGGATTTTGGTTGCTTGTAGAATGGAACAACAAAAGAGAGAGAGAGGTTGGAACTCTTTACCCAAGCCTTACATCAAGAGTACTCAAAATTGTTAAATATGTATCAGGATATAAGGTAAAGGTAAAGGTTCCCCTCACACATATGTGCTAGTCGTTTCCAGCTCTAGGGGGCGGTGCTCATCTCCGTTACAAAGCCGAAGAGCCAGCGCTTTCTGAAGACTTCTCCATGGTCATGTGGCCGGCATGACTAAACGCCGAAGGCGCACAGAACGCTGTTACCTTCCCACCAAAGTGGTCCCTATTTTTCTACTTGCATTTTTACATGCTTTCGAACTGCTAGGTTGGCAGAAGCTGGGACAAGTAATGGGAGCTCACTCCATTATGTGGCGCCAGGGATTCGAACCGCCGAACTGCCGACCTTTCTGATCGACAAGCTCAGCGTCTTAGCCACTGAGCTACTGTGTCCCGTGTCAAGATATAGCAGGTGAGAAAAACATGGTACCAGGTAGTCATCAATTTAAAACCATTGTTTATTCATCACTAATCAATGGTTATGACATGTGACCATTTTTCACACGTATGACCATTGCAGCATTCCCATGGTCATGTGATCAGAATTCAGATGCTTGGCAATTGGCCTGTATTTATGACAATTGCACTGTCCTGGGTCAAGGGATCCTAACCCTTTTCATTCTCCTGATAAGTTAAGTCAGTGGGGAAGCCAGATTCACTTAACAATCGTGTTACTAACTTAGCAACTGCAATGATTCACTTAACAACTGCAGCAAGAATAGGGCAGAACTCATTTAACAACTGTCTTGCTTAGCAATGGAAATTTTGGGCTCATAAGACAAGGTCATAAGACAAGGTGGTCATAAGACAAGGATTTACCTTCAGAGGAGAAAAGATGTCTTTCTAAGGGGCATACTTCAAAATCTATATAAATGTTTTAAATAAATAAATAATAAATAGGTAAAAGTTTATCTGTCAAGTCATGTTTGACTCTTCAGCACAGTGTTCATCTTCGTGTCTGAAGATATCTTCTCTCGTCATGTGGCCAGCATGGCTGTACGTCACAGGCGTATGGAATGCAGTTACATTTCCACCGAAGTGGTATCTATTTATCTACTCGCATTTGCAAACTGGTAGTTGGGCAGGAGCTTGGGGAAGGAATGGGAACTCATCCCATTGTGTGGCGCTTGGGTCTCGAACCTGGACTGTCAGCTTTCCAAACTGACAAGCTCAGCATCTTTAACCGCTGAGCCATCATGCCCCTACTGCAAAATCCCCACATTAATTCTAGCCAAATTTCTCATATATCTGCTTGGAACTGCTTTGCTACATGATTTTTCCTTTCCATGTCAGCACCGATTCATAAATCTCCATATTCAGCCATGGTGGCGCAGTAGTTAGAGTGCAGTACTGCAAGCTAACTCTGCCCACTGCCAGCAGTTTAATTCTCACCGGCTCATGGTTGACTCAGCTTTCTATCCTTTTGAAGTTGGTAAAATGAGGAGCCAGATTGTTGGGGGCGATAGGCTGGCTCTGTAAACCACTCAGAGAGGGCTGTAAAGCACTATGAAGCAGTACATAAGTCTAAGTGCTATTGCTATATGTCTGGGGATACCGTAAGACCATTATCTCATGGCAAGGCCTTTATAATGAGAAATCCGATCATACGTTTTGACTGCTTTTTGATTTATGGGTTCACTGTAAGAAGGTGAGAAAGGGTCTCTCCCCAGTTTAATCACACCAAGTGGTTCTTTGGCAAGATTGTTTTGTTAGATTGTTTTGAAAAACCAGCTTCTGGGAAGAGAACTCATGTTTGCACATTTAGAAAATCTGTTGCTGGTGTGTGTAAAATAATACCTTCTACCAATCCCCCAATCTTCTGCTTTAATTTCGCTGTTGCTGTCAAATCCATGATCTAACAAAACACCAACCCACTACATTTGGCTATGCTGCATCTACTGTTTTTCCATTTTGACAATCTGGTACAGAGAGATGAAATTGGCATGCATGTTGAGAGGAGGTGAATCTACATTAAGCCATGTGCTCTGATCCCTTCCGGACAAAGGCAGTTGCAATGCAGGTAGTCCTTGACTTATGACCACAATTGAGCTCCAAATTTCTGTTGCTAAGTGAAACATTTGTTGAGTGAGTTTTGCCCTATGTTATGACCTTTCTCGCCACAATTGTTAAATGAATCACTGCGGTTGTTAAGTTGGTAACACGGTTGTTATGTGAGTCTGGCTTCCCCATTGACTTTGCTTGTCAGAAGGTTGTAAAAGGGATCACATGCCTCTGGTACACTGCAACAGTCATAAATATGAGTCAGTTGCCAAGTGGCTAACTGTTGATCCTGTGACCATGGGGATGCTGCAATGGCCGTAAGTGTGAACAATGGTCATAAGTCACTTTTTTCAGGGCTGTTGCAACTTTGAACTAAACTAAACAAACTGTTGTAAGTCAAGGACTACCTGTATAGGATCAAATGAAGCCGATACACACTTCCTACTTGTCCCAAGTTATTAAATGTTTTAGGAACAGCACCATCACACAGTAATATATCTGATACCACTTGATTCTTAAAGTTATATCACGCACATCCAACATATTTTATTTACATTCAGATTAAAAATGTCTCAATGCGTGGATTCAAAAGAGTTGCTGTTCTTGTTTCTTATTTATAGACCTGAACTGAACTCTGGAGGGAAATTCTCCAGTATCAAAAGTGCATCTCCACACTTCCAATGAACTGTCAATCAAACATTCTGGATATTAAA
Organism: Notechis scutatus; assembly: GCF_049901735.1. NCBI lineage: Eukaryota > Metazoa > Chordata > Lepidosauria > Squamata > Elapidae > Notechis > Notechis scutatus. The sequence continues at coordinate 20,047,033 of NC_142009.1, read as the reverse complement.
TAACAATCCTCTTAAAACAATGACTAGATTTATACCGTAAGCAAATATGGAATCATAGATTCAGATTTTAAAACTTGAGCTTCTGTAAACACATTAAACATTGCACACAATACTTCCAGATCTGAACCCATCAACTTCCTCAATGCTTTGCTTTCCCTTTCTTCAGAGCAACGTTGTTGAATTTTATCACCCTTTCTAAGTTCATTTGTACTTTAGCAGATCAGCCCACTTGACAAGTTCTGATGAAGCATGGCTTATTTTGAAAGAGTGATGTTAATACTTGCAGCCTGTTTGCTGCTGCTTTAGCTAACTTAACCCAAGTTCATTGCTTGAACTTGGAGAGGAAGATGCCAGAAAGATGAAGTGGAACAAGAACTGATTTGCCTTCATTATAGATAAACTTAGGGAGTTCTAGTTTAAAAGGCTCTAATTCCAATGCAGGATAACTTCATGCCTGCTGGCATAATTCAAGTTGTAAAAGTTCACCAAGAAATCTACAAGGTACCTCAGGAGAATTTAATGTCACAGATTCTAATTTATCAGTCTCTAACTTTGAGGGATTCAATTTTTACTACTCTCATAGTTCTGAACTGGGACTGTGACCCCACACACATATTTATTGTTATAAATAACTCAACACCAGCATGTCAAGCACACTTAGATGGTGGTTATTGTCAGCGATTTAGGCACTGAGATTCAGATGAACTTTGACTTTTCGGTCAGAGGTGGGCAATTTCAGAGCAACCTATATTTCCTCCCTAGCCCTGTTTTTCACCACAGTTTTACAATTTTTGTGGCAAATGGGGTGTGATGCCTCAGTGGTTAAAGATGCTGAGCTTGTTAGTTGGCATCCCAAGTTCAAGACCTGAACGCTGCAAGATGGGGTGAATTCCTGTTACTTGTCCCAGCTCCTGCCCACCGATCAATTCAAAAACATGCGAGTAGATAAATAGGTACCACTTAGATGGGAAGGTAACAGTGTTCCGTGTGCCTTTGGTGTATAGCCATGCTGGCTACATGATACCGGAAATGTCTTCGGATAATGCTTGGCTCCCTTAGCTAAAACATGGAGATGAGCAGCACCCCCTGCGATTAGATATGCACAGGGAAAACTTTTATCTTTTTTTTTAATACTGGCAAAATGCAAAATATGATGGCTTTTTTAAAAAAAAATCAAGACCAATGGGAAATAGGTATGTAGAGTCTCTGTAGGGCTGAACACATATTTCACCTTTTTTAAAATAATAGATCTTTCCAAAGCAAAAACAAACATTGAAAATAGTAGCTCCACTGTCTTCTGATAGGATGCCACATTCAATGTCAAACTTTCTATTGAAAAAGAGTTTGCACATTGTCCTAAATTATACAAAAAATATTATTTTTCTTATTTCTGGCTCAACCAGATTCTCTGTAGTAATTTATAAAGATTGTTGAGAGAGTCTAGACATATGGAAAGATGTCACATTCCTGGTGTTTCATTGTCTGATTTTAGCTTTTGCTGAGGACCAGTTAAAGCATTTCCACTTTCGAAATCTGATTTCCAGCTTGATGGGAAGCAGTAATAGCCTGAGAACTGTTCTTAAAAGGAAATGTGATGAAACTGCACAGGAAATGCACACCAAACAAACCAGAACCCATTTGGAACAATTTCAAGCTAATTGGATGTATGCTCATTCAAAAACAGAAGCTCTCAAAATGAAAAAGGAACTGTATTTGGGGAAGAAAGACTAGAATTTGTTTCTTAATTGAGTTTTTTAATGGTTATGAATGCACACTTAGAAATTAACCAATTCCAATTTCGAATTATTGTCAAGTCATAAACGAGTGAATCAGTTTTCCTACTGACATGTCTTGCCTTTGATTTCTTCACTTATTAACACTGAACATTGAAGTCTGACAGTGGTTTACAGTAAAAGCAGTATAAAGCGTTTAGGAAATAATGCCATAACCAAGTTTTGAGCACCATATTAAGAGCTGCGCCCCTAAATTCAGAGTATGGGAGGGGAACCAAGGCATGTATTTTGGTGTGGATATGGGAGGTTTGAGAGGTCAAGTGGAAGTCTTAAATCTGTGTTTCTCAACTGGTGGCATGTACCAGATGGTCCTCGTTCTGCTGTCAGCTAGCTGCCTTCCAAAAGTCTGCACTGGACAAGGAGAAAAAAGAAACCAGTTTTGAGTTTAGTGTGCCCAGGCAAACTGGCTTACTTCTTCATAAGGCTTACTTATTTCTTCATTTATAGGATTTATATGGCTACCCTTCTTAAATACCTGGAGCTGCTATTAACAATCCACAAAAAATATGTACCTTAAAACTGTGAAACACACATTCAGATAGCCATAGTATAACAGCAAAGGTGCCCTACTGAACACAACTACGTCTGTACTAAGCTCAGTTAACATCTTGGCCCAGCAACAGGGGGGAAGAACCAGGTTTTCACAGCCTTCTGGAGGGCCAGGAGAGTTGGGAGTTTTCTGAATAGCAATAGCACTTAGACACAGCTTCACAGTGCTTTTATAGCACTCTCTAAGCGGTTTACAGAGTCAGCATATTGCCACCAACAATCTGCATCCTGACGAATGTTGGAAGAAGGCTGTTCCATAAGGCAAAAGGTCCCAGCAAACAAAATTGTATAATAGAGATCAAGCAAGCCTACTCCGCTGGATCTAGTAAGAAAGGCAAAAACCCTTCAGGAGAGGCAGTGCAGTCCTACAAGAAACCAAGCTCTGAACTATGTTGGATTTTAAAGGCAATAACCAGGATCTTGAATTGCATCCAGAAGCATGCCAGAGTCTTGAGAACAAAGATTTTGGTTCTTCATATTATTCCAGCAGAAGCAGCAATGTTTTTTGTCTGAGACTAACAAATACTCAATACTCAATGGATCAAGGATAAGGAGAGATTTGATTCTCTTTTGCTAGTCAGTGAAATGCAATAACTTCTAAGTTATTACCCTATTTTTCCTCGTGATGACATTTCTTTTACGATTGCCAATAAGAGCAATAAAAAATAGCAACAATATTATTGCATTTTTTAATTTCTTAAAGCTTTCTGTAACCCTGTATATTTGTAATATGTACCTATCCTTCTGTGAACAAAAATAGAAACCTATTATTTCTATCTTGTTGGGACATAAGGTCTTAAATGGTGATTCATAGGATCTACCAAATTAAAGGTTAAGAGCCTTAAAATAAGTTCAAATCAATTAATCTACCCTCAAACTGACAAAAAAGGGGGGGGGAGAAGGTGAAGAAGGAATCCTGGGGATAAAAAATGGGGTATTAGAGGGCCAAATGTAATTTCAAACACCAGGCTGCATTTTTGTACCTCTATTTTAAAGGAACAGGTGTATGCCCCAGGTAGAATCCTGGAAACCCTGAGAATAAAGTAGACATTTTATTGATTTTAAAAAAAATTAGCATCTTTGTGATAGCATTACAATAATAAAAAGATATATGTCTCTCATTACAACTTCAGAGAGGAAAAACATTGCACTTAGTTGATTTGTTTTCCCCTTGTGATGCAATTAATGTTACAGAAAAAGCCTGGCTATGAATAATCTTTTTCCTATTAATAATTTGTAAACAGTATTTGTGTTCTGGAGATATATTTATGCTTATGGGCTAATTGACACCTATGCCGTTTCACTTACACACAAACACACCCTCCTCGAGTAGAGAGGGCTAATGCATTTGAAAGAGAAAATCCCATTGCATAAATGTCTTAACCTACAACAACCAAGAGATAAATCTCCCTCTGGCCAGGGTTGCAGGAGTCATAATAAGGTGACATATTAGAAATGGTCGGGTACTTTTGGTGAGTGCGCCAGTAGGAGTTTTATTGAATGACTTGACCTTGAAATATGTACTGTATTGTCTACATATTGTGATTGGGTAGTATATAAATCTAGGAAATAAACAAAGAAAATCTCTCAGCACGCTTAGCAGATCTCATTTCTTTGTTTTTCTGCCATTTGGTTGGAAATCTTGGTACTTATGCTAAATCATTCACTATCGAATGTTGGCAAGAAAATATCTGTTACCCTCTCTAGAAAGTCTAATGCTGCATCATTTCGTGGATATGAACAACTGGGATATGGAAAGCAATTCATTTAAGATTCACGGCATATTGTCTTGGCTACCTGTTTGCTGATCAGATACTACCGCAGGAATTTGCTGGTATTGCTACTTTAATGCATGAATTCTATTATTTTAATGAGATTGCTCTGAGATATTCTTAGTGGTTTGTAGGAAAGTGGTGTGTGTGGGTGTCAAAATGTCTATGGATATCTGCCTTACTTCGGTGTCCTATCCATTTACCATACCTCTGTCTGGCAGGTTGATATTTAATTGAACCGCATCTGGCACAGGTTTCAGGCTCGAGCAATCTTAGACAAGGTGAATTGGCATTTTGAAAGCTCTCTTTACACTGGCAAGGTGACTGGGTGGCTGGTCTGGGCGTTCTGCCCAACAGAGCCCCCAGACACAGCATTGATGAACAGGACTAAGATAAACTCTTTACCGAACTAAATGCGGCAACAGTTAATCTTGGCTGGCCACCTGGGTCCTGCAAGATGAAAGGAGCTTTGCTCCTCTTGATGTAACCGCTACTGGCAAAACACATGTACAGTGCACATCCCTACTCAGAGTGTGCGCTTATTTCTCTCTTTCCTTACGCAAAGCATTTTTACAGAAACCAACTGTAAAAAAGGCAAAAGCTCATCAAATGATACAGGTGCCCCTTTGACTTAGGACCACAGTTTGAGCCCAACATTTCTGTCAGTAAGTGAGACAGTTGTGAAGTGAGTTTTGCCCAGTTTTGCTATCTTTCTTGCTACTATTATTATGTGAATCACTGCAGTTGCTAAGTTAGTAACCGTGATGACCCGGGGTGTGGCACAAAGGCAACACAGTCAGATAATCAGTAGGAATCCATTTATTAGCTCCAACTTTGCCCCCAATGTCCTGGTTACCTTCTGGCTGGAGAAAAACTCTCCCAGTAACAGCCTTTGGCTGCAGAGAATCAAGTCCAAAACATGGTCAACAAAAACTGTAACTATAAGTCCAATCAAGGCAAAATGAGGTAATTAGTCCGGCAGGGCAAGAGAAGGAATTCCAGACATGAAGAAATGGCAGTAATTCAACACAGTTGGGAAGATGCCAGGAACACGGATAAACAAAGTCATTAACCAGCTGTGGCTAATGAAGGGAATCAGGGCCCTTTCCTCCCCCGTAAGCCATGCAACCCACGTTGCTCTCTTCCTCCCTGCATGCCCTCGGATGAAGAGGGGGTGGACCTGGATCTTCCTCTGAACTCACTCTCCCTTGTTCTATCTCTCTCCTTTGCCCAGCCAGACTTTGCCCTTCCACAGTTTCCTCCACAGCCAATGAAGCCACACTCCCACTCCCTGTCAGCTGTTCGTCTTCCTCCTCGGATTCAGACTCCGACAGGGGCATGACAGTAACACAGCTGTTAAGTGAATCTTGCTTCCCCATTGACTTTGCTTGTCAGAATATTAAAAATGGTGATCACATGACCCAGGGACACTCTGACCGTCATAAATATGAGTTGATTGCCAAGTGTCTGAATTTTGATCACATGTCTATGGGGATGTTGCTATGGTCGTAAGTGTGAAAAACAGTCATGTCACTTTTTGCAATGCTGTTGTAGTTTTGATCACTGAATGAACTGTTGTAAGTCTAAGACTATTTGTATTGGGTTTCCATATCCATCCCAAAACTCATCTGCATAGGAGTTCTGGAAAATCTTGAAGGAAATTTGTTGGTATTTCCAAATTATACGGAGTATTTTAAGAATTTTTTTTACTTAAACCTTGAATCTAAAATCATTTGTGTCATTTGTCTTCAGTTGATACAATTTGACCTACAGGTGGCTGGCACATAGGAGGAGTCCTCTTTGGAAGTTGCATTAAGATTAGAGACATCTTAAATCTCTTCTGTGTTTCCCTAAATTCCTAAAGGAATGTGAATAAAACATTTCTTGTTTGCATTAAAAGAAGTCTGAGCCAGTAAAAACCAACTATCCTTTGGCTTTATCTAGAATTGTATCCTTTCTTTCACTTAAGATATTAAGTCATATAAATGGAATTTAGGCCACTCATTTGTAAACAATATAATTACTATCTTATATAAACTACTTGTAAGCATGTACAGTATACTTGTACCACTGATGGAATATGTGAACCACAAATGGATTGTCACTAGTATACTAATCCTGGAAAGCATTTTGAATTTAACAAGCCATTTTCCTTGCAGTCTTGTAGAGGTAAGCCTCTGCATGTTTGATCTCATGTTGAATCAAGTATCAGGAAAGATTTGGTTGCAGTTTTAAGATAAATGTTTGAAAAGAAACTCAACAGAAGTTCAATGGCAGAGCCAGTTTCTTGGGGAGTGGGTGGATTTTAAGAAGGGGTGGACAGGTATCTGTTGGAGGAACTCTAACTTAGAATTTCTGACACAGGGAAGAGATTGGATTAAAATAGCCTTCATATTGCCTTTATAGTACCTTGATCATTTTTAATTCAGACTTTGTTATATTAGACCAGTCTTGTTATGGTAGGTGTGGGTTTGCTTGTTTGCACAAATAAATTCCAGTTTATTTGTTTACATTAAGCCAGTACTTCCCAAACCTGAGTAAATTACTCAAAAGTGAGTAAAATTGTTTTTCTTTGGGTGATGACACCTGAATCCATTTTCCAATTACAACAGGGACATTTAAATAAGAACTTTCAAAAAAATTGGTTTTGGGTAATGAACGAAAAAGTTTGGGAAGCACACCACATTAATCCAAAAGACATTTCTGCAGTGTTTGATAGTGTATTTCCGGGAACTTAGTTTTTAAAAAATCTGGCTTTTTAGAACTTAATAAATCCAATGTGGGAGGTAAATGTAGCACTTGAGTGCTTTTCTTTCCAGAATTGACATATTTTTGTCTCCCATTCTCCTCCTGTTCCAAAGTCTCATGGAGAAAGTGAATTGGTTTCAAGAAAGCTATTTCCTAATGCTTGCAAAACAATAAATCTCCCCAAAGAAACATTACATGTTTATATTATCGGAGGAATAAAAGCTCTGGCAAGTGTTGGTGAAATTAAACTAAGTGGGAAACTATAAAAGCAAATGGTGGACAAGCAGATGGGGAGTAGGACTTCCCTTGGCATTGAAAGCTGAATTAACTGAGGATCTACTGGAACAAACATATTTATATGCAGCGGAAATAGGCTAAGAAATGTAATGAAAAGTTTATAGTTAGGGAAAAGTCTGCAACTAGTAGATTATATGGAGAAAGAAAGGGATAGTTCCAAAATATCAGCCTAACTTTCTTTTCCTTCCTTCCTTCCTTCCTTTCCTGCTTCATTATTTTTACAAATAAGTCAGTAAACATATCCAACGCATCTTCCTTTTCCCCTTTTCCCCATAACAATGACCCTGTGAGCTGGGTTGTGCTAAGAGAGAGCGACTGGCCGAAAGTCACCCAATTAATTTTCATGACTAAGGTGGGACTAGAACTCACAGTCTCAGACTTGGCCCTACTGATTGGTCTGATCAGTTTCCAAGGTTTTTAGTTAGACCCTTCCTCAATGTTTTAATTCTCTCATACATATCCTCCACAACTGATCATGTTTGCTCATGTTTATGGATTGGCTTGAACTTTCATGTTTTCCAAAAGTTTTGAAAGGGTTAATGTCAAGGATGGCCAGCTGTTAAGTCCTTTCTCTTTCTTTCTGGTCTTTCAGGGGCAGCTCTTATTCCTTGTGAAGTTGCAGCAAGTTTTGCCCAATCTCATCGGATTGGGGGGGGGGGTACAACAGGGGTGGGATTCAAAATTTTTAACAACTGGTTCCGTGGGCGTGGCTTAGGTGGTAGGCGTGGCTTGGTGGTCATGTGACTGGGTGGACATGGCTTGGTGGTCATGTTATTGGCTGGGTGTGGCCAACTCAGTATCACTCACATCGAGGCATGCATCTCCTCGCCTGGCCTCTCATGACTGTGGGAATGCTTCAATAGTTGTAAGTGTGAAAAATGGTCATAAGTCACTTTTTTCAGTGCCATTGTAACTTTAAATGGTCACTCCATACAAGCAAAGTACCAGCAAAGGAGGGGGAAAAAACTCCAGAGAAGTTCCAGAGACAGGAAGTCTAGTCCTGCCAAGAAGGGTGAACAGAGAGGCAGTTTCTGTAAGCAACACCAGAATGTTTCCTTCCTGCCTTCCTTACAGGATTAGGCCAGTAATTTCTTTTAACAACCAGTTCTCTGAACTGCTTAGAATGTTAACAACCAGTTCTAACAAATAGGTGCGAACCTGTAGAATCCCACCCCAGGGTACAAGAGTGTACTTGGGAATTCTTTCTCCCCCTACTAGTGGATCCCTTCCTCTGCAGTCTCCAGTTTTGCCAGATTAGGTTCTGGGCTGTTAGTGGGATGGCAGAGTTTCCTTCAAAAACTGCTCATAAGTGTGGGGTCATTTATACTCTTAGACAAGAGTGGGAAACCTGAAGTCTATGTATACCTCCCATGAGGTCGTCTCTAGAACAGGCCAGATTGGAAACAAATAACAAAATGAGTATTTTAATGGCTGGTAGTACAACCTCATTCTGCACTTGTTGAACTTTTAAAGTTGTTTTTCAAGGTAGTCCAGCATTTAGTATTACACCAATCCTATGCAGTCGGTATGCAGAGATAGATAGGGCCACCCACTGAATGTTGTGGTTGAGAAGAGGGCATGGTTCTGGTTTTAGGTTTACATTGAGTCTGAAATGGAATCCAGTGAGCATTTTTAAGAAATGCAATCCATAATTGGGGGACTTAATTAATAGCCTGGCTACTGTTACCTGAATCAGTTGCATCTATGATTTCCAAATCTTTTGGTTAACAGACCAGCCAACAAGGGCATGGGAAGTTTTTATCAGACATACTGTCTTAGATCCTTCCTGCAGATGATAATTGTCTGCAGAGTTTAGATTATATTTTATTAGAGCTCCACTAGCTTTTCGTATGAAATCAATTCTTCCTTGATGGATCAGCCATATCTCAACCTCAATGCTTAATGCAGAACTACATGCTCAGTCTCTTCTCCTAATATGTGATTGCCCAACTGTAATATTGAATGTGACAGATGAGAGAAATTCTAGAAAGCAAAGCTGAATTTCTTAAATGATCAACTTAGCTTCCTGTTTTCTACCCTATGGGTAGGACACAAACAGAACAGGCTGAGTGAGAAATTTCTCCCCAAGGTGCATTGGATTTTTAAAGTTTAACCTTCAGGTGTCATGTTATTAGCATCTGTACATTAGGCCACAACTGCATTACAAGAGATAGCAACCAAGTCAAATGTCACAGTATTATTTTTTTTATTGGAAGCCACCCAGAGTTGATTGTAAGATATAAAGGTATATAAATGTAGAAAGGAAGGAATCTGGCTTAAATTGCCAGGTTGCAAAGAATCAATGAAGCAAACAAATAAAAATATTGCCCTCAGGAAAACAGCCTATTTTAGCCTATTTTTTTTCTCCCACACAGGACCAATATTTACGAAGTATTGGGGTAAAGGTACCTCACATATACATATGAGTTGCATTCAGTGGTGGGATTCAAAGTTTTTTATTACCAGTTCTGTGGGCGTGGCTTGGTGGCCATGGCTAGGTGGGCATGGCCATGTGACTGGGTGGGCATGGCTTTTTTTTTTTTTTTTGCTTTTTTGCTTTTTTTGCTCCCAGAAGGCTCCCCTAGGGCTTAGGAAGAAAAAAAAAAACAAAGTAAGGGAGGGCCCGCAGCACCCCTCCACGGTCTGTTTTGGGACCTTCCTGGACTCAGAAGAGCCTCTAGGGGGCCGTTTTTGCTTCCAGAAGGCTCCTCTGGGGGCTCAGGAAGGCAAAAAATGGAGGGGGGGGCCTCCCTCCATTTTTTGCCTTCCTGGGCCTCAGCAAGGGGAATCCCAGCACAGCTGATTGTATGAACAGTTGATTGTCGGAAGGGAAAAAAAATACCTTAAGGGGTGAGCGTCAGGCGGGTGGGGTAAGCGAGCATCGGGCAGACGAGGCAAACGAGCCAGTGGCGACCGGGTGACCTGATCAGGGGTGTGGTCAGCCATAACTTACTACCAGTTTGGTGACCCATGCCAAATCCTTGCTACCGGTTCACCCGATCCGGTGTGAACCGGCTGAATACCACCACTGGTTGCATTGGTACCAAGAGATGCCCCTCTCCATACATGTGAAGAGCTTTAAGAATACGGAATCAGCAAGATGAATTGACCCTGAGTGAATCAGTCTGGAACCTCTGTCCTAAATTTTTTATATTCACTGGACATAACTCGGGGAGAAGAGTGCTGATGACATGCCAGTCTAGTAGTAAGGGAGAAATAATAAGAAGGTCACCCGGATGGGTTTGCCAGAAAACATTCCAATATCATAACTATAATTTTCACTCAGCCTTTTCCTTTGTCTTGTCTTTGCAATATAGCTGGACAAAGGTATATAGTGTAAGCCGTGGCTCTGCTTTTTCTCAGAGCTGCCCAGCAAGTTGCCAGTGCTTCACTAGGAGCTCGGTGCACATTTTGTTGCATGGGTTTGGTTGTTTTCTTGCAGACATTTCACTACCCAAACTAGGTAACTTCATCAGTTCTAGTGATGTTGCCTAGTTTGGGTGAAGAAGAAAATAACCAAGCTCAGAGAGCACCAAAGATTTCTCATTTCAACCCTGAGCAACAAATATTCTCCTGTATTGATTCTGTAGTGTGCATGCTAATATATTGATGTTATATCTTCAAAGTGATCTGGCAGCATTAGTGAACCACAGTGGTTCTTAACAATCAAATCAGGGAGATAGATATACAGTATATTATCGCCTCTTCTGTACAGCTAAAAGGCAGTAAAATAGTTGAATATCTGAGCTGAAATGGACTGTATTTTAGTGCCTCCCTTCTCCCTCACCACCAACCCAGTAATAAATAAACTTTTATGTTTCTAATGCTAGAAACCTACGTCTATCTTGAACTAATACTTTCCAAATACACTTGGAGGTTTTATTATGCCATGCTAAATCATGGAAAAGGATTAGGGAACAGCTGTGTTTTCTCTATGAATTTCTGCAGGGAAGAGGACTTGAGGGCAAGTGATGTCACATACACCATGAGATAATTGTGTAAATGATATCATAAGATAAAGTTGCACATAACATCACAGTGACTTCTGCTTGATGCTTACAGATTTGCTGTCTTGTGTCCATTTGTGCATGATTGTAATAGAGTTGTGTGATCTAAACCTCAAAAAGTTGCATTTGATTTCTGGAAACCAAAATTTAAAATCATAACTTGTTTGCATGTTTCAAATTCTGATTTCTCCAAACCAACAGTAGTGGATTCTTTAGGCTTAAATGGTATATTAAAGCACAGAGTCTTGTTAATGAGCCATCAGTGATGGGGCTGTGGAGGGTGAGATGGCAGCACACGCCTCCTTGTTAACCTCTGAGAGTGGAAGGTGTAAGCACCGTATCTGGTGTTTTCCTTCTCAGTTAGTCAGCTAATCTCATCACATTGATCCTTATATTTTATGCATCAAGATTTAATGAGCAACGATGGACGCCAGGAAGAAGCAAGCCATTTTGACACTGGAGTATTTTGAGGCACACAAACAGATCAATACCTCACATATAAGATCTACCACAGTGGCGGCATCAACATTGCAGAAAATTTGCTCAGCAGAGGAGTTATAGGTAAATGAGGTGGGTCCCATCAGTTTGCTAAAGGCCATTTCATTTATGACCCAAGCTTTAACTGAGATGGATAGTACTTTGAACCAGAATGAGGTAAAAAAGACTATGGAATTACAATAGTCAAACACGTCAAGGGAACACAACTGGGAATTACTTTGTAGTTCAGTATTTTGAATCTCAGTGGCTTTAAGACAGGGGTGTCAAACTGGCAGCCCGCAGTCCAGATGCGTCACAGTGCAGGCCATGCCTACCTCAGCTCCGCAAAAGGAAAAAAACATCGCAAAATATCACATGATGGCAATGTGATGCTGCGAGTTTGACACACGTGCTTTAAGATGTGTGAACTTCAGCTTCCAGAATTCCTCAGCCAGCCTTCCTGACTAGGGAATTCTGGGAGTTGAAGTCCAAACTTCTTAAAGTTGCTGAGATTGAGAAATATTGCTGAAAGCATTGTTGATTAAACCTGGAACAAATAATAGGGGCTGAATTTGGAAGCTTCTGTAGTAAGGTATTTTTCAAATCATCAGAAGGAATTTAGAGAGAACGGTTATTTTTGTACACCTGCTTTAAAATGGCTATTTGTCCACATATTTTTGCTTACAGTCTACCCTTGTATAGTGAAAGCACTGATGGCAACTAATGGCATAAAGAAAGTATGCAGAGGAGAGGATAAATGAGTTTCTGACTAGATAGGTTTTAGGTAATTGTATTTTATTTCTTTTCCACCACTATCCCACATGCCCATCTAAATTTTTAAATTAATTCATGGTCATAGATAGGAAGAGAGAATGGGGCATGAGGGATTGTTCGCTTGTGTTGTGTAAATATATTAAATTACTATGTATGGTGGGCAATAAACATTTTGTTCTTTACCAGTAGGGCAGCAGAAAGCTCAAATGACTCCACAGACAGCTTAATAAGTTTTGAATCCTTCATGTAAACCACTGTTTTTTTTAAAAAAAACTTGGCAACTTGAAGATGTGTGAACTCCCAGAATTCCTTAGTTGGGAGTTGAAGTCCAAATTGCCAAATTTGATTTATCCCAGTGTATATAACACAATTAAACAGAGTTGGGGTGAGATTGTCTTTCTGTTCCTTCCATTAATTTCTTAAGTGTTCTCCTCCCCGCCCTTTGCCAGATGTAATTAACAACTGAAATGATTCACTTAACAACTGTGGCAAAAAGAGCATAAAAAGAGGCAAAACGCACTTAACAACTGCTTTGCTTAGCCCTGGAAATTTGGGGCTCTATTGTGGTCGTAACTCAAGGACCACCTGTAAGAGTACATTCAATCAGATACTATTGAAATAGCTTTGTTTCTGGTGCCTGCTTCCTCAATTTCTTAATGGGCAGGAATATTAAGAGCAGGTCTAACAAAGATTTAAAGCAGCTTTCTGCAGCCTGACATGATTCCAATATGTTGGAAAATAATTCTTAAGATTACTTTTCATGCATGATGGAAATTTTCTAGGCTTATTCCCTGTCAGTTTATGGTCTTAAGTTTTGGAACATCGTCTGTTACTTTCCATGTTGTCTAAGAGGCCTAACAAAAGCGCAGCCAATTAATTCTGTTTGAGATGGATGATACGCCTTTACTGTTGTCCCCTTTTCTGACTTTTATGGAAATTGACCTCTGGCACAAAGCGGGTATATTTTTCTCCCAACCACATCTCCCATCCTCTGCAGCACATTCTTTTCATTTTTATTTTTTTATCCTTCCCAAGAATGAATGTAAGCAATCTGTTGCCATAGCAATAGCAACTATACTATCACCCAGAAGCACATAAATACTTCAAATCCTTGGCTTCTGTCAGTAGCAACCATTGTCAGTTTCCCCACATTATTGCTGTCCTCACTTTCAGCTCTTCTATTCCTTTTTACTCCTCAGTAGGTTTTTAGAACCATTAACGAAATGAGGTGAACAATCTTATTATTTTTTCCTCATGCTTCAAGAAAATTTTTAAATGCCATATGGTTGTATTTAACTCCTTTTGAAGAACCAGTGGCCTCCTGAAACAACTCATAGGTAAGGCTGTCCTGTTGGGCTGCAACAATAGGACATTTAATTTCCCATAATGCCTTGGAATGAAGCTTTTGGGGGGATTTCTGGGAAAATAAAATAATGGTTCACAGAGTCTTTTACTTGATCCTGGAGAATCTGGGGCCAAAATGGGTTGTTCAGGAGCTCTGAGCCCCTGAAAAATGGTTGCTTTTTGATACCAGCTATTTCACTGCTTATATTTCATCCTATTCCTGCTTTTTTTTTCAATTGCTAGAGCTCTCGGTCTTCAAAATTTAGCTTCCATGCCAAGATCTAGGTTCAAACAATACACTTGGGAATGAATAATTGTTACATCTGGTGCTGTGTGCTCAAACAAATAGTATATTTTGAACTATAAATATTGGGGGATGAGTCAGTGGTGGGATTCAAAAAAATTTTTACTACCAGTTCTGTGGGTGTGGCTTGGTGGGCATGGCAGGGGAAGGATACTGCGAAATCTCCACTCCCACCCCACTCCTGGGGGAAGAATACTGCAAAATCCCATTCCCTCCTCATCCCACTAACCTGCTTTCCAGCTCTGTTCTCCTGTGCAAGGCAACAAAAGAAGACCCAGCTGATCAGCTGGAACTTGGGAGGCAGAGAATAGATGGGGAAGGCCAATCAGAGGTGGTATTTGCCGGTTCTCCAAACTACTCAAAATTTCCGCTACCGGTTCTCCAGAACTGGTCAGAACCTGCTGAATACCACCTCTGGGATTAGTGTCAAAATTTGCAAGATGATGGTTCAAAGCCTACTTCTTTAGGTATTTGTGTACTGCACATGCAAAAAGTTTAGGTCTCTGATTATGATCCTGCACTGGTCATCTTGCAATTTTTGACAACCTCCCCCTGACACCTGCCCCCCCTGGCCCCCAGTGGTGGGATTCATTTTTTTTTAACTACCTGTTCTGTGGGCATGGCTTGTTGGATGTAGCAGGGGAAAGATACTGTAAAATCTCCAGTCAGAGTTGGTATTTGCCAGTTCTGCTAACTACTCAAAATTTCCGGTTCTCCAGAACTGGTCAAAACCTGCTGAATACCACCTCTGCTGCCCCCACCATGTCACTAGTGTGGACAGTTGTGACCTAGTTTCATTTTTTTCTGCTCCATCTTTATCTTTTCTTTGACTTGTGAGAAAGGCAGTGACTTGTTTCACAGATTGCGATAAGCCATAATAGAGTTGCAAGCAAGCTTGGCATAGCACAACATGTGAATCCAAACACTGCACTTTTTAAGCCACAGTTTCTATCTTGGCGCAATATGCAAATTTATACACTTCTGGTAATTTATTTAATTCAAGGAAGTTCAGATGTTTTCTTTAAAAGGTATTAGGGTGTTGTTGTTTTTTTAGATTTGCCTCTGTTTGGTCAAAAGGCTTGTGCTTTGAGTCTTGATGTTTGATAACTGGAATTAGCTAAATGCAAATCATTTTCCTTGTAACCAAGAACAGTTATGGCTCCAATACTGTGCCCTAATCTTTGCAAATAAGTTATTTTGCTATAAAATTAAGGTTCAAACTAACCATTAAAAACATGGCCTAGTCATGTTGCTTCAATTATTGAAGCTCACCTGCAATCAGCAAATAAAAACACATGCTTGATAATCCACCATGGAATGAATATCTTTAATAATGCAACAGCTCTGTAAAATGTTTGCAGATGCTTTTCATCAAAGGGTATTTCCCCAAGTGCAACTATGACATAAACATACTTTCATATTTTTTTTTGCTTTTGCCATAATTTCAGGCATTTGCAAGTCAGACAAAGGCAAGGTGAGTTAGAAGTGCATGCAAACATAATCATGTAAATTGCATGTGTGTCCTTGCATGAGACATGTGACCATAAATACAGAATTCTGGCAAATTTGTGTGATTATGTCATCAAGTATACAGTCATCTTAGCATCATTACAGTTGGCTTCAGATGTTGCTGTTTGTTTCTGTGATGTCTCCAGCCTGTGAGTAAGATACTCTCAGCTTCTTTATAGAGCCCTTAGCTCTATATGTCAACTCATAAAATAATTCTATGGTCTTTTAAAGTTGCCAGCAGAAAGGGAGAGGGGAGCAGTGCAACAGCTTGCAACCGAAACTGCATTCCATAAATGTTTTCAAGATAGTAACTAGGTCAGGGGTCTCCAACCTTGGCCACTTTAAGACTTGTGGAAAGCTTCAACTCCCAGAAATTCTGGGAGTTGAAGTCCACAAGTCTTAAAGTGGTCAAGGTTGGAGGCCCCTGAACTAGGTGACTGAAGTTTCTGCCGGGCAAAATTCTAACTGGAGAGCATGATTGATGACTCTTGGCTATGGATGTGTCCCATTGGAGAATATGAATTACGATACACCCAGGGGGTAGGGGAAAACCTGGGTCAAGGATGACAATGAATGATGTGTCTCAGAGTTGGCTACACCCATGCAGTGCCACACCTTTCAACTCCCAATAAATCCTTTTGAAGTTTTGGAAGTTTGGCTCGAGACTCATGATTTAAATGGGGTTAAGTGCCGGAATCCTGACACTATAAATGTTCAATAGCATTTCCATCTTTATTGGAACCCTGCCTCAATGTGTGCAAAATCCCTAATATCCTTTACTTTGGAGGGATGTCGGGGGACGGTGGTGACTGTGGAGAGAAGCAATAGAGGTGCAATAAGAGTTGCCATTGAGGAATAGAGCTATCCTGTCCCATCATACCTGCAGAAACAACTGAGATAGCAGTAGAATTTTATGTGGAGTCCTTGGTGCTTTCTAAACTTGATTGTTTGCTTTCAGACATTTCATTACCCCATTAGCACAGGTAGCATCTTCAGTGCTACTGAGGATGGGATTTGCTGCTCCCTATTTATATATAGTAGCTTGCTCTTCCAGTATTGATGAGGGTGTGGCTTTTCTTCTTGGCAGATTATTGATTAGAGCAGGGGTGTCCAACCTTGGCAACTTTAAGACTTGTGGGCTTCAACTCCCAGAATTCCTCAGCCAGACAAACAAACAAGCAGGAAACGATACCGTCAGTACTATTTGACTATAGAAGAAATTAAGGCTATTTGGGAACAAGGTACTCAGAAGCTGGTCACAAGAATGTTTGATGCTATAGCAAAAGATCTAGAAGAAGAACAGGTTGCAATTGAATAACTGAGATTAATTTGAATGTGGATTTGGAGAAAAAATCTATTAGAAAAGTTATATGGAAAAAGATGGTGTGGATCTGAAAATGGATCTTAAAATGTGAAAATATAAGAATGATGAAGAAAAGATGCTAAAATTGATAGATGAAATAGCTGATGTCTTAATAATTTGAGGGGATATTCAAACAGTAGAAGAATGACTTGCAAAACTTTCAAATCTCAGATACACAAAAGAAATGCGTGAAAACAAGGAATCTGTTTTGGAGACTTGATGAAACTGATCCTGAAAGGAAACAAAGAGACAATGATGAGAAATCAACTTGTGAGACATTATTTGAAAGGATTAAACATTAAGCTTTTTAAAAGTAAACAAAAAAATTATAAAGAAAACTGTTTGTTCAGGGTCAAACTCTATATATTGTGGCTCAGAGTAGCAGTTAATGGGATTTCTTTTTTGACAAGGACTGTAACAAGGCTTTAAAGATCTGTTTATGAGTGGAGAATGATTTATTTTACTTTATATCATAGAGAAAGTGATAAGTCTGGATTACAAAATTGATTTTTTTTTATTAAGGCTATATTTTTCTTTTTTACTGAAGTACTAGAAAAGACTCAGATGATTTTTATATTTGTCTGGAGGGAAGGGAGAGTTCTTTTTCTCTCTGCTTTCCTTCTCTTTTTTGATATTTCTCTTACTTTGTAACAGTTTTTTATCTTTGTACTTTTAACCTTTATTAAACTTTAATAAAATTACTGATCTATTGGAGAACTTGGTTGATCCACCAAATTTGTCCTTTTGTAGCTTTTTTGTGCTGGCAGTAATAAAGAGACTCTTAAATTTGTCTGCTGAGATAGTTTGGGAAATGATAAAACTATGAGATCAGTTTTGCTTCTTAAGAGTTTGAGGACTGGGCTAGTTACATCCTACTTTTTTTATTCTCAGTTGTTTCCTGATCTAACAAGGGTGTCAGACCTGCCCCAGTCTGATGTCCTAGGAAAGTAAAACTTTCGACTCCATTTAGATGAAGTGAAAAGATAGTTTTGCTAAGGGATGGAGTAAAGCAGAATCTAAAGTTCCTGCGCACCAATACAGAACTAACTCCCTGGTTCCCCTAGCCCTCCCAGGGGTGGGATTCTACTAGTTCGCACCTATTCACTAGAACCAGTTGTTTACATTCTAAGCAGTTCAGAGAAATTAGAAGAAATTACTGGCCTAATCCTGTAAGGAAGGCAGGAAGGAAACATTCTGGTGTTGCTTACAGAATCTGCCTCTCCGTTAACCCTTATTACATTCTTGGCAGGACTAGATTTCCTGTCTCAGGAACTTCTCTGGAGTTTTTTTCCCCTCCTTTGCTGGTACTTTGCTTGTGTGGAGTGACCATTCAAAGTTACAATGGCACTGAAAAAAGTGACATGACCATTTTTCACACTTACGACTGTTGCAGCATCCCCACAGTCATGAGAGGCCAGGCGAGGAGATGCGTGCCTCGATGTGAGTGATATTGAGTTGGCCACGCCCAGCCAGTCATATGACCACCAAGCCATGCTCACCAACTAAGCCACGCCCACAGAACCAGTTGTTAAAAAATTTGAATCCCACCCCTGAGCCCTCCCCCCAAGGTCCGCCTATGTGTAGCCAATCCGACACTACGAAGATGTTTTGAGAAACATTGAGATATTTGGATGGGTGAATCTCCACTCTCAGGGAAAACGGCCTTGAAGATGCCAGTGCGCCAGCACAAATCGGATTCCAAAACACTCTGTCCTTCCTCAACTGTCAATCCTCCCAATTTCCCATCATAAAGGTATATAGCTTTATTGCCCATTTGTTGCCCCGTCTTCCCCAATTGAAGGCACCAGCAGGGCGCCAAGCCAAAGGTAGTGGATCTGACATGCTAGCCCCCTTGACAAGGACGTGAATGCTGCAAAACAACTGGAAAGACACAACAAAGAGAGAGCAAAACAAGGTACGATAAGGGAGTTATTTTGGTTTATCAGGTTATTGGTCATGGAAGCATTTGAGAAATTTGGCTGCTTTAGCACAGGGGTCCCCAACCACCGGGCCCCAGACCAGTACCGGTCCGTGGAACATTTTCTACCAGGCTGCCGGTTTGCTGGGCGCCGCCATCTTGTTTCGATGAGAAAGTGCTTCCGGGTGAGCTTTTCCGGTTGGAAAGCGTTTGCGTTGTCCTGAAGGAATCCTCACGCCTTAGTTTCATCGAAGTGGGGGGCGGCTTTGAACGAAACTAAGGCGCAGGATTCTTTCAGCACCCAAGGCAAGGCGAGCCAAGCGACCGTCCCGAAGCTGTCCCAAGCCCATCAACAAAGCTACAAAGGAGGAGTTGAAGGTGGCGGGGAGAAGCGGGGATGGCTGGCTGGCCGGTCGCTCGGCTTGCCTTGCCTTGTCATGCGTGCTGATGCCGGTACCGGGCCGCGGATCATTTTGTGATGCCAGTACCGGGCCGTGGCACAAAAAGGTTGGGGGCCACTGCTTTAGCATGCTTACAGTCCACCCATTCAGTTTTGGAGGGAGGAAACTCTTTCCACACAACTAAATACTAGATCTTTCCTACAAGAGACCTTAATTTCAGAAAGGTTGTTCCCCCTCAATCATGAGTGGCTCGGGTGACAGGCAGACCTCATGTTTTCTTTGTTTGCCTCCTATAATTTTGATATCTACATAGTTTGCTTGCTGTTGTCTTGCCTGCTCACTTCTGCTCAGTGCTTTTGAAGAAGTAGATTTTTTTTTGTCTTTATCAATGAGGACTATCATCTTTTTAACTCTTATTCTTAACATGTAGCAGAGAACTGGTGTTGTTAGTATATGGTGGTCCATTTTTGTCATATCCGCTAGTGAAACACAGCCAGTGGTGGGATTCAAACATTTTTACTTCTGGTTCTGTGGGCGTGGCTTGGTGGGCGTGGCATGGCATGGCTTGGTGGGTGTGGTGTGGTGTGGCGGGCGTGACAGGGGAAGGATACTGTAAAATCCCCATTCCCTCCCCACCCCACTAACCTGCTTTCCAGTTCCCTTCTCCTGTGCAGAGCAACAAAAGAAGACCCAGCTGATCAGCTGGGACTTGGGAGGCAGAGAATAGATGTGGGCTGGGCCAGTCAGAGGTGGTATTGGCCGGTTCTCTGAACTACTCAAAATTTCCGCTACCAGTTCTCCAGAACTGGTCAGAACCTGCTGAATACCACCTCTGAAACACACCATCATTTTAACTTTGCTCGAATGCATTTGGTTTTGATTTGCATCTTAGTTATCTCCATCCCCTGCTTTCCCTGAGTAATTCTTGGTTGATTACTGCTTATACATGCAATTAGAATAATTACATCTGATTATGCAAAGCAGTATCATTGTGTAATTAGAACACAAAATGATAAAGAATAATACACTGCCGTTTTGTCTCTTTATTTCTCATTTTACTTCCTAAGCCAGCTGCATAAGAGCATAAAATAGTTGGTTATTTCTGCTGTTGGCCTTTAAGTAAGAGATCTCATTCAGAACCCCAGAGGACTTTGGAACCGGGCTTTTAATGCAAAGTTCACCATTTGAATAATTTATATTTGACTAGACCAACTGCATATTTTAGTCATTTTGTTACTAACGGGGAACACAGATGTATTGTCACAAAAGGAGATGGCCTTTGTGCTGGAATAGAAATATTCTGCTTTCAGGCCTTGATCAAATTGTGTCTCCACCTCACCACACCCATATCTTCTATTCTCCTTCCATTGAGCTCCTTTTGGCATATACAGGTAGTCCTCTACTTATGACCACAATTGAGCCCAAAATTTCTGCTGCTAAGTGAGGCGTTTGTTAAGGGAATTTTGCCCCATTTTCCAGCCTTTCTTGCCACATTTGTTAAGTGAATCTGGGACACTTCAACTGTCATAAATGTGGACCATTTGCCAAGCATCCAAATTTTGTTCACGTGACTGTGGGGATGCTGCAATTGAGTTAAGGTGAAAAACAGTCACAAGTCACTTTTTTCAGTGCCAATGTAACTTTGAAAAGTCACTAAATGAATTGCTGCAAGTCGTATGTTCAGGACTATCGTACATGTAGTCCTCAACATACAACCACAGTTGGGACCAGAATCTCCATTGCTGAATAAGGGAGTTATTAAGGGAGTTAGGTCCAATTTTATAACCATTTTTTTGCCATGGTTGTTATACAAATCACTGCAACTGTTCAGATGAATTGTATGATTGTTAAGTGTATCTGGCTTCCCCCATTGACTTTGCTTATCAGAAACTGACTGGGAAGGTTGAAAATGCGATCACGTGACCCCAGGATGCTGGAAACATCATAAATACATGCCCGATGCCAAGCACCCAAATTTTAATCACATGACTGTGGAAATGCTACAATGATCCAAAGTGTGAGGACCAGTTCATATGTCACCTTTTTGTTTCAGTGCCATTGTAACTTCAAACAGAAACTAGACAAATGGTTGAAAGTCCAGGACTACCTGTGTGAATTCAATTTATTCTTCTGCTGTCCTATAGACAGACAAACAGCCACACGCACAGCCACACACACACACATGTTTTTGCCCCACAACAATCCTGCAATATGCACAGGGGTTAGACACCAATTTATATACCCAGATCTCCACAGCCAAAGTCTAAAGCTTATTTATTTATTTATTTTACTCTCCTGACAGTTCCTCCCCCATGTTCTGATTATAATTCTAAAATAGAACTAATTACAATTCTGAGATATTAGTTCCAGTATCTCAGGGGCTGCCACAAAGAAGAGGGAGTCAAGCTATTCTCCAAAGCACCTGAAGGCAAGACAAGAAGCAATGGATGGAAACTAATCAAGGAGAGAAGCAACTTAGAACCAAGGAGAAATTTCCTGACAGAACAATTAATCAGTGGAATAACTTGCCTCCAGAAGTTGTGGATGCTCCAACACTGGAAGTTTTTAAAAATATGTTGGATAACCATTTGTCTGAAGTGGTGTAGGGTTTCCTGCCTAGACGGGGTTGGACTAGAAGACCTTCAAGGTCCCTTCCAACTCTGTCATTCTGTTCTATTTTTTTTTTTAACATAAAGTAGAAATGTACAATGAAGAGATAAGGAACAATTTTGGATCTGCTGGTTTTAAAGATCTCTTTTTTCCATAATGTGTTCCCAGAATAGAGAGAAATCTTTGGAGCTAGCATAATAATCTATTCATTTATTGAGCTTACTGAACTGTTGATTAGTGAAGACTCCTGTTGGTTTTTTAACTTAGAACCACAGGGTTAAAGCCACTATTCATAAAATAAATATTACAAAAAGCAACAATTTAAAGCTACTTAAAAGCTGATGGAGAGATTATTTGCCTCCTAGAAAGAGCCAGCCCAGCTGCCTCTTGGCTGGCCTTTATCCTATCCGTGCAAGTCTGCAAAAGTTTAGAAACCATCAGATTCTCCTTTCTCAAACTGGTGGAACAGATTGGAAACCACCCTATACTTTGCACATTGAAAGAAAAACAAAATGATAATATTTTTCCTGATGTGGCCACTTTCACTTCTTTACCTAAGTAAAGTAGCCTATTGTGGTTCATTGCACCGTCAGCCAGATGTTTAAACTGGATTTGGCATTGTAGTTCACCCTGTCAAAATCTTTCCCAAGGACCTGGGATATGCAGATGAGGATGTTTCATGGTGTTAGAGGTAACACTGCAGGAAGTAAGTGAGAAAAGTTACCCTTTGCAATTGATTGGTGGTGGTTTTGTCAGTCCTGATGATGTTCAAGTGGTGCTCCAACTGTTTTGGGATTGCACCTAATATTATTATTATTATTATTATTATTATTATTATTATTATTATTATTATTATTATTATTATTATTGATTTTTATCAAACATTTATATCGGGACAACTCAAGGCAGCCCGCATATCTAATGTTCCTACCTTTAATTTTCCTCATAACAAGACTCCTATAATGTGGCTTGGTGTCAGCCTTTTGAGTAGTCCTCAAAGAAGTGTTGAGGTAATGCCCTGTTAGGAGAATGAGCGCATACAGGGAGACGTATTTGCGAGTAGTGTTTGAATAATACACATTCAGCACACAGATACACTGTACAGTAAATGTAGGTTTTTGCTTCCAGAAACGTTAAGCAAAGTCCAAACAAGCAATCCAAAATCATTCACAGGTAAATCAGTCAGTTTTTCAATCCAGGGATAATTCAATAACAAATTCCAGTGTCAAAAACAGTTCAGTATCAGACTTACATTGAATCCAGAAATATCAGTCAATTAGGAAAAATGGAGGAACGGCAATACTTTCCAACAGAAGGAAACAGAGATACTCACTCTCTTCTGAGACTAAGACTAAACAACCCAGGTTTCTGGCTCCATCTTATGGCCGTTTGAGAAACCATACCTAATTACAGTTTTGCATTTTCTTAAAGAGACAGTATTAAAATGTCTATCCTGGTTTATACATTTCTAACCCAAATAGCTGTTAGGTGACTCATATTCCTAACAAGAAGCATCAATCATGAGTACTAACAGAACCTTTATTGTAAGGTTACAGTAAAAGAATGATGTAAGAAATGACCAGGCTGACCCTGAGGGGAGGGTCAAATGCCTCATCAGTCATGTGTCCCTTCGTGCCCACAAAAGATCGAAATCCAGCCCACCTTGAATTCCTTTCTATTCTGTACTAGCTCGATACCCGTGCTTCACTATGAAACTATGTGGTCGGGCTTAGTTTTTGGGGAGGAAAATAAGGGGGCGGGATTCTGCCTCTGCCTACCAGCATCCATTGGTATTCATCTGGCTATTGTCATGTCAGTGTGTGAGAGAGTTGAGGGCTGTTTGGAAACTGAAACAGCATTTGCTGTGTGAGCAAGAAGGAGACAGCAAGGAGATTGGGCATGGCTTAGCTCAACTGTTCTGTACTAAAGCTGCTTGTTGCTATGAAACTAAAACTGAAACTCCTCTCCTTTGCTTGTGTTTTGCATTTGGAACAGATTTCTTTTCAGGTGGGAAGATGGAGTAGAACTTCTTAGCATTAGAGCGTGTTAATAATAATATATGAAATACTAATTCTCTGATGGTAATTTCAAAAAATCATTTCTTAGTGAGCACCTAGAATCCTAGAGGAACATACGTGCCAAATTTCAAGTTTGTAGGCTTTACGGTTCTGGAGCTTTTGTAATGATGCGTGAATGGTATTTTGCTTTTATATATATATAGATTCCCACTAATTTCCCTTGACGGTTAGTAGTTGAGATTCTTGTAGAGAGCTTAAGCTTACAATAAATCTTTCTACATATTTGAATGAAATACAGCAGAATGAAAGAAATAATGTAATCTACATCTGTAACCATTGCAACCAATTCTACGTGGGACAAACATGACGTCAATTAAAAACCAAGATCCATGAACACCAGCTGGCAGTCAAACGCTACGGTGCCATATCCTTAATCTCTACCTGCTATAGAATGCTGCCAATAAACAAGCCCAATTAATTATAACATAAACCAACCAAAGTCCAAGAAAAACCCAACCAGAATTCACAGGGTTTCAAGAAGGACTCGGAAACTATTGAACTACTTTGCTTCCTGCAAAGCGTTCGTCATTGAAGTCTGACTTTTATCCCTTATGGGAGGGGCAATCACCTCCCAGCCTTACTTCTGATTCGCTCCTTCTGCTTCGGCTGCTCTCGCCTTCTAGCAGCTCTGCGCACACACGCACTGGGAACAGGCTCCCCTGGGTTCTCTGCTTCGCTGCTGCCAGGCTCCAAAGGCTCCAAAGGCAGCACCCCATTCCCAGATGGACCTGGCCCCATCTCTGCATCAAGTGCAGGACCCTAGTCCAAATCCTCTCCAGACTACCTGCCTGATCCCCTTTCTTCCTCACTGTCTGACTCCACTGCAGTCTGCACCAGCTGCCGGCGAACCACAACAGATCAGTTCTGGAGAACCGGCAGTGGAAATTTTGAGTAGTTTGGAGAACCGGCAAATACTGCCTCTCACTGGCCCCGCCCCCATCAATTCTCTGCCTCCCAAGTCCCAGCTGATTGGCTGGGTCTTCTTTTGTTGCCCTGCCCAGGAGAACGGAGCTGAAAAGCAGGTTAGTAGGGTGGGGAGAGAATGAAATTTTGCAGTATCCTTTCCCTGCCATCCCCACCAACCCACGCCCACCAAGCCACACCCACAGAACCGACAGTAAAAAAAAAATTGAATTCCACCACTGGTGAGGAGGATCCCTTCTGAGATGCTACCCATACCCCTTTTCTTTCTGTAGGCTGTTTTTTGCATAATGGTTGTCTAGGCTGCAGCTCTTCCTCCTCTGGTCTCCCGAGGCTATTCTCACAGACCATTACAGGTCGACTGAGAGTGTTTGACCGATTTAAATTCACCTAGCTGGCTTTATGTCTTAAGGGAGGACTATAAATCACCATCTCCTGGTTTTTAGTCCCCTCCCATCTCAGCTACTGTATTGAACTGGCATGAAACTGAATTTAAAATACCAGCGCAAAATCAAATCCCAAATCATCAGAGCTTGGCAAACTTATTTCACGTATAGATATGTTGAGGCTGTGAGTTCTGATGAAAATCGACTGATAAACCAAATAGAGGATATTAAACTCTTTACAGTCACTGACTTTTGCTATTAAAATAAACTATTCCACTTGATTGCATCACAGGGAGGAAGCAGAGAAGCTACTGAGATCTTCTTTCTCAGAAACATATTTCTGGCCGTTTTCTCACCAATTAATCTGACAGCAAGAAAGCAAAGATTTCTCCATCTGCTTTAATTGACCACCTGACATTTCATAAGCTGTTATGAGGTTGCTTTCAGAGCCTCTTCTTGCCTTGTCCTTTTCCTGTGTTACATAAAAGTGTATCTCCTTCCATTAACGGCCAATAATATCTCCAGGAAAGCAATTGGCTGCCACTGATTTAACACAGTGAGTGAAAATTCAGTTGGTGCGGCTCATTATGCCTGCCTATTCATTCATTCATTCATTCATTCATTCATTAAATTTGTACATCACTCATCTCTTTACCAAGCAACTCAAAGCTCCATTGATAGTATTTAAACTAAAGAGAATCCATCTGAAGTTAATGGCATGTTAGCTTTTATATTATCATAAATCTGAATGGTGCCTCTTATCAGTAATTTAGCTTGCATGTTGCACCAATAATAATAAAACTGTTTTATGTACTTGTAGAGCATCTCATTGATTGATTGATTGATTGATTAGATTGGTTTGCCACCCATCTAGCCTCGAGATGTCTCTGGGCAGCTTACAACATTAAAAGGCAACAAAATCACGAAAAATAAATGCTTCTAGTAACAGTAAAAATTACAATTAAAAAGATGGAGAGGAAGGGAGCCGGATGCACAGGGAGTAGGGAGGTGGGAACTTCTCTTCTCGGTCAACTACCTCCAGTGTGATACATTCCTGGTGGAGCCTCAAATCAATTGGCAGGAAGATTAAGAGTATCTTGGCGACGTTTCGGCGAGGTCCCACTCGCCATCCTCAGACTGGGGCTTTTGGCTTCACTACAAAACAAACGACCCAGGAGATTACAGCACAAGTTCCAGGATATCTCCACAACAAAACTCACAAGGCCATCACACAGCCCATTATACCAACATCAACTCCATCAACGAATCAAGAGGCAGCAGCGCAGCCAACCAGCCTAGCACACCAGCCCCCACCATCAGTATTTATAGAGAGACGGCATCTCCGATCACACACTGCTTGCACTGGCACGAAGCCGAAAGCACCAGCCTGAGGATGGCGAGTGGGACCTCGCCAAAATGTCGCCAAGATACTCTTAATCTTACACGGGAAAAGACCCGAACACACCTAGACCTACATACCTGTACCCGTGAAAATCTACGAAAACAAATATCGTACCTCTACGGGGAGGAAACCTTCCGGCTAACCAGGACCTATGAGAAACTCAAAGTCCGAAGAGCCACCATCTTGTGTGATCTCACATTCCTACACAATTGCCGAGAAAAAAATGTGATCCCCACATGCTTCCAACTCAAATTCCATTCCAAAACTTCAGCCACTGAAAGGATCCTGAAAAGAACAGAATTAGCCCTAATCAGAAACAAAATCCACAAGAAAAGATTCCTACTAGACCAAACCAACAGAGACCTACTCACACTCCATCTCAAACTCAGCATCAAAATCCACCCAGCACTCTGGGACAAATCCAAACAACTAGCCTTCTGGAGAGCCGAAACAAACCTCCCACAAGACAGACACACACACCAGGAAACTCCACAGACTAGAGAAACGCCAGAAACCCAACCCTTTCCCACAACAACACATGAAACAAACAGTACACAACATATCAGACAGAACCCTCACCATAGCAGAAACCAATGTCCTTTCCAAAGGATTCAACTTTGCAGTCGCCCCCAAACGCATCCCCACTGAAAACATTATGTGCGGAGTTGAAGCTAGCCTAACCAAAATCAACCCAGATGCAGCCAACAAAATCAGACTTGAAGTCACCAACGTCCTCTGCTTCAGCACCCCACCCAGAAGCAACCAACACAGAGAAGAACAAAAAGCACTCACCAACCTGAGGAAAGACAGCAATATAGTCATTCTTCCAGCAGACAAAGGCAACACCACAGTCGTAATGAACACATCGAACTACCACTCCAAACTATCCAACCTACTCCAAGACCCTGCTTACAAACCTCTGAATACTGACCCCACCACCCACCTAGAAAAAACCACCAAATCCAAAATAAAAGCGTCTCCCATCAGCGAAGAGATCCAGCAGAGAATCATCCCCAGAGAAAAATCATCCAGATGCCCTAAGCCAGGGGTGGGCAAACTTTTTGGCTCGGGGGGCCGCATTGACTTTTAAAATTTGACAGACGGGCCGGGTCAGCACAAGATACGATACATATAAAAAACTCCACTTGTTAACAGTACATATCAAACATAAACAGAAAAAAGCATTAAAGTATTAACATATTTTAATGAGAACAGTGTTGTTGATCACTCATTTTTGCCAGTGCATCGAAGTCTGGTTGTAATTTTGTTGTGGAAATTCTCAGAACAGATCTGAGGTGTTCATCACTCATCTGGGATCTGTGGGTGCTTTGTTGGTGTTCATCACACTAAAAGTCTGTTCACACACATTATGTAGAGCCAAACAACACCAGCATCCTCTGTGCTACCTTCTGGATGTTTTTAAATTTGGCTGCACTTAATGAAGCATAAAACTCATCCAGTTTCAGGGAGTTGAACTTCTCCTTTAACACCATGTCACATTGGAGATCAATCAGTTCCAACTGCAACTCCTGTGGCACCGTTTCTGGGTCTTGTGAGAAGGGACATGACACCAGCTGAAGTGCCCAATCAATTTTTCCAAAATCACCAAACCGACGGCAGAATTCTTCATGCAGGTCATCCAGTGATTTCCTATATTTCTTCACATGTTAGGGGCCTCTTTAACGTAGCCAGTGTGGGAAATGAGCAAATGACTTGTCTGACATTTGCTTCAAAATAAAACTAGCCTGGTTTTGAAGGCTCTGATGTTTGCTTGCATTTCATGCACAAACTGGTTTTTCCCTTGTAGCTTCACATTCAGCTCGTTCATGTGTGTCAGTATGTCCACAGTAAAAGCTAAATCACAAAGCCAATCTGTGTCATTCAGCTCAGGAAAATTTTCAGTGTTCTCAAGTAGCTCCAAAAATGAAATAATCTCCTGTTTGAGCTCCCACACACGTTGACATACTTTTCCCAAACTTAACCAGCGGACATTAGAATGGTAAAGCAAGTCCATGTGATCAGCGCCAGTTTCTTCAAGAAAATGAATAAACTGACGATGATGAAGTCCCGCTCGAATAAAGTTAACGAGTTTCACAACTGGCTTCACTACATGGTCAAGCTGCAACACGGATTTACACAGTGCTTCCTGATGAATTATGCAGTGTAGGAAAATTACCTCCTGCTCAGGGTTGTCCTCTTTCACCCTGTCCTGGATTCTTTTGAGCATCCCGGCGTTTTTCCTGTCAGATTTGGTGATCCATCTGTGGTAACGCTGGCGAGCGTACTCAAGGTAACTTGTGCCTCTGTATGACCGCTGACACACTGTTAAATAAATCGACTCCCGTGTTTTTCCTTTCAGGGATTCCATAGCCAAAAACTCCTCCGTTATCTCGAAATTTTCATTAATCCCTCTGATAAAAATTAAAAGCTGAGCGGTGTCCTTTATGTCATTGCTTTCGCCCAGTGCCAAAGAATATAATGTAAATGACTCCGCTTTTTGTTTAGCTTGCTAGTTAAGTGTTCGTCAATTACTTCAACACGGCGAGTCACTGTCCTGCGTGATAAGCTAATTGTTTCAAATTTGTTCTTGCTCTCAGGACATAAAATACTTGCTGTCTCTACCATACACTCTTTAAGAAATTCCCCTCGGAGAAAGGCTTGCTGGCTTTTGCTAGTTTGAATGCCAGTAAATAACTTGTCTTCGTGCTTGCTTCTTGGATGGAAGTTGCTCCGGTTAAAGGTGCTTTGCTGAGCCTGCAACCTAGCTACCAACCTATGAGCGGTAGCCGTACGTTCTGCGTTGAAAGGTTGCTGGCGTAATTAGCATGCTTGGTGGAAAAGTGACGGCTGATGTTGTATTCTTTGAAAACTGCAATGGTTTCTTGGCAAATAAGACATACAGCCTTTGACCGGACTTCAGTAAAAAGTATTTAGGTGTCCATTCTTTATTAAACACCCGGCACTCACTGTCGACTTTTCTTTTCTTTGACATTGCTGCAGATGGGTTCTGATCTGACCAGTAGAAGAAGAGCGATAATTGAAAATGGCTCGGGCTCCGAAAAATCAAGTCACTGTGCCTAATGTGCAGACAGGATATTCTCCCTATTAAAAACACAACAAAGATAGATAGATAGATAGATAGATAGATAGATAGATAGATAGATAGATAGACAGATTCTTCCCTACGAATAAACGACTGTGTGTGTGTGTTTGTGTGTATGTATGTATGAATGTACCCCCTCAGCTTACACAAGTTGGCCACTTATAAGCTAAGAAATGAATAAACGCCCACCCCCCAAAACATAACTCCTCAGGTGCCCACGGTTAAACTGTGAACCACCAATTAGTAGCAGGGCTAACCCTCCCTCTTGAACCAACATCTAATTGGGAAGAGCAGACCGGCCTTCAGTCTCTTGTGAGAAACTGCTGGCTAACCCTGCAAACCGCTTGCCGAGGGGTGTGGGGGGCTTTTGCCTGCCTTTCCCCCCTCTGGCCGCCAGTTGCTCCTTGGGGTGCAGCTCTTAAAAGCCTGCTCCCAGCACCCAAGCAACTTCCCAGCAACTTTCGCCTTCCTATTAACTTCTGCGGGCGCTGCGCGCCGCGCCCGAGCCACACGGCGGAAGGGAAGCCCGGAGCGCCTCCAGGTCGCCTCCTCCAAGCAGCCCGCCTGTCGGGCTTCCCTCCGCCGCGCGGCTTGGGCAGGCGCCAGCGCTCTTGAGTTAAAACGAAGCCGAAAGTTGCTGGGAATTGCTCAGGTTTCCGAGGGCTTTGCAAAGGCAAAGCTTGCAGGCTGCCAAGGAGGGCGAAGGGTTCTGCCCGGGCGGGTGGGCGGGCTGCTTGGAGCAGGCTGCTGTGCGGCTCGGGGGAGGCGCGAGCGCTCGCAGCCCGCCCCACCCGCCGGGCAGAACCCTTCGCCTCCTTGGCAGCCTGCAAGCTTTGCCTTTGCAAAGCCCTCGGGGAAACCTGAGCAATTCCCAGCAACTTTCGGCTTCGTTTCATTCACGAGCGCCGCGCCTCCCCCCCGAGCCGCACGGCAGCCTGCTCCAAGCAGCCCGCCCCACCCGCCAGGCAGAACCCTTCACCCTCCTTGGCAGCCTGCAAGCTTTGCCTTTGCAATTCCCAGCAACTTTCGGGCTTCGTTTTCATTCACGAGCGCTCGCGCTCCGCCCCACCGAGCCGCACGGCAGCCTGCTCCAAGCAGCCCGCCCCACCCGCCGGGCAGAACCCTTCGCCCTCCTTGGCAGCCTGCAAGCTTTGCCTTTGCAAAGCCCTCGGGAAACCTGAGCAATTCCCAGCAACTTTCGGCTTCGCTTTCATTCACGAGCGCGCGCCTCCACCCCCGAGCCGCACGGCAGCCTGCTCCAAGCAGCCCGCCCGCCCGCTGGGCAGAACCCCTCCCGCCTCCGTGGGAAGAAACTCCAGCCTGCAAGCTTTGCCTTTGCAAAGCCCTGGAAGGGGGGATCGGGGGGACTCACCTTTGGAGAGGTCGCACTCAAAGGTGATTTTGAACTCCCAGCCGATGCCTTTGCAAATTTCTTTTCTTTCCTACTCCTATCGCTCCGCACTGTTTTCCAGCTTTGGGGGCCACGCGGCACAGGGCAATACACCACGCCCAGCAATTTTTTTTCAGGGGCGGGCCGGTTTGGACAGACCAATGGCAGCGATTTTTTTTAAAGGGAAGGGCCGGATTGGACAGACCAACGGGCCGGATGTGTCCCGCGGGCCGTAGTTTGCCCACCCCTGCCCTAAGCTCTATGGCCTCCCCAAGATACACAAAGAAGGAATACCACTCAGACCCATAGTCAGCTCCATAGGCTCACCTCTACAGAATCTTGCCAAATTTCTCGCCAAACAACTCCAGCCCTACACAGAATCCATCACCTCACACGTACAAAACTCCTTCCACTTCATAGAAACAATAAAGAAACAAAACCTACAACCCAGCGACCTACTCTTGAGCTTTGATGTCATATCCCTCTTCACCCAAGTACCCATCAAAGAAGCCTTGACAGCCCCCCCAAACACATCCTAGATCTGACCAACCGCTGCCTAACTAACACATACTTCATTCACAATAGACAAAGATACAAACAGATAGAAGGAGCACCCATGGGATCACCCCTCTCACCCGTCATCGCTAACCTATACATGGAACACTTTGAAACCAACGCTCTAGACAAATCCGAACACAAACACAAACTCTAGCTCAGATATGTAGATGACACTTTCCTAATTTGGCCACACGGGAAAGAAAAACTGGACAACTTCCTCACACATCTTAACAACCTACACCCCAAAATACAATTCACCATGGAAACAGAAACCAACAACCAACTTCCCTTCCTGGACGTCCTAATTTATAAAAAATGCAATGGCTCCCTAGGACACACCATCTACCAGAAAAAAACGCACACCAACCGCTACCTAAATGCACAATCCCATCACCACCCTGCACAGATCAACTCCGTAGCCAAGACCTCCAGAACCAAACGCCTAGCTGACAAAGACCACCTGAGAACAGAACTACACACCCTCACTAACGGATTAATTTCCAACGGATTCCGAAGAAACACTATCACCAATCTAATCCAAAAAGAGATACCCCCAAAAAACCAAGACACAGAACAAGACAATGGTATCGCACTCCTCTCCTACATCAAAGGCACCACAGACAAAATCAGCAAAATTCTCCACAAACACAATATCAGGACAGCCTTCGGCACTGACCAAAAAATAGCCAACATCCTAAGAAACCCCAAAGACAAGATCCAGCTAGAAAACCAAGGAGTTTATGAAATACCATGCAACAATTGCCCAGCCACATTCATTGGACAAACCAACAGGAGAATAAATGTACACAAAAACGCAGTCAGAACACAAAAACGCAGTCAGAAGAGAAGAAAATACTTCCTCCCTCTTCCAGCACCTTAAAGCCACAGAACATGAAATTAATTTCGAAGGAACCAAATTAATATCCAACACTGAACACTCCAGCAAGAGAATAATCAGGGAAGTCATCGAGATAGAGAAACACCCCCATAACATGAATAGACGGGACGATACCTCCCGCCTCCAGACATCTGGAAGCTAGCCCTCACCAACAAACGAATCCCAGCCACGAAAACCAACACCAGACCTGAAACAACATGGGATACCACCGCCATCAGACCCAGGCCCAAGCCCATCCTATAAATGAAGGACAACCACCATCCAGAAAACAGACCACGGCTGCCTCGCCAGCTGTCGCACCCCCCGACTCCAAAACCAAACAAGCTGACACACGCCAAGAACACAGACCCAGACCCCAAACTCGAAGCCAGACGAAAACCGAGAATGCTACATCACAGCCACCCGCTCAGGATATCACATCAGAAAACTCAGGAAATTACACCACAAGAACTCAAGAAGTTGCAACACAGCAAATGACCCAGGATATCACAGCACAAGACCAAGGATACCACAGCAATAAGTCTCACAAGGTCATCACACAACCCATTACCCAAGCCATTACTACACAGGAGGCTAATGGAAAAGAGATCAAAACACCAACGACCCAGGAGATTACAACGCAGGACCCAGGTTACCACAACAAAAGAACTCGCAAGCCCATCACACAAGCCTTTACCCAAGCCATTAAAACACCAGAGGCTAATGGAAAAAAGATCACTACAAAACAAACGACCCAGGAGATTACAGCACAAGTTCCAGGATATCTCCACAACAAAACTCACAAGACCATCACACAGCCCATTATACCAACATCAACTCCATCAACCAATCAAGAGGCAGCAGCGCAGCAACCAGCCCAGCACACCAGCCCACACCACCAGTATATGTGTGTGTGTGTGTGTGTGTGTGTGTGTGTGTGTGTGTGTATATATATATATATATATATATATATATATATATATATGGATCTTTGGTTATTCGGTTTTCTCCCACGTAAGATTGGAAGTATCTAGGCAACGTTTCGATGAAGTCTCATTCATCATCTTCAGGCTTCTGTCTTCAGCTCTGTGCTTCTCAGAGTAAAAGTCTAACTCACAGACGAACACTATACAAAAGCCTGATGATGGCAGAGGAGATTCTGCTGAAATGTTGCTACAACTTTAAAAGCACCACTACTATGACGTGGGAAAATACCCGAACAAAGCTGAATGCCATACATGTAAGTACCATGAAAACTTAAGACGATATAAATATATATATATATATATATATATATATATATATATATATATATATATATATATATATATATATATATATATTAATACAGACAAATACAGACAAAATTAGTAAGATACTATACAGACACCACATCAAGACTGCCTTCAAAACAGACAGAAAAATAGCAGCCATCCTCAGAAACCCCAAAGACAAAATTGACCTGGAAAACCAAGGCATATACGAAGTCCCCTGTGCATCATGCCCGGCCACATACATTGGACAGACCAATAGAAGAATAAGCACCCGCCTGGATGAACACAAAAATGCAGTCAAAAAGCTGGAACACACTTCCTCACTAGTCCAACACATGGAAGCCACAGGTCATAGCATCAACTTCAATGGCACCAAAACCCTAGCCACTATAGAAAATTCCAGCCACAGAATCATCAGAGAAGCCATAGAGATTGAAAAAAGACCAGAAAGCATGAACAGAAGAGATGATTCCACCAGGCTGTCAATCATTTGGAAGCCTGCACTCACAAACAAAAAAATCTCCACACCACAAGCCAGGCAAACACCTGGGCACAAACAGATCCCCCTGATACCTCCAGCTCAAACACATCCCAACCAGGCACCCAGATGAAACCCAGCTTCCTAACTAATGATAGCCGTCCATTTACCCGAAGCCAAGCTGCACTAAAGGCCTCCAATAAAGTAACACAATGCTGCCAGCCAATCAAGATACAAAAAGAGCCAAAAAACAGACAGAAGATATTAGAGACACCAATCAAGCAGAACACAGCAAACTCCGAGACCAATAAACACAGACCAAGACTCCCAACCAATCAGGATGAAGAAAAAACCATTCTGGCACAGCAATAGGCTGCCCCAAATTTAATTCTGAAACCACTGTAAAAGTCTGACTCACAGACGGACACAATACAGAAGCCTGATGATGGCAGATGAGATTCTGCTGAAACGTTGCTACAACTTTAAAAGCACAACTATAATGACGTGGGAAAATACCCGAACAAAGCTGAAGGCCATATATATATATTAACCTTACCAACTTTCATATTTTTTTCAGGTTTGTCCTTTATTTTTTTCCCAAGGAAATAGGTTAACTGTAAGTGCATATGTTAAATTGCCAGCAAACAACTGTTCTGCATAACCATCATCACAACTATTGTAGTTACTGTATATTGTACACAATAAATCCTATATTGAAAAGAATGTTGGGAATAGACTACTTCCAAGGCCTCTTTCTACATTGTAACCATGTTTGCACAACACACTCAATTAAGCTAGTAAATTCCTGTTGTTCAATATGCTAACCTTAGAAAATAAATTTCGCAAAGCAAATGGAGGCTGCACTCTTTCATTTAGATGTGAGTGGGATCAAACCTAATTAATCTCTCTGTTTAATCCTCTGAAATTGGTCCTCCCTGTGCCCAGATAAAAGCCCTGTAATCCCAATTAAACTAAAGAAGAGAGCATCCTTACAGCTCACAATACAACTCTAACAAGGGAATTGCAACGAAGTGAGAAACTCAAAGTTCCATCTTCAATCACAGACAAGTCTCCAATTATCTCAACATCCCACCTCCGTAACAAGGACTTCCCAGCTCTGCTGACACCTTTGAAAGGGTGTCTTTTGTCTACCAATAGAACTAACCCCAGATAATATGGACAAGGATCTACCTAGGTTCTCCCCAAACTTTTCTCAGCCAATTAGATCCCTAGGATTTCTGACCTCATAATCCTCAAATTGTATAAAAAATCTTTCATTTTCCATTGTTCAGAATCCTTCTTTCTGGTAAAGTCAGCACCCAATATCAATGCTGCAATAAACATGGTTGTTTCTTTTCACTGTTGGGTTCTGTAACTTATTTTTCCATGGCAAACCTTTTTCACCTGGTTTTTTTTTTTTTCTTTATAAGGATGCTGTACAAATCTGATACTTTTGGCTAATTTATGGTTCTAATTCTTCAAATGGGCTAATTATGTGACCAGCTAAAATATGTTGTGCAGATGCAGATTACAATTCTATGGTTGTACATTTTTCTTCCTGGCCAATCATATTAGCTTTCTAGTACCTGCTTTTTTTAAATGCAATTCAGGGAAGGAGCTCTCTTCCAACTCACCATCCTTAGATGTTCCAAACTGCTTTTCCCCTTCTGTTTCTTTTCTAAAAATAGTACTGCTTGTTGATTCCAATTTGAGAAGTATATTTTTTGCCAAGTTTGTAGAAATGCTGTGTTTCGTTTACCTGAGGGTTAGTTTTAGGCAATAGTTCCACTGATCCTTTTGGCTGTTTGTTACATCTTTTGAGTAGCCTAGCATATCACAAAAGGATTTAAATTGGATTGAAACATTATCATATAGTTCTTCATTTTTCCATGTTTAAAATATGCCGTTATCTCCAACATTTGGAAAGAGAAGAAAATGACCAATATTGCACATTATACTGACTGCAGATTGTCCTCAACTTACTATTACAATTTCCATTGCCAAACAAGACAGTTGTTAAGTAAATTTTACAACAATCCAGTCAGAGCTGAAGAGGTTTCTTGGATGAGAAGCAAAACGTCTTCAAAGAAAAACCAGTTGCCTCTTGAAAAAGCACCTTTGTGACAACCATGACCTGGAGGACTGAGAATCTCCATAGACATAAATTTTACAACCTTTCTTCTTGTGGTTGTTAAGTGAACCTGGCTTTCCCATTGACTTTGCTTGTTAGAAGGTCACAAAAGGTGATCACATGAACTCAGGAGATTGCAAATAAATACATGCTGACTGCCAAGCGTCTGAATTTTGATCATGTGACCATGGGGATGCTGTAACAGTTATAAGTGTGAAAAATGGTCATAAATCACTTTTTTCAGCGCCATTCTAACTTCAAACGGTCATTAAACAAATGCTGTTAAGTCAAGGACTACTGGTGAAAAACAGGATCCTAATTTAAGTAAATTTCTGTATTCTGCCAATTTGGATCAGTGTCTTTGCATGTTTTATATCAGTATTTCTAACCTGCAGTCCTTTAGATGTGTTGGAATTTATCATTCTTCAATCATCATTCATTGGAGATTATGGGAAATGAAGTCAACATATTTGGGAAACATAGATTTTAAAAGGTAGTTTTACAGAGATCTAGTATTAAATTTAACAGCAATGCAAGCTGTAATCCCTTCCTCCCTTCCTTCCTCCCTTCCTTCCTTGTCTTTTATTGGATATTTTAACAAAAATATTTAATCTTAAAGAAGAAAAGGATCTTTAAAAAGTTAAAAATACAAACAAGGAATACAAACTAAAAAGGGAAAGGGAAAAAACAAAAAACCTTATATTTTATCACTCTCAGAAGACACTGTTTTATCAATGAATTGATACAATAATATGAACAATACTGTAATATCTTGTATTGGTCATAATATTATAGTGAATTCATTGATAAACTAACATCAGCGAGCTCTCCAAACTGTTAGGAATTTTTTTTGAAACCCACCGATAGTCAACATCCACC
This sequence comes from Notechis scutatus, assembly GCF_049901735.1. NCBI lineage: Eukaryota > Metazoa > Chordata > Lepidosauria > Squamata > Elapidae > Notechis > Notechis scutatus. Next base: position 20,009,690 of record NC_142009.1, on the reverse strand, counting down.
TTCTCACAAGATTTGTGGGGAACTGCCAGGTGATCAAAGTTTTTTTTAAAAAAAAAATCATTAGGATGGAAGCCATGCAGATCTCTTGGGTGGAATGCTGTTCCAAAGGGTAGCCATTGCAACAGACAAGGAAAGGAAGACCTGATTTTGACATTGTTTCTGTTGATACTCATTGCCTGATTATTGGGGGAATGGCCTAACCCGTAGCTTTTTTGTGGGATTCTGCCCCCCCTTAGATGCATGTTTTCACATTTAATAACATATCTTGGAAAGATTAGCACTGCCTAATGGAACAGCAGAGATATTTATGGACCATTCTGTTAGTATAGTAGCTGGTTTCTGATGCTGTGGGCTTCACTTTGGAAAGGTATTTTAATGACACAAACTTGGAGGCAAAGGTCACATAACAAAAATTTCAAAAGCATCATTATTTGTTTGCAACTTAATTATACTCTATGTAATGGTATGTGGGAATGGCCTCAGGAGACGGGGTAGGGGGAGAAGATTGGACCAAGGGAACTGTCAGATAAGAGAGGGCATAGCCTACAGCTGGGTATTGGGTGGGGCAAGAGGCTTAGAAGGGGACCCTCCTTAATATATTTGAGTTGTAAAGGAGAGGTGGGGGACATATACTTTCAGACTTGCAAGATTCTGTTAATGTAGCCATACAATAAAGTGGAAATAGCTCATCTGGTTATGTTTCCTGTCTGGTCTGTTTGGGAAGGAGACAGAGAACTAAGAGAGGCTACCCTAAAAGTAAATAGACAAATCACAAAGATGTTGAGACTCTAGAAAGAGTGCAGGGAAGAGCAACAAAGAGGATTAGGGGACTGGAGGCTAAAACATATGAAGAACGGTTGCAGGAACTGGGTATGTCTAGTCTAATGAAAAGAAGGACTAGAGGAGACATGATAGCGGTGTTCCAATATCTCATGGGCTGCTACAAAGAAGAGGGAGTCAAGCTATTCTCCAAAGCACCTGAGGGCAGGACAAGAAGCAATGGGTGGAAACTAATCAAGGAGAGAAGCAACTTAGAACTAAGGAGAAATTTCCTGATAGTTAGTTAATTGGTGGAACAATTTGCCTCCAGAAGTTGTGAATGCTCCAACACTGGAAGTTTTTAAAAAGATGTTGGATAACCATTTGTCTGAAGTGGTGTAGGGTTTCCTGCCTAGGCAGAGGGTTGGACTAGAAGACCTCCAAGGTCCCTTCCAACTCTGTTATTCTATTCTATTCAAACATTCGTACAAACCAAACCGTCCTATGTGTTATATATATATATATATATATATATATATATATATATATATATATATATATATATATATATATATATATGCTGAAATGCAAAGAACACTGCTAAGAAAATAATATTTTGTCCTTTTTTAAAAGAACTGATGCATTTAGTTTGCTGGGGCAAGCAGATATTATTATAGTAATTAAGTAATTAGAACTTGTAACTTGCTTTAGTTGGTGCAGTAAAATAGTGGCTGACACAAGCTGCATCCACAAAATATCAAGGTTTCCCATGCCAAGATATAAAACAAATACAATATGTGGAGTCTGCAACAGAACATTAATGTTATTTCAATTAGACTGGAACATGTTCCTTTTAACAGCATTTCCAGTTACAGGATACAGCAGAAGGGCAGGTAGTTCCTCGACATATGACCACAATTGAGACTAGAACATCCATTGATGGTCATTAAGTGAGTCATGTCTAATTTGATTTAAAAATGTTGTTATGGTCATTGAGCAGATCACATGCTCATTAAGCAAATCCAGCTTTGCCTACTGGCTTTGTTTGTGAAACCGACTGGGAAGGTTGCAGATGGAGCTCATGTGACCTTAGGATGCTGCAACTATCGTGCATACATCCCATATGCTGGGTGCTTGAATTTTGATCACATGCCTGCAGGGACGCTGCAACAGTTGTACGTATAAGGCAGTGGTGGTATTCAATTTTTTTTACTACTGGTTCTGTGGGCGTGGCTTGGTGGGCGTGGTGTGGCTTGGTGGGCGCAGCAGGGGAAGGATATTGTAAAATCCCCATTCCCTCGCCACTCCTGGAGGAAGATTACTGCGAAATCCCCATTCCTTCGCCACCCCACTTAACCTGCTTTCCAGCTCCATTCTCCTGTGCAGGGCAACCAAACAAGACCCAGCCGATCAGCTGGGACTCGGGAGGCAGAGAATAGATGGGGCGGGCAATCAGAGGTGGGATTTGCCGGTTCTCCGAACTATTCAAAATTTCCTCTACTGGTTCTGCAGAACCTGTCAGAACTGGCTGAATACCACCTCTGGTGTAACGACCAGTTATAGGGTTTTTTCCCAGCATTGTTGTAACTTCGGATGGTCATTAAACAAGTGATGGTACATCAAGGATTACCTGTAGGCAACTTTGAGGACCCAATATGCAGATTTGAAATGTTGGCATTATGGATACATTCATGAAATAATTGCTGGTGAAAGAAAGTTGCCTGTTCCAAAAGTGGCTTCCATAGTGAGCAGGACAGAATAACAGAAAAACAGAGTTTAAAGGGACCTTAGAGATCTTCTAGTCCAACCCCCTGCCTAGACAGAAACCCTTCAGACAAAGGGTTGTCCAATCTCTTCTTAAGAACCTCCAGTGTTGGAGCATTCACAACTTCTTGGAGGCAAATCGTTCCACTGATTAATCGTTCTGTTAGGAAATGTCTCCTTGGTTCTAGATTGGATCTCTCCTTGAATAGTTTCTATCCATTGCTTCTTATCCTGTCTTCTGGCTCTTTGAAGAATAGGTTGACTCCCCTCTTCTTTGTGGCAGCCCCTTATCAGGGATGTCAAGCTGGCAGGCTGTGGGCCAGATGTGTCCCGTGCAGGCCATGCCCATCCCAGCTCTGTGAAGGGGAAAAAATGTTGTGAAATGTCACGTGACAGCAACGTGACGCCACGAGTTTGACACCCGTGCCTTAGATATTGGAACATTGCTATCACTGCTATTACCATTAACATGACATCAGAAGTTGAGAAATGGTTCTCTCTTGTACCTCTGTGCTATCCTTAGACACAGCTTAAAGTATTTTTGCAAATGAAGGGGATGATTTGCAGCAAGTCAGCTGCTGTGTTGCCTTGTCCTATGACAATGCTGCCTTCCTTGTAGGAGTAGAAAGTTTCCATTCCCACTTGTGTAGAGAATTGTATTGTGATTTTTTTTTCGCCTAGGGAGGTAGAGAGCTTGCTAGAGATGCTGTTTTAATGTTCTATCTCATTAGGCTACTTACCCACAAAGTGTGAACCAATAAATCCACTCTTATTCATCTGTTCTTCATTTTTGTTCGTGCCTTCTGTTTTCAGCAGCTAACCTGATTTTCTGCATCTCATCCCATCCTACTTAAAGAAGTGTTTTCGAATGGTGCCATTTCAATTCCAAATGAATAGACAGCCAGCTACCTGAGATTGTTGTTGACTTGGCAGGGAACACCTCCTCCCACCCACCCAAAAAAAACCACACACACCCCACACACACACCTTACATTAGCTATTTCTTGTGCAGAATTTCAGCAGACCAGCACCGGAACATTTGTTGTGTCTGGAGCCATCATTTTGTCTGTCCAGAATGAGAGACCAGCCATAGAATCAGTGGTGGGATTCAAATTTTCTTACTACCAGTTCTGGGGGCATGGCTTGGTGGACGTGGCAGGGGAAGGATACTGTAAAATCGCCAGTCAGAGGTGGTATTTGCCGGTTCTCTGAACTACTCAAAATTTCTGCTACCGGTTCTCCAGAACTGGTCAGAACCTGCTGAATACCACCTCTGTGGTTTACCACCGGTTCAGTGGGCGCGGCTTGGTGGGCACACATGCACACGCCAAACGCACACTTTGCGCATGTGCAGAGGCTTTCCTACTCACCTCCTGCAATCCTGCACTCTCCCTGTAGCTTCAACAGCTGACACGCGGCAATCTGCTGTGCCGCGCAAAGCAGCTGCGCTTCAAAAGCAGGACAGAAAGGTTAGGGAGCCCAGGCGGGCAGGTGGGCCCAACAGCAGCCTCTCAGAGAGAACCGGTTTGGTCTCAGCTGGATGCCAGAACCGGGCCGAACCGGTAGAATAGCACCACTACCTAGGATGTGGGACAAGATGGTGCCTCATCCCAGTTCTTCTAACTCTTATTTCTACATGTTCAAATGGGCAGGATTGGGAAGCTACAAGCGTTTAGACCAGCCCCAGTACCTGCAATTGTTATATGAAATGAGGGCTCCTTGGTCCTTTCTGAGTTTAGTTGTTTTCTTGCACGTTTGATGAACAATGGTCAGCACTGTTGATGTTAACTAGTTTGTTAATGAGACGACTGCAAGAAAACAACCAAGCTCAGAGAGCACCAAGGACCCCTGATTTCAACCCTGAGCTACAAATATTCTCCTTTATTGGAATGTTCTATCAACTGCTGATAGAACAGTTCCTGGCTAGGTGCCTATGAAGCAGAAGGAAAGATGGGAAGGATACAGCTAATTCCTGAGGCATAGCCAGTGATTTGGTCTTTACAAAGAGAAGAAAAGGGGAAACAGCCTTCTGCTCCTGATAGCCTTCTCCTCCTAAAATCATGTCAGGTGAAGAGCCTCAGCCCTTAAAGCAAACCAATTCATTCACCTCCCACCAATTGCCATTTTAAAGCATCTCTTTTCAAAGCCACTTGCCTCCTTACTTACTTGCCGCTGAAGGGTTAACTCAACCTGTATATGTTCTATTAGAGGCGGGTTTTTTTCTTTTTCTTTCCAGCATTTCTATGGCTTCATACAGCTTTTAAAAGTTATCTTTTCTCCTTCTGGCAAAATATGTCCTCAGCAACCACATTAACTGAACAGATGATTGATTGTACCTGAATCTTGGCATCTGCAGTATGTAAAATGGCTGTACACTGTCTTGTGCCTTCATGATTTGTAAGGGCAGGCAATCAAGTTGATTATGGGGATAATACGGCTCCTGTAGAAAAAAAGCTACAGCACTTGTGGCTTTTTAAGATACCCCAAAGAGTAAACTTTTCTGCCCCATTCTGATAGTCCAACTAATGAAGATAGATATATGTTAGCACCAGAAGGACAAAAGCTGAGTTAGTAATGTACTTATGAGACAGGTTACAACAAGTAGATCAAGATGGTTGGGGGTGAGGAATTGAAAATGAAGAAGTACAATATACTGTTACAGCAGTGGACTACTTAGCCACCTCCAAATGTTTGGGACTCCACCTCCCCCATGAATTTTAGACGGAATACCTGTAGACAACGGTTTATGAAAGTTGTGTACAAAAATATGTGGAAGGCACCAATTTGCTACCCCTGCTATCCTGGCTTTAAAAGTAATGGCTTCCTTTTTGCTTCTGTTCTTTATTACAGTTCTTTCCAGAGATCCATGTGGCCAAGATCCCCACCTTGGACTCTTCAAAAAATCTTTTCAGTCCTGATGGCTCGTACTATCATCTAATAACATAAAAAGCCAGGATTCAGCTATGGATGAGTCTACAGCTGAGATTGTTGGCCAAGCCACAGACATGTGGCTCAGCAAAGATGCTCTTGCCGAAAGAGTAGCTGCCATCAGTGTAACTGTTGGTCCCAATGGAATTACACCAAACAGTCAGAAAGCAACAGAAGAAAGTGTCCTTCTGTTATCTAATTGCACAGCTGAAGACAACCAAAGGAATGGGGTCAATGTTGATTCAGGCACCTCTGAAGAACTGGATGGCACCAATGAGTTGCATGAGCCAAAGAAGATCCCCAAAAGGCCCATTTTGACTGGCAGGAAGTATTCCCTTCAAGAAAAGACTACTGGAAATTACTTGAGTTCCTCTGATCTTCCAGATTTTGGTCCATATGCCACGGGACCCTCCACGCATATTTCACCACGAACAGGGAGGAGGCCGACAATAGAGTCCCACCGAGTCTCCATCTCAGATGCTGCGGTAAGTTTGCTCTTCGTGACCCACTCTGATGGCTAGCTATTATGTCCGCTGGGAATGTCTGTGGAGATTCTCGGTCATCTAGGTCATGGTTTTTCCAAAGGTGCTTTTTCAAAAGGCAGTTCGGACTGGAGAAGCTTCTTCGATGAGAAGCAAAACAACTTCAAGAGAAAAAACAAAGATAGTCCAGTTGCCTTTTGAAAAAGCACTTTTGGGACATGTCTGTTGGAGATGACTTTAGTTCCACAATGCAAAAAGGTCCACCCAGCCTATTCCTCATCTTTAATGCAAGCATTCCTCCCAGTCTATCTGAATCATAATTTTATCACCTGCCCCTTCCATTTCTTTCTACCATCATTTTTGGGTGTATCTGCTTTGGCACATATCTCCGGAAGTTTTCTCTGTGGTGATAGCTTGCTGATTATTATTTTATTGGCTGACGTCTGTAGCGTTTCCCAGGGGACTCACATAAGCCCGGAAAGTAAGCAATTTAAAAATTTAACAATTTTAAATTTTAATTTTAATGCAGGCTATTAGTAGCTGCCAAAATCCACACAACACTCTCACCAGCTGATGTATTGTGGCATCAACTTTCATTAAGTCAAGTCTCCTTTGTCTTCTGCTCTTAGTTAGCTGATATATTTGTTTCCCAGAAGAAAAGTATTTTAATATGAATTGTCAAGGTAAAATGACCATGAAATGCAAGAGGTTCATAGTCAGGCCTGTGACGTCCCTTTCCAAATATACTCTAGTTGTGGATTGACTAATTCCTTTGTAACAATAGTAGCTATTTTTGTATCGCTTTGTAAATTTATCAGCAAGAGAAAAACCAGTTATTTAAGACATATTTCGGTGAAAGCCAATGAAATTTAGTAAATAAAAAAAGAATCCCTAATTTTTTTGGGGGGGAGGGGAGACCAGAAATTTGCAATTTTGAAAATATGCAGTGGGAATCTTAGGATGTAGTGCTTCCTTCTTGATTCAGCCATTAGGTATCTCCAATGCACCTACACACAGAGCTGTTGTTGTAGAGTTACTCTATCTTCCGTTTAGAACAGGGATGTTAAAGTTGATTTCATTGAGGGCCACATCAGGGTGGTGTTTGTCCTTGGGGGCGGAGTGTGTGGCCAGAGTTGGCATGGCCAGCTCAATGTCATTCATGTTGGGGGCTTCCCCGGCCTCCTGCAACCCTCTGCCAGCGAAAACAAAGCTCAGGATGGCCATGGGCAACCCTCCCTAGCTCCATTTTTGCTGGCAGAGGCACCGTGGGCCGCTCCTTCACTGGTTCCAGGTCACAGGCCAGATCTAAGCACCGCACGGGCCAGTTTGACACCCCTGCTTTAGAATAATTATACTGTTACCCTATATTTCTGACTGAATCTGTGGTTATCGTCTTCTGCAAGTATCACCATCTTTTCCTCTGATCTCTGGCTGTGCTTGCTTCTATTTTTCAAACATTGTCAAAGGTCTCTGAGAAGGCAAAAGAATAAGTCCCTTTAAGGGCACAAGGAAACATCATTTTTGTGACCTGCCACATTCCTTTTTAAACAGAAAGCTGTCGCTAGAAGTGGAGTTTGGTGTGACATTGATGGAGACTGACAGCAAAATGACTGACTTTGTCTCTAAGACAGAGCTATTTATTTGGCATTTCTAGGTCTTCCCTTCCTGCCCTTTCCCTTTCATCTTTAATTCATCTTTTCCAAAACTATTAAACTGCAGACTTAATATAGATGTGGCATGTATTATTTTCAGTACTTACAAGTAGACCTCAGGTTCTGACTGTAAATGGAGCCCATAATTTCTATTTTAATCATGATGGTCTAAAATCAAGGCACCCACATGAACCCAATTTTATGACTTTTTTGTGGCAGTTGTTACGCGAAGGCGGCAGTTATTAAGTGAATGCAGCAGTTATTAAGTGACTGGTATAACATTAAATGAATTGATATATTTCTATGGGCAATTTTAGCCAGGAATCAGCCAGAAAGGCTAGAAACTAACAAAAAACGTTGTAAATCATGGGCCCATGACCGTTGTAAAGATGAGCCAATGCCAAGCACCTGAAATACGGTCATGTGACCATAGGGATATGTGCAGACACCAGACCAGTCTTAAGTCAAGGATTACCTGTATGGAGCACAAAGCATACATAGGTGGTTTATGTGCAAGACATTCTATTTATTTCTAAAAATAGAAATAGAATAGAATTCTTTATTGGCCAAGTGTGATTGGACACACAAGGAATTTGTCTTTTGTACATAGGCTCTCAGTGTACATAAAATAAAATAAAATACATTCATCAAGAATAAGATACAACACTTAGTGATAGTCATAGGTTGATAGTCAAATCATACTAGGAAACAAATAAAATAATATAAATTGTAAAGATACAAGCAACACGATTATAGTCATAAGTGGGAAGAGATAGGTAATAGGAAGGATGAGAAGAATAATAGTAATACGGTTTTACTAAGTAGTTTGACAGCGTTGTGGGAATTAGTTGTTTAGCAGAGTGATGGCATTCAGGAAAAAAAACTATCCTTGTGTTTAGTTGTTCTGCTGTGCAGTGTCCCATAGCGTCGTTTTGAGGGAAGGAGTTGAAACAGTTTATGTGCAGGATGTGAGGGGTCTGTAGATATTTTCACAGCCCTCTTTTTGATTCGTGCTGTATACAGGTCCTCAATGGAAGTTTTATAATATTAAAATAATAATAAAATAATATTGATGTAATCCAAACCCATACATAACCGGGGTGGAGGAGCAGGATCTTGAGGTGTATAAATTTCTTTTTAAAAGGTTTTCAGAAAGACCAATAGGGCAGAGATGAAACAGAATGCTGAATGGCAAGAAAGAGGGCTGGATAGTCAGGAATCTCCACGTTGCAGTATTATTACCGTGTTTCTCATATAATAAGGCCGGGTCTTATTTTTTTGAGCCCCAAAAAATGGCTAGGCTGTCTTTTTGGGGTGACTTAATTCCCCCTTGCATCTTTGGGTGGGCAGGTGGCGACGGTTTGGATGTTGACCTCGGTGTTGGTGGGGCACTTCGTATCAGGGTCAACGCAGACAGCACCATATCCGGGTGTGCAACAAAAGTACTTCCTAACAGCAAGACCCCCCACCATTCCGCCCCCATTTCGCATGTTTTAATATAGGCCTTAATTTGGGGAGGGGCTTAATTTCATTTCATGCCTATAAAACATGCTGGGACTTCCTATTGGGGGAGGCCGTATTGTTGGAGAAACAGGGTATTATTTTGCCACAGGCCCTAATTGTATAATTATTATAATTTTGCCACAGTCCCTCACTGTACAGCAGGATACTGTTAATTCTTTCCAGATGTGTTGGAGTTCAGCTGACAAGTTTCCCAACCAATACAATACCATAAGGGTGTCTTAAGTAAAGATAGAGCACATCTGCTCTGATCAGGGAAGATTTAAAAAGCCACACACATACAGGCACCATGTAAATACCACACACAGAATAGCCCAAAGCACACACCCTGCTAGAAATGTCTTTGGAGAGTCTCAGTCATCCAGGTCATGGTTGTCCCAAAGGTGCTTTTTTTTCAAGAGGCAACTAGACTTTCTGGTTTTTCTTTGAAGACGTTTTGCTTCTCATCCAAGAACCTTCTTCAGCTCTGACTGGATGGTGGAGAATGGAAAGATTTATACTCCTTGCAGACAGCTGGTCATTTGCATTCTTTTAGCACAGGGGTCTTCAAACTTGACAGCTTTAAGACTTGTGGACTTCAACTCCCAGTACTCCTCCTCCAGTCATATTAGCTCAGGAATTCTGGGAGTTGAAGTCCACAAGTCTTAAACTTGCCAAGTTTGAAGACCCTTGTTTTAGCAGGTCATTAAGGTCACCTTGAGGTTTCTTGTGTCATCAGGGTCACCTGAGTGGTGCAAATTGGTGTGGAGCTTTCTTGGAACTGTTGAAAGGACTGTGTTGTACATTGGAGATAGATGGCATCATATTCCTCCCACTCTGTTGAGAGAGAGCTGTTCAATGTTGACACAGATGGCCTATTTAACCTCTCTTTCAAACCAGCAATCCTCTGTGTCCAAAATATGGGGAAAAGCACCTTTGGGACTCTGATAGAGAGTAGTTCTCTGAGAATGGGCTCCAGCATGAGTCCAAAGCTTAGAAGACAAAACTTCTGGTTCTGGTGATTGGCCCAGATTGGATCCTACAGCATTATCCTTGGACATGTATATTCACCATCAATCGTGAGGGAAGATTAACTTAAACCTTTGCTTTATCCAAGAGCTGGCCTGTTTGCAATTCCTTAACTCTCCTGGCCTCTACCTAAATCATCAAGATTGTTTGACAGGCACATTGTGTATGTACAATACATTATGTATGTTTTGGAGATTGTCTGCTTTCCTGGACAAATTTTTCTCCCAATCTTCTCAGAACCTTCAGATGCCTAAGAATGCCTTCAAAAGCAACACCTCCTAGTCATTTGTCACTGTCAGTCCCCAGAGGCGGTATATCCATACTGCTATGGTTACAATCATTATGCAACCTAATTTATTCATCTTGGTAAAAATCAAAATGAAATCAATCAATGCCAGGCACTGCCGGCTTCATCAGTTGAAGGTGAAGATGGATGACTGCTTCCCCGCTGCATGATATGAACAAGGAACAGCAAAAGTGGGTGCCATTTGAAGCCTCTGCATACCCAGCCAGTGACACATTGTTTGGCAAGAGAGAGATGACATATTTTCTGTGGTAATAGAGCTAGAGAGAGCCAATTGCATCAGCTGAAAGCGGCTAGATTTTGATGTGCTGTTTCTTGTGATTGAACTCTCCTTTTCAAAGTTGCCAGAAGAAAAAGTAAAACATTAGGATGAGAGGTTGGAATCAGAAGATAGGATAATATTCTTTCTTTCTTTTTTAAAGAACCACTTATTAGAAGGCTTTAAATAGGCTTAAAAGAAAAAGTATTGGAAGAAAGAAAATAAAAAGTGAAAGATAACAAGAGAAAGGAAAAGAAAAGTCTAAAGCAGCAACTTCAAGTCTTCTTTGCAGCATTTACTTACACAGTAATTACCATCTCCATCCTCTGCATACTGCATACTGTGGTTTTCTTCTTCCCATAAACCAATCCTTTTAATCAATAAATCCCCAAATCCCCTGTTCATTTTATCAGTTTTCAGCAGAAAGTCCATAAAAGTTTTCCAGTCTTTTATAAAAGTAATTGTAGTTCCCTCCTTTATCAAACAAGTCGAGCAAGCAGTGTTCCAATATCTGAAGGGCTGCCACAAAGAAGAGGGGAGAGTCAACCTATTTTCCAAAGCACCAGAAGGCAAGACAAGAAGCAATGGATGGAAACTAATCAAGGAGAGAAGCAACCTGGAACTAAGGAGAAATTTCCTGACAATGAAAACAACCAGTGGAATAGCTTTCCTTCAGAAGTTGTGGGTGCTCCATCACTGGAGGCTTTTAAGAAGACCCTGGACAGTCCTTACAGCCACATTTTAGTTCCCTGTGACATATATCCATACTATACATATGACTTGCACATTAAAATGACTTGCACCTACAATACAGAGAAATAATCCTACTTTATTTTACATTGTGGGTAATGTTTTGTATGAATATCTTGGCCATAGTAAATATAATCCATGGTCTTGGTCTCACACAAGAGCATTCTGAAATTGAATGAATCAGGACTTTTGATTAATTGTCTCACTGCACTTTAATTCTTCGTATTGCAACACCATCAACCTAATACCAGCATGTTGCATGTTGTGTTCACTGCCAGCCATTGTTGCAACTGCTAAATACATCAAAGAATAGAACTTTAGCCCCAAAGCCCAAACTGGCAAATGTTATTGTCAATTCAACTCCAGATCTTTAGATAGCAACATAATAAAAACATAATAAGGACAGGTGCTGACCAATGAGAACATTCAACCTACAGCTGTTTTATTGTTACCTTAAGCCATAACTATCTTTCTTCTGTTTATGTGTATCAGTCCCTGAACATTATAACGTCAGGGCTTGGTTTTCAATGTTATCTTGTCACCATACTTTGTACAAACGTTCTGGTTGATAAAAAGATAGGAAACAGGAAGAATCACAGATGAACAGCATAAAGTTTGTGTTAGTAAGTCCTGCGGTTGGGTCATAAAATATGACTTTAAGAGGTGGCTGTGAGGTTGGAAATCTCTGTTTTGTTCACGCCTTTGCCATGGTAACCCAAGTCATGGCAGACTACTATATTTTCCTCTTCAGTCAACATTATCTGAATAGGCAATATAGTTACATGATGATGATGAAGATGATGAAGAGGAGGAGGAAGAGGAGGAGGATAATGACGAGGCTGCTGACTTATTTAGATTTTTTTTCAGGCATTTCTCTATAGATATCCATTTATTTGGAGATAAAATAATTTATAAATGAGAAATGACAGCTATATGCTTATTGAAAGTGAGGCTAGGGTTTTTTTTAGTCCACCTTTTCAGTCCATCTTTCACAAGGCTAGAAGATGTTCTGGCTGCTTTTAGGATATTTTATTCTGTGGTTTTATTATGATTCTTTTTCTCAGGTTCTTCTTCAGCCTCTTCTTTGTGGGAAAACTGGGTAGGTTCCTCAATCAGGAGCTGCAGCCTTCTAGAGCCCCCCCAGTTGTAGGGAAATTTTGTTCAAAACGTGGGAGACTTTCCTGCTTTTCACATAGAAAAGAATGTTTTTTCTAAAAAGTAGATTTTCTCTGATTGAGACACTTCCTTCTATAACAGTGTGGCCTGGGACATACAGTAAATGCTCTTCTCTGTTTACATTGTTTTGCATGCATATTTGTGCAGATTAAAAAAAAATAGGGCTCTTTAGCACTGATTCAAAAGGGAAAAATCTTCATCGGGTACAAACAAGTTCCCATAGCACCAACTTTTTAAAGCAACCACAACCTGAGGAAAAGACACTGCTGTCTTAAGGAGCTATTCAGACAGGTTTTTTTTATGAGCTCCCCCATACTGTATGATCAGTCTTTGGTTTAATTTTGTTTATGAAACTGTAGTGCTAACCGCTGTAATGCATAACGTAAGAGAAAACTGTTTGGGAACTTTCCTAGATAGAGATGCATATAATATAAATACCATTATCTTTACGTGACAGTTTTGTTCAAAGTAATCTGTATTGGGGATTCACAAAATACCCTGATATTTGGGGTCACTGTTAGGCTGCTGGAGTAGTTCCTGCAGTTCTTTGGAAATGGTTTGCCATTGTCTCCTTCCTAGAGCTGACAGACAGTGACTGGCCCATGGTCACGCAAATGGCTTTCTACCTAAGAGAGGACTAGAACTCAAAAGTGTTCCTGTTTGTAGCCTAGTGCCTGAACCAAACTGCTCTCACCTTGGAAATAATTAGGAATATTTAAGTTGTAAGCAATCCATTTTAGCCAGAATCAAATAATGGAAAGTTCACTGATCAAGAATTCCATGTTTAATTTGTCAAAAAGTCATCCAGTAAGGCTATTCCAAAAACCAAGTTATAACTCTACCCTGTGGACTTAGAATGATGCTATATTCTAACTTCCATTCCAGTCTGCATCCTAATTGCTGAGATGTGATGACATTTATTTTAGCATCTGGAAGATCATAGGCCTCTCACTATACTATGCTACAATAAATGGAGTTTCAGAGTTTAGATCATTTGTAATTTGTCTTAATGACCCACAGGCATTTTAATCAACAAGAGAGTTTCTATTTAATTGGCTGGTGGTGAGACTTTCTAACTGGATAGCAAATGAGGATGAGGCATTTCCTGCGAAGGATGTAAGGCAAGGAAGAATGCCTCTTCTACAATAATGTACATTGTCCCAGATGGGCATAATTTGAATTAAATTGAATTCAAATTGAATTTGAATTAAAAGGAAGTGTTCCTTTGAACCTTCTTTTCCAAAGAGCACATGGCTGTTTACTTGGAAATGAGGGCTATTTTATTTAAGGGGATATACTTCCTGATTAGTATGGGTTGTCCTCAATTGACGACTGTAATGGAGCCTACCCATTACAGTCACAAGTCATGATGGTCATAAAGCAGGCCATCATATGACAGACTGATTCTGTGTTCTTTTTTGCAGCAGTCATTAAACAAACACGGTCGTTAAACCCGTGAGCTATCAGGTGTATTTGCTAAAAACTAGAAGTAAATGCAGGTTTTCAGCAAAAACGTTGTAAATTGTAGCCACATGACTTTGGGACACTGTAAATGTGGGCTAATCACCAAGCACCCAAAATGCAGTCACATGACAATGAGAGGAGTTGTCCACACACCCATAACTTCAGAAGCAGGTTGTAAATACAGTTATACAGTTACCACCCTGTATGTTGGTGGTTACTGTTAAGCCTGGATTCCCCAACGGTGTTAAGGAAAACAAACTAAACAGAACGTGCAGCGAAGTCAGATAGGAAGACAGGTAAATGTGTGAGATAAGTTTTTCTAGTTAACACGCAGTAAAAATACAGATACGCTTGTGCTATCAAGATCTAGTTTATTCCATTTAACAATTATAGCATAGTCAAAATAAACAGTCCAGTAGTCATATATCATATCAATCAAGTCAAGTCTTGTCGGGGATACTCTATTTGCAAAGTCCGTGTTGAATAGCCAATGTCAGTTCACTTACAATAAATCAGTCCAATCTTTATCTTCTCTCCGTTGAGAAAAATCAACACTCCCTTTCTCTCCCCGTTTCAGCAAGAACGCAGTCATCAATCCATCCAGTAATTAGGGATCAGTAAGCCAGAGAGAGAGAGCTGCTATTGCCTCGCTTTTTATATAGTGCTTTTACAACCACACCCTTAATTACATTCTTGCAGTTAAAGTTACACACACTTTAACTAACAAACCATGATACCATATTTATTATTTTTACCCAAACCAGTTAGGGTAAACAATGTTATCCCTAACAGTTACAATGTTAATTGCGGCTGTAATCAGTTTGCTCGGTACAGTCATAACGAGCTACCCAAGTTTTCTTTACTTCTGTATCGTCCATTATGAGTCATAACCCAAATTGTATTATTTGACACCCAACACACTTAGCGATATTGGCATTTGCCTAAGGCAGCAGAAAACTCTGGAAATGCTGTTTATGGAATGCTGTCATATTTCATGTTCTTGCCCCACTGCAGACTTCAAGTACCTCTGTAAAGTAGGACACGGGTACTCAGTTCCATGCGGAGATAACTTCAACAACACTCGTAGAAAGGAGCAAAATGTAACCAAAGAATTCATTTTGCTCTTCAATAGAAATAGGAAGATGTTAAAAAAAAAAAAACCTGTTTCTCAATCTCAACAACTTTAAGGTATGTGGACTTCAACTCCCAGAATTCATAGCTGACTGGGGAATTCTGGAAATTGAAATCCACACAATCTTGAAGTTGCTGAGGTTGAGAAACAATGCATGAAAAGGTTTCTTTTGAGTGTTTATGAGTAGCTATTTATGGGGCAGGGCAGAGAGCAGGAAGGGTGATGATTATTTCCCGAGAATTCTGTTTCCGTATTTCAAAGGAACCCATTGTTCCTTCTCGTGTCATTCACATTTCACAGGATTATAATCATCTCCTATTTCATGCTCACTGCAGGAGATTTAGTGCTAACAGCATAGAATCAAAGGTAAATAAAACCATGGACTTGAAGGGCCTTTGGAGATCACCTATGCTAGCTTTCTTGACCCTATAGGTATGTGAACCTAAAATTCTGAGCAATGGCCACAGTGTCATTTTGGCACTTGATCCATACATCTGTAGAAAGCCCCAGTTGGGGAAACATAACCTGGTCCAGCCTTTGGTTGCAGGTAGAATCAGAAATGTAGAATACAATACAACTCCAGTATCCCCGAAATTGGGTTATTCCAATGAGGGAGAGAACCTCACAGCCTCATATGACTTCTATTTTCCCCCCTAATGTACTGTATTTTTTGGACTATAACATGCACTCCCCCCCCCAAAGTGGGTGGAAATGTCTGTGCGTCTTATAGAGTGAATATGGCCTCGTATTTGGCCTCCCAAACCCTCCACGCATCCTGTGTCCCATTTTTGCCCTCCCTGGCATCCAGAAGCACTCTTCAGGGCCCGTTTTTGGCCTGCAGAGTGCTTCTGGATGCCGGGGAAGGCATAAACGGCACATGTGGAGGCCAAAAACTATTTTTTTTTCTTGTTTTCTTTCTCTAAACTAGGTGCGCCTTATGGTCTAGTGCAGGGGTGTCCAACCTTGGCAACTTTAAGACTTGTGGACTTCAACTCCCAGAATTCCTCAACCAGCTTTGCTGGTTGAGGAATTCTGGGAGTTGAAGTCCACAAGTCTTAAAGTTGCCAAGGTTGGACACCCCTGGCCTAGTGCATCTTATAGTCTGAAAAATATGATATATGGCCCCCTTGTAACTTCAGAAATTGAGATCTTGCCTTATATCAAGTTCAATTATCTTTTACTGTTTTTTTATGAAATTTGAGCTTTTTTGTCTATTGTAAACAGGACTAAAATGTTTTCCCTATCCCTTGCCTTGCTGCCATTTTTCAAAAGCTGCTTCAAATCCTCTTCCCCTTAAATAATAGTTTGATTAGTAGCATTGTTAGGATTAATTCCAAAACCATGGATTATTAATGTAACTTTTCAGTTCCTTCCATTGTTCATTCCCTTCCATATGCAAGGTATTTCAGACATCAGTGTATCAGCTCCTGTGCTGTGGTAAAAATACTACAGAAAATAAAATCTGACCCAGAGGAAGACTTTATGGACATATCAGAGTGTCAGTCGGTCAATTAGGAAAGAAAGTCTCTCGAACTCGTGGCTAGAGAAAATACACTTTACTAAAGCCAAGTGGTTACAGCGTTGCAAAGCCCAAAGCAACTGGTTAACTTTTCCCCTGGCTTCCCACTCCACCCCCTATAGTTATCAATTAGTGTCTACTAGTATTCAAATATTTTTTGGTGAGGGGGTAACAGTCCCGGGCTGGCTGGTGCTGTATTCTGTCAAGTGACCTTGGAGCAGCCGGTGGTTCTCACAGGACAGTACGAAGAGTAGTTTCGCATCCCCAACTTCTGCCCCCACCTCTTCTGCCCACCTCACAGTCCCTTCCTGCTTGTTGCAATATGGCAGATTGGCATCCAAGGAAGCATTGCAGGTGTAACAGCCTGGCAGTCCTGACACAGACGTAGTCACCTTGCGGAATGATGTTTTCAATTTCCCAGTACAGTCAACAGCCTTGAGATTTTTTTAGATACCCTCCTGTCAGTGGTGGGATTCAAATTTTTTTATTACCACTTTGGGCTTGGCTTGGTGGGTGTGGTATGGCTTGGTGGGCGTGGCAGGGGAAGGATACTGCAAAATCTCCATTCCCTCCCCATCCCACTAACCTGCTTTCTAGCTCCGTTCTCCTGTGCAGGGCAACCAAAGAAGACCCAGCCAATCAGCTGGGACTTGGGAGGCAGAGAATAGATGGGGGCGGGGCCAGTCAGAGGTGGTATTTGCCGGTTCTCCAAACTACTCAAAATTTCCACTACTGGTTCTCCAGAACTGGTCAGAACCTGCTGAATACCACCACTGCCTCCTGTCCAGTAATAATAGTCAATCTGGTTTTTCATTTTGAACTTAATCAAAGTTGACCAGATTCTAAAGCCAAAAAAGTTGAAATAAAACACAAAATAATGGAGGATTTTTGATACTTTACTCTCCTCTAGGAACAGACTTGGGCCACTGCTTTCATGCAAAGTTGTCTCTTCTGTCTGTTGCTATAATATTTTTTTTTTAACAGAAGCAGGTTGGAAGCATTGCTGCCTAAAACATATTTATATGTTATCTTCCCTAGTGAGTGAGGTCCCAAAATATATTTGTCACTTCTCGTTATTTTGAGGAGCTTAGAGATAAGTGAAGCTACATCTCACTTTCTATTTTTTGTTTCCCCATCCCGTGCTAACTTGCTTTATCTTTTTTTTTAATCCACAGGATTGTGTGCAGCTGAATCAATACAAACTGAAAAGTGAAATAGGAAAGGTAAGGTTTATAGCACCTTGTTTTCTGCCCCAGGGTTGGACAGAATGTAGATTGAAATTAACTGTGAGATTTCTGGATGTTTTAGAAAGGTTCTAAGGTGAAGGTAAAGGTTCCCCTCGCACATACATGCTAGTTGTTCCCAACTCTAGGGGGCGGTGCTCATCTCCGTTACAAAGCTGAAGAGCCAGCGCTGTCCAAAGATGTCTCCGTGGTCATTTGGCCAGCATGACTAAACGCCGAAGGCGCATAGAACACTGTTACCTTCCCACCAAAGTGGTTCCTATGTTTCTACTTGCACTTTTATATGCTTTCGAACTGCTAGGTTGGCAGAAGTTGGGACAAGTAACGGGAGCTCACTCTGTTACGTGGTGCTAGGGATTCAAACCGCCAACCTTTCTGATCGACAAGCTCAGGGTCTTAGCCACTGAGCCACTGCATCCCAGCCAAGAAAAGTCCTAAAATGGGACAAAACTCAACAAATTTCTCACTTAGCAACATAAATTCTGGGCTCAGTTATGGTTGTAAGTTGAGGAAGCCTGTATTCCAAACTGATCTTGAGCAAAAAGAAGATAAACTAACCCGCCTAGCTCTGTGCTGCAATAGTGCGTATAAGCACTATCAACTACAAAAAGGGAGGAGAGCAACTTTTAATAGTGCAACTATTAATACTCACCACAGCAGGAAAACTAGGAATTGTCTTGACTGAGTTCTTCACTTCCTCTTCAGTTACTTCTACTATGGTGCAATGGTCCTTCTCTAAAGGAAGAGGGTGCTTGACCTCATAATAGCCCACAAACCAACCTCAACTCTCAGACAGACTCTGTCAAAACCGAAAGGGCAGATAGAAACAAACCACAGATCAGATGTCATATACCGAATCCATTGCAGCAACTACGAAAAGAACCAAGTTGGACAAACAGGAAGAATGCTATCAACCCAACTGTATAAACACATCCTGGCTATCAGAAGACATGATTCACTATCCCTCATATCAGTCCACAAAAATTCAGAAGGTCACAAATTTGATCTGTCCGGGACCACAGTTGTAACCCAGGTGAAATCAAGGAGAGAAAGAGAAGTCCTTGAAGCAGGGATGGGATCAGGGGTGGGATTCTACCAGTTCGCACCTATTCTCTAGAACCGGTTGTTAACATTCTAAGCAGTTTGGAGAATTGGTTGTTAGAAGAAATTACTGGCCTAATCCTGTAAGGAAGGCAGGAAGGAAACATTCTGGTGTTGCTTACAGAAACTGCCTCTCCGTTAACCCTTATTACATTATTGGCAGGACTAGACTTCCTGTCTCAGGAACGTCTCTGGATTTTTCCCCCCCTCCTTTGCTGGTACTTTGCTTGTGTGGAGTGACCATTCAAAGTTACAATGGCACTGAAAAATTGACTTATGACCATTTTTCACACTTACGACTGTTGCAGCATCCCCACAGTCATGAGAGGCCAGGCGAGGAGATGTGTGCCTCGATGTGAGTGATATTGAGTTGGCCACGCCCAGCCAGTCACCAAGCCACGCTCACCAACTAAGCCACGCCCACAGAACCGGTTGTTAAAAAATTTGAATCCCACTCCTGCCTTGAAGCCCGGTTTTCCACCAATAAGTCAATAAACAGACACATTGATATTGACCCTGTCTACCAATCGCTGAGAACGAAAGAACTGCATCAATCACAATCCTGAAGGTAGCATTTAAAACAGGCACCCCACTATGCAGCCACAAAATTATAACCCATCGGCTCACAAGAAATCGGACTATGTCTCAAGAACAACTGGCCACTCAAACTATCAAGCAAGCTGAAAACAGACCAGACCATGACTCAGAAATATCCAAACAAACAATGTTCAGACTAGTTTGCATCTCATAAAAAGTATTTAAAGAGCTGTGTTCTGACAGACTAGCACAATTCAAAACGCACTGACGATGCCTCCTCGAATGGTGACGAAATGTTTGCAAGCAAATTGCCAAGCTTGGAATTCAAACCAATAATAGCCTAATTCAGAAGAATATTTTGGAGGAAAGATTATTCTTTAATTGAAGATTGGCTCGGTAGTATGCTAACTTCCCATTTTTAACATTGTTTTCAGTTAAAAGAATCTAACATAAAGCTTAGGTGTGATTGGAGCTTGCTAGATCTTTGTGGACTCATTGGCCCCACAGGCATTACACTTGAAAACCAGGGAAGAAGGACTAAGGGATGAGTGCAAGAATGAGCAAGCTTGTTCTAATACTGAACATATGTTCCTTGAATGAATTACAGGTTGTTCTTGACTTATAACCACAGTGAAGCCCAAAATTTCTGTTGTTAAATGAGACATTCCTTAAGAGAGTTTTGCCCCATTTTACGACTTCCTTGCCACGGTTGTTAAGGGAATCACTGTAGTTGATAAGTTAGTCACCCAGTTGTTAAGTGAATCTGGTTTCCCCATTGACTTTGCTTTGTCAGAAAGTCAGAAAAGGTGACCATATGACCAGGGCTGGGATTCTACCGGTTCTGTCCACTTCTGTAGAACCGGTTGCTCTGAAGAGCAGCAAACAGAGAGCATACAGAGAACCAGTTCTATGTTTGCTGCTGTTTTGGCCCACCCACCTGCCCAGGCTCTTACCTGACCTTTATTTCCTGCGTTTTGAACCGCAGCTGCTTTGCGCGGCACAGCTGCGGTTGAAAAAGCAGGAAAAAGGGGATTTTTCAACCGCTACGCACTTGCACACAGCGCTGCTCAGCTGTACGGGCAGCTCAGCAGGTCGTAAATTGCACTCGCGCGACTCACACGCAACGCAGAGTGACAGAACCAGTAGTTATACTGGTTGGATCCCATCCCTGCTTAGGACACAGCAACGGTCATAAGTATGAACCAGTTGCCAAGCATCTGAATTTTGATCACATGAGTATGGGGATGCTGCAAAAGTTGTAACTGTGAAAAATGGTCGCAAGTCACTTTTTTTAGTGCCGTTTTAACTTTGAACGGTCACTAAATGAGCTGTTGTAAATTGAGAAGTACCTTTATGTGCTCAGAAGCCAAACAGGCAATTTTTCTTCCCAAAATGGCTCAGTAAATATCTAATAAAAGATAAGGTAGAATAAAGTCATCTCTGCAAGTCATCTCTCTCCAGTTCTCCTTCTATCATCTGATGGAGTCTTTCCTTTCATAAGAGATCTGGCACTTTTAATATCTTGAGATTTCCAATTTTAACATGTATTCCTTTATCAGCCATAAAGTACTAGTCTTCCCCTGATGCAAAGTAGACTTTTTGCAAGTCCAGAGTTCTTTTCTCGTCATGAGAACCCTCCCAAATACACCTCACACAGCAAACTGTTATTTATAAACTGAAGAGCTCATTCAAAGGTGTAGGGGCTTCACAGTCTGTTTCTATTGCTCCCCTCTGGGAGGGGGTTTCAAAGTATTTCTAGCAGGACTACCAGATTCTATAACAGCTTTGTTCCCTATGCCATCCATCTGGTAAACTCGCAAGATTCATTTCTATCGCCATGTACATGTATACATCCGAACTAGACTGTGTTGTTTCTCTGTGTCATATAATATATGTGGTATATGCATAATTTTGTATTTATTTATTTATTTTGTCATGTTTATGCAGTGTATATTGGAGGTGGTGACTGTTGTATGCAATGAAATTTTGTTTTAATGTATGCCAATTAGTGTACATTCAAAGTGAGAATAAAGTTATTTTAAGTTATTCTAAAACTTTAATGATTTAGTTTCTAGTCTGGTTATGATTTATGTATTATATTTTTTAGATGTTTGTACCAATGCCCTCCAAGTACTTTATCATGTCCAATATTTTATCATTGTATTTTTCTAGATAGTGTTGATATTTAAAACAACGACCTTGACAGCTACTTATATTTTATTTGGTCTTTCACTGGTGTTCTGGCTATATTTTTATACTTGTATTGCTAAATGTCAGGCAGTGGCCAGATGCCAGACAATTGGTTCTTTGAGGATCCAGAGACCATGAACACGCTAGTAATTAAGAAGATTTTAAGCTTTAATATTAAGTTTAGCAGATGGATTTAATCAGAAACACAAAAGCATAACAAATGATGACAAATGTCCATTCACCTCTATCAGTGGACTTGTATAATTGTAGAGTCAAAAGTCAACATTGTTGATTATATTATTAATCAATTTTAGAACTATTTGTCTGCAACTTTAGGTTTGTATTATATAAAGTAAAGTTTCCAGGTTGACTTTGATTGTGTGTGTGTGTGTGTGTGTGTGTGAGAGAGAGAGAGAGAGAGAGAGAGAGAGAGAGTGTTGAGTATGGAGAATAATGGAGACCAGACATCTGACCAGTGACTTCAACTCTTTAATAACAATAAATAGAACAGAACAGAGCAAGGCTATGGGCAGCAGTAACCCTTTATAGGGTTAGCTGCTATCTTGTTAACCAATGAGATGAGCAACAAGTTCAAACTAATAACCAATAAGAATAGTCCAAATAGTGGCCAATCAGGGACTAGTTCTGGCCCAATCCAAGTTGTTGTATAAGGACCAATTAAGTGTGCAGGTTTTCAAACCCTGATTTGCATTTAAGTTATTAACTTTTATTGATTCACAACACCCCTCCCCTTGGGTTCCGTTTGAGGGGAGCTGTAATAAAATCCTCAAGATAGACAGGCCGTTTGGTCTGCCTGGATGATTTCGAGGCTCCACCGGTTTTGGTCTAAGGTCCGGTTCCGTGGAGCGTTTGGATGATCTTTATTAAATTCTGTTTCGCTGCACGGTGATTCCGTGCTGCTTTCACTCTGGTTGTCTCCGCTACTCCGTGTTTCTTCAGGGTTTTGCAGTTCGGTTTCCCCGTATTAAAGTTCCCTGAAAAAGTCAACTCCCTCCCGCTTCACGCCCGGTGTCTCGCTGGGCCGTAGGGTTTCCGTTGGCCTGCTATTTGTCATATCAAAGTCAATTCCTCGATATTTCCTCCCCTTGAGTTGGTGAACACGGGAGTCATGGGCGCTGGGTGGTAATCTCGATCGGAGTTGGTCTATGTGGCGTTCCACACCCTCCCATCGTCTGTTAGCAGGCGGTAAGATCTAGGCCCGGTGAGGTGGGTAACGGTTGCGGGTATCCACAACGGGTCGCCGGAAAAGATTTTGGCAAAGATTAAATCGCCTACCTTAAATTCCCGGCATTTGCTGCTGGAGCCGAAGGGCTTTTCTGGTGCGAATGCGGGGTGGAGCCGTCAAGGTGCGATCGTAGTTTCCGCCCCATAAGAAGTTCAGCGGGTGTTTTGTTGGTCACGCTGTGGGGCGTGATATGCTGTAACAAGAGAATTCGATTGATTTTCTCGTCGATGTTGCCGAATTCCATTTTGTGAAGGGTCTTTTTACAAATTGTACCATGCGTTCTGCACGTCCATTGGCCGCAGGGTGCGCGGGCAAGGTTAGCGCATGGCGGATGCCCCGATCAGCAAGATATTGTTCAAAGGGTAACGCAGTAAACTGTGGGCCGTTGTCCGAGACCAACACGTCTGGGAACCCATGTGTGGCAAATAGTCTGTTTAATTTATTGATAACTGAGTCCGTTGTAGTTGTGTTCATTCAATGGATCTCGAGCCAATTCGAATAGGCGCGACAGTAATAAGGAAAGTGTGTCCTTTGGTAGGCCCCGCAAAGTCAATATGAATACGGGACCATGGTCCCTCGGAGTTTCCCATTCGGTCGGGATTGCTTTAGGCGGAGCGCTTGCTGACGCCTTGGCAACGTTGACAAGTAGCGACCCAGGCCTCGATTCTTTTGTCAATTCCTGGCCACCAAGCGTAGCTGCGTGCAAGTGCTTTCATCCGCACGATACCCGGATGTCCTTCATGCAATACCGCCAAAACAGTTTGTTGCAATTTGCTAGGGATTACGACTCGATTGCCCCACAAGATACAGCCTTTCTGGGAAAACAGCTCGGTTTGGCGGCTTTTGAAAGGCGCCCATTCCGGTGCTATTTGGTCTGTCGGCCACCCCGTTCAACCCAGCGTAGGATGTGTTGCAGAACTGGGTCACGTTTTGTTTCAAAGGCAATGTCTCTAGCCGTCAATGGTGGCACATGTAGAGCTTCGATCTGTAGTGTTGAGATGGTGGGGCTGGATCTACAACAGAGTCTGGAAGCGGCGTTTGCTCAATGCATCAGCGTGGAGAATTGATTTCCCGGGCGATGTTGCAAGGTGTAGTTGTAGGCCGCCAAGAATTCAGACCAACAGGTCATTCTGGGGACAATATATACGGGGTTGGTTTATTACCCGCAATGATTCCCAGTAGCGGTTTATGATCAGTGATTATTGTAAACGCACGGCCATAAACATATTCATGAAATCTTTTAACTGCAGCCACAATAGCTAAAGCTTCTTTGTCCAGCTGACTATAATTTCGCTCAGCTTTAGCTAAGGTCCGCGAAAAAAAACACGATGGGGGCTTCCGCTCCATTTGGTAATACGTGGGCCAGAATTGCCCCAACCCCAAAAGGTGATGCATCACACGTGATAGTGAGCGGCAGAGTCTCGTTGTACTGCATAAGTACAGAATCAGAAGTTAGCAATTTCTTTACTTGTTGGAAAGCATGTTGTTCCCGTTGTCCCCACACCCACGTTGCTTTTTTGTCTAATAGTCTATGCAATGGTTCAGCTACCGTTGCTTTGTGGGGTAAAAAACATTATAGAAATTGATAAGTCCAAGGAACGCCTGTAGGTCTGCCTTGTTCCTTGGAGTGGGGGCCTTTTTAATGGCCCGTAATTTGTCTTCGGTGGGATGGATTCCTTGGCTGTCCAGGAGATATCCCAGAAATTCTACTTTTTCGGTACATAACTGGCATTTATCTTTTTTTACTCTGAGGCCTGCATTTTGGAATCTTCGTAAAACCTCTCTGAGTCGTTTTTCTAGAATGTCTTTGTTAGGTGCGGCGATGAGTACATCGTCGAAATATGGGACAATGCCTCTTATCCCTTGTAACAACCTTTCCATTAAACTCTGAAGATTCCAGGGGCGACGCTACCCAATTGGAGCCGGTTGCATTTAAATGCGCCCCTATGCGTTACGATCGCTTGCGCCTCGGCTGTGATTGGATCTACAGGCAATTGTTGATACGCCTGGGCTAGATCTAGTTTGGCGAAAACTTTCCCGCCACCCAGGGAATGGAGCAAGTGTTGCACTACCGGCACTGGATATGCACTTTGCTGCAATGCGTGGTTTAAGGTGGCCCGGTAGTCTCCGCAAATTCTTAGGGACCCATCAGGCTTGATAGGCGTCACTATCGGGTTTCCCAACGGGTGTGGTCGGTGGGTTCCAGTACGCCCGCGCTATTAGCTTATCGAGTTGTTCATCGATTTTAGGCTTCAAGGCGAACGGCACCCGACGCGGCTTAAGGCGGATGGGTGCTATCTCAGGGTTCAAGTTAAACGAGATCGGGGTCCCCTTGTACTTGCCTAGTCCATTCGCGAAACGCCTTGGAATTCTTGCACGAGTGCCTCCTCCCAATCGCTGCTCTCGGCCCGGTGGACTCCGCCACAGTGATTCCGAGCGGTCTGAACCATTGAAGGCCTAAAGACTAGGCCTGTCGCGGTCCACGACAGTCAGTGGTAGTGCGACGGTGCGGTCTTTGAAAGAAACCTGGAACCTGCGGGACCCGGCGACGGGAATTCGGTTACCCTGATAGTCTTTGAGTATAACCCTTTGAGGGTTAAGGTCTTGGCGGCGAATCATTGGAATGAGCTGTTGGAGCGTTCCCATCGAGAGGGAAGATCCCGAGTCCACCTCCATCACACAAGGTTTGTTTTCGATGGCAACCTTTACTCGGATTTTCCCGGCATCAAGGGATGTAGCGTGGCCTATGGTGATTGTTTGGTGGGTCTCTTCCGCCCGGGTTTCTTTGCGCCTGGTGGAAGTGGTGGACGGTTTGTTTCTGTAGGAGTGGTTTCCCCATTGGTGGTTCAATTTTTCTCGGTGTGTGCCGAAGAATCCTGAAGATTGGCATTCGGCCTGTCGGGGTTTGGAGTTCTGTTTGCTTCTGCAAACCTTTGTGATGTGACCTCGTCTCCCGCAATGCGGCAGAGTGCATCGAGGAATTTGCAGCCGGATCGTGGGTGATTGGCTCCACAGCCGGCACACGGTCGAAAGGAGTGTTGTGTGGACTGGTCTCGCTCCGTTCGAAGTCGGTTGACCTCTTCCTCATCGCTGTCGGACGGGGACTCTAGGTCTTCGTGGTGAGTTGATACCGGGTGTCTCTCTGAGCGAGGTGAGGTATCAGTGGCGAGTTTACGTAGCGGTGCGTTGGTGCGGCGCATTCGGCTGCCAACTTCTTGGTCGCCTCCGCTGCAGAGGCTTCTTTAAGGGCATCGGTGAGGCTGATGTCCTCCTTAGCCATGATTTTGCTCTGGATCGTGCCATCTTCTAGGCCCAGAACCAGGCGGTCCCGGAGGGCTTCTTCTAAGTCTGCGAATCCGCAGAGGCCTCCAAGGTTGCGGAGGTCCGCGATGTAATCGGCAAGGCTTTCGCCTTTCTGTTGGTCCCTCCGGTAATATTCGTGTCTTCTGACTAGGGTTGGCACGGTGGGCGCGTAGTGAGCCCGTAGTAAAGGCTCGAGGACGTCCCAGTCCATCTCTTTTACCTCTGCTGGCTTGGCAAGTGACTTTGCCATTTTTAACACGGTAGGCCCGCAGTGGGTTAGAAATATAGCTCTTTTTTTTCCGGCTGTTGCATTTTTCAAATTGTTGGTCTCCAGAAACATCTGGAACCTATCCATGTACGACTCCCAGTCTTCGGTTTCTGGGTCGAATGGAGCGGGTGGTACGGCACCGCTGGTCATGTTGCCGTTGATGGTGCGTGTTCAACCACGTGCTCTGTTGGTTGCTCTGTAGGTTAGTCAGCTCTTTGATTTCCGTATCCCACCTTCGTCGCCAGTGTTAAGTATGGAGAATAATGGAGACCAGACATCTGACCAGTGACTTCAACTCTTTAATAACAATAAATAGAACAGAACAGAGCAAGGCTATGGGCAGCAGTAACCCTTTTATAGGGTTAGCTGCTACCTTGTTAACCAATGAGATGAGCAACAAGTTCAAACTAATAACCAATAAGAATAGTCCAAATAGTGGCCAATCAGGGACTAGTTCTGGCCCAATCCAAGTTGTTGTATAAGGACCAATCAAGTGTGCAGGTTTTCAAACCCTGATTTGCATTTAAGTTATTAACTTTTATTGATTCACAACAGAGAGAGAGAGAGAGAGAGAGAGAGAGAGAGAGAGAGAATATTTACAGACACATCCAAATAGCTTAGCTGCAAAATATCACTAATTTGCCATTGCCTTTTCAATTTTTTAAAAATAGTTTTTAGGTTATAGCCCTGGTAATCCCTGGAAATCTTCCATTCAAGGCCAGGGAACCTTGCTTAGTTTCAGAGCTAATTCTCCATCAGGGGACAAGCATTTTTGTAAACACTTCCATCCTCAAAAATGCAAATAATAATTTTGGAAATAAAATTGTAGTATTAAACACCCCCATATTTCATGAGGAAAGCGTTCAGGTAAGCAAATGATAATTATTAGTTGGCATTATAATTATACCTGGGAATTGTAATTGTTACTGTTCCACTTTCCTTTTCATCTAGGAGGATTTTCTCTGGCTGTCTGCCTGGAGTGTTGAAACATGATATAAAGACTTTTAATCACCTTTAATGCAGCCACTTGTTGGAACTTCAAAAGGCCAATATGCCAATGGGCCTGGTTACTTCCATTCAGATGCAGTGTAGTTTAACTGTGTAGTGTCCTATCAAATTCTGTACTTGTTAATAGTGGTGTCCCCCAAGGCAGTGTTTCAGGACCAACTCTCTTCATACTCTACATAAATGACCTCTGTGATCACATTAAGAGCAATTGCGTCCTCTTCACTGATGATGTAAAGCTGTTCAATACCACAGACAACACTGCTACCCTTCAAAAAGATCTTGACTATGTATCAGAATGGTCAAACAAATGGCAACTTCAAATCTCAACAAATAAATGCTCTGTCTTACATATTGGCAAAAAAAATCAGAAAATAAAATACAGGCTGAATAGTCAAGACCTTGTTGATGATCCAAACTCTGTAAAGGACCTTGGAATACTCATCTCTAATGATCTAAGTGCTAGAGCCCACTGTAACTACATAGCCAAAAAGGCGTTAAGAGTTGTTAACCTAATCCTACGTAGTTTTTTCTCTGGTAATATCACACTACTAACTAGAGCATACAAAACATTTGCTCGACCAATACTCGAATACAGCTCATCAGTCTGGAACCCACATTACGTATCTGATATTAGCACAGTTGAGAAAGTCCAGAAATATTTCACAAGAAGAGTTCTCCACTCCTCTACTCGTTGTAGAATACCTTATGCCACCAGACTTGAAATTCTAGACCTAGAAAACCTTGAATTACGCCACCTTCGGGTCTGATCTAAGTATGGTATATAAAATCATACATTGCAATGACTTAACTGTCAATGAATACTTCAGCTTCAACCATAACAACACAAGAGCACACAATAGATACAAACTCAAGGTTAACCGCACCAGACTTGATTGCAGGAAATATGACTTCAGCAACAGAGTGGTCAATGTCTGGAATACTCTACCTGACTCTGTGGTTTCTTCCCCAAACTCCAAAAACTTTAACCTTAGACTGTCTACTATTGACCTCACCCCTTTCCTAAGAGGTCTGTAGGGCGTGTGCATAAGCGCACCAACGTGTCTACCATCCCTGTCCTATTATTTCTTTTATTTTTCTTATATGTACCCATTTCATGTATTCATAACTATGTGTATACTTATACCTATTATCTTGTAAGCGACTGACAAATAAAAATAAATAAATAAATAAAAATAACTGTTTTCTCGGTTCAGAAGTGTCCCAGAACTAGAAGGCTTTTTAGAGTGAATAGTTTCCCTTCCTGGCGGTTGATCATAAAAGCAGAGTTACCTAAATGAAGACATTTTCTTGGGGGTTGGTGTGTGTGATACATCTCTTTTACCAGAGGAGAATGCTCAATGAGACACACTTATCTTTTTGTAGGCTATAAGAGCTGCACCCCAAAGGTGGAATAATCAGAATCTAGAATAGACTTCACTGAGGGAGGGGGGAGTTTTTGAAGAGGTAGAAAAGGTGCCTTAAGCCTTTAAGCCCCCCCCCCCGCCCCGCCCCCAGTCCCAAACTCTGTACCTAAATGCCCCAGTGCACTGTGGAAATTCACAGAGGCACCACAGGATATTTAATATAACTTAGTAGTGCCCTTGCATGAAGTATTCAGAAAAATCAACACTGCTTGTTTTTCATGTTGTTCTAAGTACAATAGTCCAAAATGTCTAATACATGTTTAATATTGACCCTCGACTGTCTGGAGAACATACTTTTCTTGTGTAAAGACACCATGTCAATGTTCAGAAGGTGTAGAAAAAGTTTCTTGTGTAAAGCCCCCATGTCAACTGTTCAATATGGGTGGAATTGGGTTGCTGCAAAAATGTAAAATGCTGGACCGGTTTAGGATAATTTGTAATCTAGCGTTGATTGGGCTGCTCAATCCCTTTTTATGGCCTGCATTTTTACTTTTTTTCTTCCTGATACCAAATACATAGGTAACACATAGGTTTTAAAAAGTGGAGAAAAGAAAAATACAAGTCTCTCCCTGACTGGAGAAGAATAATAGGTCTGTCATTTTACCATTCCATGCAATGAGAATAATAAAACCACAGGCATTGGGACTGGAAGGGTACAACCATCAGAGAGAGAAATTATCTTCTTTAATAGCACTACATTTTAGAGCAAAGCTGCCAACAACATCTAAGCACTAAGCAGTTTTTGGCAGCCTGAAAAGTTGGCAGAGATCAAAAACAGATCCCCAGCCTTGTTCTGCTGGATGACAGCATCCAAACACAGCACTTTATTTCAGTTCAGTTCCTTAGCCAAGCAGAAAGCAAAGGCCATCTGAGGTGGACCAGTGGATGGACCAGATTATTTTTACAGGGATTAGAAAATGCAGCAAATTTGTGGAGAGGAGTGGGGGAAGTTCAAGGGATGATTGGGGGTGCATAGATGCAAAATGCCTTGCAGGAAAATGACTTTTTGATTTTGGGTTTTATGGATTAGATAGATTTGTTGTTAGAGAAATGGCTAGTTTATATTATCAAGAAAAAGTAAACAGTTGAGGGTAGATGTTAATGCCTTATTTTACTGCACCAAAGGAGTCTGAAGCTAATACCTTTCCCCCCTTTTCCCTTGCTTTCCCCCACTATCCACTTCCCTTTTCCCTCATATTTACTTTTGTATTCTCTTTGTATGTCATATTATAAATTAATTTTAAAAACTATATAACTAGGAAGCTGCAGGAAATTTAGTGGGAGGGGGAAGTTCAAGGGATGATCGGGGGTACATAGATGCAAAATGCATTGCAGGAAAATGACTTTTCTGAGTTTTGAATGAGAAATGATCGTGGTTTTTCTTTTCTTTCGTTCTTTTTTCTTTTTTAAACAATGCATAAAGTCTAATTTTGGAAGTAGGAAAAAATGTTATCCCCATATTTCAGATCACCACCAGAGAAGGCTGCGGGGGAGGCTACAAAAAATTCAAAACCTGCTTCCATAATCTATCCACAAAGCAAGGAATTGGGGAATGAAAAAAATGCCAGATGGAAGGGAGAAACAGTGGGGAGTGGGTTTTACAGGACAATCTCTGAAACAGAGTTTTAGACTGAACCTTTCCCTGGAGCAATTCAGTGAAACGAGGCCTAAACAACCCATGTTGATTTTGATTGTGTGTTTATTTCTAGGGTTCTTACGGAGTTGTGAAGCTGGCCTACAATGAAAATGATGATCAATATTATGTAAGTTTCAAAGGCCTCTGCTGATCCACTGCTGCATGCATGAGACTGAGATGGGGCAATAATGGGACATTTTATTCGATACCTTTGAATTCCTACACAGTTAGAGGTAACAGCTTGGGAAAGTTGCCTATGTTATAGTTTTAATTGCTTAAAATGTTCCCCATTTCCATTTTGAGCTGGAATAACAATAATAATCTCCCACCCAAAATGGCTTTCCAGATTTGTTGAGTCATTGAACAATATTTGAAAAGTAAAAGAATAGAAATAGAAAGAATGACAAAATTATGTTCTTATTTTTCTTTCTTACTTGTTTTCCAACTTTGTTTTGGTTGGTTTATTTGTGCCTTAGAATCACGAGTTTTTCCTCCCCCATTCCTGAAGACTGTCTGAAAAAGTTCCTTCTTGGCAAGTGGTTTGCCATTGCTCTTTCCAAGGACTCAGAGAGAGTGGCTGGCTCAAGGTTACCTAGTTCGCTTTCTGTCAAAGATGGGACCAGATCCCAGTTTCCTGGTTTCTAACCTGATATCTTAACCACCAGACAATGCACCAAACTGGCTCTCCTTTGGTATATTTTTATATTGAATAGACACACATGCATACACATTTGCATATATATACTGTAGGAAAGGAAAGGAAAGGAAAGGAAAGGAAAGGAAAGGAAAGGAAAGGAAAGAAGGAAAGGAAAGGAAATACAATTGAATTTTATTGCTGCATACAGTATTACATAATTAGTTAATGGCTGGTGAATTCTTCCAAGCTTTTCCAATTGTCAAGGTACTTTTCAAATTGACACAAATTCCATGTTCTCTTTATTGCCACTTTGCAGTAATCCTATAATTATCACATACATATTATTTGCAAGAGCTTCTCACCCCTTCTGGAACCATTGTGATTTTGACAACTAGGAATAGTTAGATTTCTTGTCTCCCCCTGGTTTTTCTACACCCCTTTTTGCACACTTTCGCAATTAGTGATATACAAGCAAAATCTGTTTGGACTTGTACCAAGAAGCCAAGAAGTAGTTACATTCTTCTAAAATATTGTTTCTCAACTATGGCAACTTTAGGCTGTATAGATTTCAAATCCCAGAACTGTGGGAAATTCCCACGTATTATGTATGCCAAGGTTGAAGAACGCTATTCTGAAATATCATTAGTGTAAAAGCTTACGAGTAGGGGATGAAGATGGAGTAATCTTTCTTCTATGCATGATAGTGATTCTTGATAGGGGGGCATATGACCATTTTTTTCTTGCTTGAAAAAGAAAAGTCCTGGGCAGGGACTTTCAGGCCAGGATACAAATATCAAAGGCTTCTTGCTAGCTGCTTCCTTAAGCACCTCAGTTCTGATTATTTAAAAAAATTGACTCCCAACTGAAATGACAGTATGCCTTTATTTTAGACTAGCTCTATACCCGTGCTTTGCTATGGGAACTATGTCATTGGGCTTAGTTTTTGGGGAGGAAAATAAGGTGGGGGGGAATTGTGCCTCTGCCTATCAGCATCCATTGGTATTCATCTGGCTGGCGTCCTGTCAGTGTGTGACAGTGTTGAGGGCTGTTTGGAAACTGAAACAATATTTGCTGTGTGAGCAAGAAGGAGACAGCAAGGAGCCTGGGCGTGGCTTAGCTTAACTGTTCTGTACTAAAGCTGCTTGGTGCTCTGAAACTGAAACTCCTCTCCTCTGCTTGTGTTTTGCATTTGGAACAGATTTTTTTCAGGTGGGGAGGGAGAGTAGAACTCCTTAGCATCAGAGCGTGTTAATAATAGTATATATGAAACACTAATGCTCTGGTGGTTATTTTGAAAAATCCTTTCTTACTGAATACCTAGAAACCAAGAGGAACCTATGTGCCAAAATTCAAGTTTGTAGGCTTTACGGTTCTGGAGATTTTGTGATGATGTGTGAGTGGTATTTTGCTTTTATATATATAGATGTCCTGGCAGGGAGCAGAGACTCCTCCTAGATGACCAACTTCTACCACCAACATTTGGTGTTCTTGTCAGAAGCATCAAACAAATTTCTCCTCTTATAGGAACTCCTATAGCTTTTCTCATGTTATTATCTTTCTCTTTTGCCTGCAGGCCATGAAGGTCCTCTCAAAGAAGAAGTTGTTAAAACAATATGGATTTCCACGTAGGTATCTGTGCCTTGTTTATGTATAAAGACACAGCAAACTCTTCCATTTAAATTAGATTTTAATTTTTTTTAAATCTCAATGTTGTACATTCTGCGTCGCAATGGTTCACTAAATTTGTTGTGTACATGGATATACAGTATTTATGTATATTCCTCTGAGTTAGTACAATCCTTGGAAACTGGCTAGACTGAAAATTTTGGAAGTGGTTTTTACCCTTGCTTTTTTCCTAGGGCTGAGAGAGGTTGGCTGGCTCAAAGACACCCAATTGGCTTTGTGGCTAAGACAGGGATGGAACTGACAGTCTCCTGGTTTGTAGCCTGGTGTCTCAACCATTGTACCAAGCTATCTCCCAATAAGGAAATAAAATGGATGGATGGATGGATGGATGGATGGATGGATGGATGGATGGATGGATGGATGGATGGATATCCACCCAATAAGACCATACCTCATAAATTCTTTGCATTCATTTCTTCTTGAAATGAAACTTTGTCCTGCTACATGCCAAGAATTTATGAGGTGTACATTTTTCAGGTGATTTGCTTTTATTCAACCTACACTTAGTAAATGAGAGTGCTGTGTGAGAGTGAATGAGAGAAACAAAGGGAACTACAGCATTATATCCATGTGCTCATGTGTAAAAAATGAAAAATTGCACAGCCTCATCTGCATTCATTATGTCAGGTTTGTAAATCTGCGTCCTCAGAGGTGAGTATGTCCCCCAAATCTTTGGGTCTGCCCCACTTCTCCAAAAGCTGCTACCAAACTGTTCTTTGGGGGACAAAAGAGAATCCTAACTCATTCACTATATGACTGAATGATATCACCTTCATTTCTTTGGAAACATACTAATTATTTCTTTTTCCCTTTTCTGGCATGCAACCACCACGTACCACTCATTAAATGTTATGCACTCCTGATATTTTTCCAGCTTAACCTGGCAAGCTATATGGCACTTAAGGCTGAAAAAAATTGCCTGCCTCGGCAATGTGGAATTGGATTAATTAAGTTTAATTTTAAGGCACAACTCAGTAGTTAATAGGCACTGCAGTTTTCCATTTCACATTTACTTGTTAAATTCATACCCTGTGCTTTCACTGAAAAGCGGAACTCCAGCTAGATGATATGCAAAAATGAATAGAAGAGAAACAAAAACAATAAAAATGTATTACAAAAAATAGACTTCTTAAAAAGCACATTGGTAAAACAGATCACATCCAATACAAATGTATTATAGTAAGCTTCAAGCTCATATTTCCATTCTTCTTTTGTATTCCATAAAAAATGACATCTGCTTTTAAATTAACCAAAGCTCACTTGGTATCTAAATTGTTAGGTTAGTTTGAAAGGATGGTCTGATAATATTGAATCACTTTGTACCGTGTTTCTCATATAATAAGGCTGGGTCTTATTTTTTTTTGAGCCCCAAAAATGGCTAGGCCATTTTTTCAGGGGTGACTTAATTCCCCCTTTGCATCTTTGGGCGGGCAGCGACGGCTTGGATGTTGACCTCGGCGTTGGTGGGGCACTTCCATTGGGGTCAACGCAGGCAGCACCATATCCGGGTGTGCAACAAAAGTACTTACTAATGGCAAAGCATTCCCCCATTTCGCATGTTTTAATATAGGCCTTAATTTGGGGGAGGGGCTTAATTTCATTTCATGCCTATAAAACATGCTAGGACTTCCTATTGGGGGAGGCCGTATTGTTGGAGAAACAGGGTACTTTCTTCCTGGAAATGTAATTTATTGAAATGCTGAGGAAAGATTGCTCTTTTCTAGTGGACTATAAAAGCATCACTGTAAGTGCATCTTTTTTCCATGACTACAATGGGTCACATGGTCAGAGTTGATTTGCATGGTTATCTACTATCCAGCGTTTTGTTTTTTACAAGCCAGGAAGCTTTAGCTCATCCAGCTGTCTGACAGTGGCATTGTGTGTTACTTTTTTTTTAATGTGCTGTAGGTTAGTTGTCACTGAAAATGCCAAAGAAACTTGACAATGCACAATACCTGACAGTATGTGGAGATGTTTGTGTAGAAGGTTGTGTTTTCAGAAGTACACTTAAAATAGGAATGGATAATATATGACCCCCCAAAAAATTGTTGGCTACAAGGTCCCAATGGTTTTCATAGAGCAAGCAATCTATCAGAATATAGCTGGAAGGGACCTTGGAGGTCTTCTAGTCTAACACCCTGCTCAAGCAGAAGACCCTATACCATTTCTGTGTCAATCTTTCTTAAAAACCTCCAACTTCTGAAGGCAAGTTGTTCCACTGGTTAATTGTCCTCACTGTGAGGAAGTTTTTCCTTAATTACAGGTTGTTTCTCTCCTTGGTTAGTTTCCATCCATTGTTTCTTGTACTGCACTCTGGTGCTTTGGAAAATAAGTTCTTTAGCAGCCCCTGAAATACTGGAATACTGCTATCATGTCACCCCTAGTCCTTCTTTTCTCTAGACCAAGGTGTCAAACTCGTGTCATCACGGTGGTGTCACATGACATATTGGGACTTTTTCCCCTTCGCTACACTGGGCATGGGTGTGGCCAGTGTGTGACACATCCGACCTGTGGGCTGGGAGTTTGACAGCTCTGCTCTAGACTGACCATACCCAATTCCTGTAACTATTCTTCACATGTTTTTGTCTCCAAGCCTTTAATCATCTTAGTTGCTCTTCTTTGCACTTTTTCCAAAGTCTCAACATCTTTTTTGTAATCTGGTGACCAAAACTGAATGCAGCATTCCAGGTGTGGCCTTACTAAGGCTTTATAAAATGGTACTAGTACTTCATATGATTTTGATTCTATGCCTCTGTTTATACAAGCAAGTATTAGCATACAATATTAGCTTTTTTGGCTGCTGCCACACATTTCTGGCTCATGTTTAAGTGATCGTCCACTAGGACTCCAAGATCCCTCTCACAGTTACTATTTTTGAGGCAGGTTTCCATGTTGATATAAATTGGGAATTCAACAGTATTTGGAAAGTCACAATATCACTTATATTCTTTATTTCACATCACATTTGTAACCTCATATATCATAATATATGTGGGTATATCCAGGAAGCCCTCTCTGGCACTCTCTCAACAGCTTTCTAACAACTTTGACATCAACACACAGTGGAAAGCCAACTGGGCTGTTGAACGCCCAGATACAAGCAGTTATGCAGATGAGCCTACACAAAAGGTGCCAGGTTTTGATCTTCTTCACCAGCATTGGTCAACTCTGAATAGGATCTGTACCCAACAAGGTGTCTACCAAGACTCATTGTTTAAATGGGGTCTTGTCTCTATCCCTCAGTGGGACTGTGGTGCTCCTCGACAAAATATCCATCACATTGTGTCCGAATGTCCATCAAGAGCTTACATCGGTCCAATGTCTGTTTTTTTTTAACATAGACCACCCTGCCCTTGAATGGTTGGGTGGACTGGACATTAACATTCGAACCACTATAAGTCCATGTATTTACCATGCGCTAAATAAATAAATATGTGGGCATGTGGGTATATGCATAATTTTATATTTATTTATTTGTTTGTTTATTTTATCATGTTCATGTAGTGTATTTTGGAGGTGGTGACACTTTGAGAGCATTCATTATAAATTTCATTTAATGTATGCCGATTAGTGTACATTCAAAGTGACAAAGTTATTCCAAGTCTGAAGTTATTCTAGGTCTGGTTTTGCATTAACTTGCTTTTGGGGTATGCACAATTATTGGAATCATAAATTCTACAAAATTAGTTGGACTTGCACAACATGCTAAAGAAATAAAATTAATGAAAATTAAGAGTAACCAGGCGTAGTATCTTGTAGTATGTCTTAAGTGTGTTACACAAACATAGCCAGTGTGTTCATAATTAAATTGTACTTGGTGTAGTTCTGTTGAAATTAAAAGGGTTTCAGCAACTCTTGTCTGTTGTTTCTTGATTTCAGGGGGATTACTCAAAGAGTGATTAAACCAGAAACCAGTCCACTGGATTTACTGGTTGTTTTTTTTAAGTAGAAAGGGTTGAATGAAGTGCAATTGCTATTTTTGGCTTTGCTTCCTGGATTTATTGGTCTCAGAGTGATGTGAACAGACTTGGCTTCTTTTCTCAGAGAAAGAACATGTGTATGAATGATTAAGTAGCTCTGCACTGTATCTTAGTTTGTTGTCGCAAGTTCTGTAATCTCTGATGCAAAATTCTAGATCATCAGAGAAGTAAACTGTATCTGAATTTAGTTGGATATATTTCTTGGTTCTCATAGATATCCCTGAAAGCTAGGGGAAAAAATCAATATCAAAGCAACATGAAAACTAGTTCTCAGCACATGATGTCTTTTAATTTCATTACCAAAGGCCGGCCTCCACCTCGGGGATCGAAAACCACTGCAAGTGGACAGATGAAGCCAATGGCCCCTCTAGATCGGATATATCAAGAAATAGCAATTTTGAAGAAGTTGGACCATATCAACATTGTCAAGCTGATTGAGGTTTGTTTGCTTGTGTTCTGTGCATGAGGTAGGTTGGGATTTTCCAAAACTCCCTTTAATTGAATTTCTTCCTGGATTTTAAAATTCTGGATTTTTTTAGCTTTGATTTCAAAGTGAGCATGACAGATCAAGATTTCTTCATATATATTTTTTGCTGTTGGTTTTTCTTCTGATTTTTATATGAACAGAGTAAACACTTTGCCCATATTTCAGCATCTTGTGACCTCCTCGTAGATCCTGTTTAATCATAACAAAACTTGAGTAAAGTCTGGGAAAATAAACAAGAATCTTGAACAAAGTTGAATGCTGCTTGCTAGCAGTGGTTGTTTGAAAAAGCAACCTTTTAAAGGAGTTTTTTTCTTTTCACTTTTTTAAATAGTCACCACTTACAAATGTCTGGCTTGTGTTCTAAAGGCAAAAGTGCAGAAGGTTGTTCCTGGGATTTCAGGGTTATACTTTTTCTGGCTATTATACTATTTCAGGCCCTTTTATAAATAGTCCTTGCTTACCAACTGTTTCATTCAGAAAACGTTCAAAGTTACAATGGTGCTGAATAAATAATTTTGCAATGAATGCCTGCATTTACAACCTTTGCAACATCAGTCAAATGATCACTATTATAGTCAGTACATGCTGTTCTGGCCTGTTGCTTTTCTTTGTATCCCTGCACCTCACCCCCACCGGAGTGGAGAGATCGGAGAAAAAGAGATTTAAACAGAGTAAGCAGGCTCACGATGAGGAATACACATTGGAAGAAATCGAGTAGTTCCCACAGCTCTGAGCATGCAATTGCTATATATCTCCCCTTGTGTGCCTGCTTACTCTCTTGTAATCCCTCTCTTGCTTTATGTAGGGGGAGGCAGAAAAAAAATTATAGGCAAGGTCTCCTGGGTCAGACCTGTTTCTTTTCTTCCTCCACAGATCACAGAGATCGGAGAGGAAGGCATTATAAGAGAGTAAGCAGGCACACAGTGTGGAATACACTCTGTTGTTTGTATAGTATGCTTACAGCTGCCAGCCCTGATTGGACTTGGGGCCACCTACACTACTATATCATTTTTTTATGTGCGTTCCCCATTATGTATTTGCTCACTCTCTTGAAATCCCTTACTTTGCAATGAATGTAAATGCAAATATGATTTCCCTTCTTACTAATTATCCAGTACTGGAGTGAACATTCAAAAGGGCAGAGAAATGAGGCGTACGAGCCGTATGATTTCCAACCTGGTGACCCCTTTGCTTAATGACAGAGTTACTGGTCCCAACTGTCATTGCCAAACAAGGACTATCTGTTTGCAAAGTAGTTTTTAAAAAGCTTTGGATGCCACTGCATTCACATCTTTAGGAAGGAAGGAAGGAAGGAAGGAAGGAAGGAAGGAAGGAAGGAAGGAAGGAAGGAAGGAAGGAAGGAAGGAAGGAAGGAAGGAAATAAATAATAAAGGCAGCAGGAGAGGTTAATCAGAGACTAGAGCGGGGGCATCTGCCCACATTAAGCAAAAACACCCAATAAGTGCCTCCCTCAGTACTCTCACTACTGGTCACCTGACTTTGTTTCCAAAATAATGGATAGTAAAATATAGTGGATTTTATGCATTTTGAGGCTGCTGCTGGATGGTTTCAGAATAAGGAGGAAAACACAACAGCATGTGTACAGTTAGTGGTGATTTATTCATAATTCATAAAGGACTTATTCCCATTCATAAGCTTAGAACAAGATGAAGTATCATGAGGACAAGGAGGAAATTGTTGGTATCAAGAAATGTTTTTATCATAGTTAAGTGTCTCTATTGTTTATCCTGTTGCTTCTTTGACAATGTTCAACGGGACATGGAGAACTCTCCCCTGAAAGAAGAAAGGAAATATAAAACAAATCAGGAATTGCAATACAAACAGTCACTTTTTTAAGGTGTCATCCATGCATACATGTGTATTAGCAATAAAGAATTGGCAAGAGCAAGTTTGCAGAAGTGCTGAGGGAGTTCAAAGCATTTTGTAACTGCATGTATTTAAGTCCCAGTTCTTCTTGTCTTCTGTTCAGTCCTGTCTGATTCTTGGAAATTGTCTAGACATGCCCCTAAATTTTCTCGGAAAGGTTTTTCAAAAATGGTGTGTCATTGACTCCTTTCTAGAGCTAAGAGAAAATGGCTGGCTCAAGGACACAGTCCGGCTACTGTCTTTCAAAGCAGTTGCTTCTAAGAAAACAGCTGTAATCATTGGGCTGATTTCCCTAAATTTTGATGAAATTAGTTTGCCTTGTAATTCCCACAAATTTATTTTAATTTTTCCCTCTGGAGCAAAAGGGAAAACATCAGATCCATTATCTGCATAATGGGATCTGTTCATTTCTAGATTCCCCCAAATTAGCATGTTTTCATGTACCCTTTGATAACAGATTGAATCTTTTTCCCAAGCTGTATCCATGGAATTTATGGAATTGTACTTTGAGTTGGTATAAAAATAAAAAGTTTATAGCTTACCTGATTCCTTCCAAATCTGTTGGACTACAGTTCTCTTGTCCCAGTCAGGGTAGTTAAATCACTCTTTCCCTATCTAGTACAACCTAAGTGTGCAGGGATGATAATTTCTAGAATTCCTAGCCAACATAGCTAATTCTGAGAGTAGCGGTGTCAAAACAGTTTGAGGATGGGGAGAATTAGGTTCATAACTGCCTGTACTATGAGATAAAAGTGAATGATGGTTGAGAAGTTGAAGTAGATATATTCTTCTTTTCAGGTATTGGATGATCCTGCAGAGGACAATCTATACATGGGTGAGTAATGTAGAAGAATATAAGAAATGGCTATCCTGGAGCAGACTGACACTATCTGGTTCATACAGCACCCAATCTGTTTAGGGCAGGGGTGTCAAACTCAAGGCCCGGGGGCCAGATCCGGCCCGCGGGGTGATTAGATCTAGCCCGCAGGGCCACCCTGGAAACAGTGAAAGACTGGCCTGCGGTGCCTCTGCCAGCAAAAACAGAACTCGGGTGGGCTGCACACAGCCCTCTTGAGCTCTGTTTTCATTGGCAGAGGGTTACTTACAGGAGGCCGTTGCAGCCGAAAACAGAGCTCAGGAGCCTGTTTTCTCTGGCAGAGGGCTCGGGCCACCACAGGCACCCCTGACACGAGTGGTGTCAAGCTGACCACACCCACTCTGGCCACGCCCACTCTGGCCCTCCGAGGTAAAATACAATCCTGATGCGGCCTTCAATGAAATTGAGTTTGACACCCCTGGTTAAGGGGAAGAGGACATTAATATAGTTCTACTTATGTTTTCTAGCACCTTCCACTGATTTAGGACCATATTCCTATTTATCCTGAAGCAGGGCAATCATTTGCAGTGGGAGACTGGTATCACCATCAAGAATATGGTGATATGTCAAGACCAGTAGATAAATCAGACCAAGAACTTACTGTGCAGAAAGGCTAAGGTTACTTCTGTTGAGATAGGCTATAACAAAATCTTGCAGATCTGGTTGTGCTCTACCCTCTCTCCTTTTTGTACACCAGTGAATTAGGGAGAAACAGGTAGTCCTCGACTTACAACAGTTCATTTAGTGACTATTCACACATTTCACACTTACAGCCATGGTCATCAAAATTTGGATGCTTGGCAACTGACTCATATTTATGATGGTTGCAGTGTCCTGAAATCATGCGATCCCTTTTACAACGTTCTGACAAGCAAAGTTCAATGGGAAAGCCGGATTCACTTAGCAACTGCTATGATTCACTTAACAACTGTGGCAAGAAAGTTCATAAAATGGGGCAAAACTCACTTTACAAATGTCTCACTTAGCAACATAAATTTTGGTTGTAAGTCAAAGAATACCTGTGTCTGTCTGAGATACTTCTGAATATTATCCTGTTCTGGACTCTTTTCTTTTATGTACACTGAGAGCATTTGCACCAAGACAATTTCCTTGTGTGTCCAATCACACTTGGCCAATAAAGTATTCTATTCTATTCTATTCTATTCTATTCTATTCTATTCTATTCTATTCTATTCTATTCTATTCTATTCTATTCTATTCTATTCTATTTTCCCTAGTTAATGGTTCCTTAATATCTCTATCTCCCTTACCTTCTATATCAGGGGTGTCAAACTCAAGGCCCGGGGAGTGCAGATCCGGCCTGGGGGTTACTTAGATCTGGCCCATGGGGCCGCCCTGGAAACAGTGAAGGACCTGCCGACTGTGCTTCTGCCAGCGAAAACGGGCTCCCAAGCTCCGTTTTCAGCTGCCATGGCCTCCTGCATCCCTCTGCCAGTGAATACAGAGCTTGGGAGCTCCCGAGCTCCGTTTTCACTGGCAAAGGGTTGCAGGAGGCCGTGGCAGCCGAAAACTGAGCTTGGGAGTCTGTTTTCGCTGGCAAAGCACTCAGGCCACCACAGGTACCCCCAACAGGAATTATGTTGAGCTGGCCACGCCCAGCCCCAGCCCCCCTCTATATGATGCCGCTAACTAGATGGGGTTGATTCTTATATGCCTATTTTGCAGTGAGGGGTTTTTCTTAAATAACATTGTCTTTTTCTTTTCTCTTTTGTAAACAGAATTCAGTTTCTTTTTTCTTGTTTTTATTTTTAAAGAGTTCTCCAATGCACCACA
The DNA here is from genome assembly GCF_049901735.1 of Notechis scutatus. Classification (NCBI taxonomy): domain Eukaryota; kingdom Metazoa; phylum Chordata; class Lepidosauria; order Squamata; family Elapidae; genus Notechis; species Notechis scutatus. The sequence goes on along the minus strand of NC_142009.1, from coordinate 19,967,667 downwards.
AAGTGGTTCTCTGGTTTAGCGATCAATATTTCCCCTGCAGAATTCTCTAGAGTGGCATCAGGAAATAAGTGCTGTCACTTTTAATGGCTTCAGAATGGTGCTGTGTGGTCACTCAGTATCTTTCTAAAACCACAGACGAGGTCGGTATACTCTAGAGTGGGATTGGCCAACTTCAATCCCTGGTCCTCATACAGGACTCTGTCCTAGTTTGCGGTCCCTGAGAACTCTGAAACAGAAAAAATAATAAAAAAATTTTCACTACATAATTTTCAGCTTTTTAAATCAAAATTCGACTGGAAATATTTTATTTATTAAATGAAGTTATATAACTGACCAACTCACACGTAGTGAATGCAGGTGGAGTATGATGTTCAAAATCCAGTTTAAAATTCATGATTCAAACCCCTCCTCCTCACACCCCACCCCAAATGGGGTCCCCAGACCTTCTGACAGACCCATGTCTTCAAGGCCTTGTGGAAAAGCAACAAGATGGGGGCCAATCTTATCTCTGGATAAATCATTTCCGAAGGGAGGGAGCTACCCCAGAGAAGGTTCTTTTCCTAGGTCCCACTAGATGTACTACCTTGATAGTTGAGACCAGCAACGTGTCCTGCCTTCCTGGTGAAGCGTGAAGATGTATTTGGGGAGAAGTAGTCTATCAAATAGACATAAAACAAATTTCCATTGCTAGTCTTTGAGGCTGCCTGCCATTAAGGCAAAATAAAAGAAACTCTAATAAATGTTTTCCATTCACACCACTCAGAGCAGGGGTGTCAAATTTGTGGCCCGCGGGCCAGATGCGTCATGTGCTGGCCTCACCCCCACCTGGTTTAGCGAAGGGGGGGAAAGTCCCAATACATCACATGATGTCACCATGATGATGCAAGTTTGACACCCCTGACTTAGAGGATGTCCTTTCTTTGTCACAGTACAATCACCAGTGGCATTCAAAAGCTAAAATTTGCAAAAAGATGACTCCAGGCAAATAGATTCTCTCTTTTCTCTGGAAACACTGAGAAATCAAAGAAATGGTTGCCCCATTTTGTACAAATAGGTTTACTACAGGACTTTGGAAATGGGTGATCATAAAAGTGAAAACTGAAAGTCTTTTGTTTGGAACTCTTAAAACTTCTTTCATGAAGAACTTTTGCTTAACTCTTATTTTGAAGGTCTGTTTGCTATAGTATAAAGTTAGTAATGTAAATGCTAATATCATTGTTGATTTTTCCTACAAGCACATTCTCCCAACCAATTTTAAGCTTAACAGTTTAAGTTTATGGACCTTTTCTATAACATCATCTTAGGGAAATGCTTTGTATTAGAGCTTAGATGGAAATTAATTCAGGGAGGATTGCTTTTCTAAAAAGTGCATTGGTTGGGAGCTGTCTTTTCAGCATTCGATTTTCTTTCTTTTCAGCATTCGATCTCCTCCCAAAGGGGTAAGTAATCTATAATAAACAAAGATTGTGTAAAACCTAACAGGTTTGGGTGTTAAAAATGCAGTATTGCAAGCAAACTTTGCCCACAGCCTGAATTTCGATTCTTACAGGGCTCAGGGCTGACTCAGCCTTCTTTCCGTCCAAGTTTGGTAAAATGAGGACCCAGATTGTTGAGGGCAATATGCAAAATATGATTAGATTGTAAATTGCCCAGAGAATGCTATAAAGGGCTATGGGGCGGTACATAGGCCTAAATGCTATTGCTATCAGAGTTCATTGCATGACTGTTAATAGGCCTTAAGCTCTGCTCAGCAGCAGCATCTGCTGGTTGATCTGTATCAGCACCATTAAAGTTATGGCATCATTAAACAAGACTTTGAAAAAAATAGGCATGGGTGCCATTTTGGCTGTTTTGACTCTTATTCCATGTACACCTCCCAACTCCTTGAGAATCCAGTGAGTCCATCACTTGAAAAGCTGTCACAAGGAAGACTGTGTGGGTTTACTCTGTCTATTGCATGAGGGTAGGACAGGAATCCATAGATAAAGCTTTCCCGGGAGGTCCAACTCAAAATAAGGAGTGATTTCCCAACTGTAAGAGATATTAAACAATGGAACAGCCACTGCTTCTTGGAGTTCAGTGCTTACCCAATATTTTTTTGGAGTCATGGACTTCGTCCGTGGAGGTTTTCAAGCAAACAGGTAGACAGCCATTTGTCTGAGATGGTTGAGGGTTGCTCAGGGGTGGGATTCAAATTTTTTAACAACCGGTTCTGTGGGCGTGGCCATGTGACTGGGTGGGCATGGCTTTTTTTTTTTTGCAGCAAATCCCCCCCCCCAATTTTGGGGCTTTCTGGGCCTCAGGGAAGCCTCCCGGGGGGCATTTTTGTTCCCAGGAACCTTCCCTGGGGCCCAGGAAAGCAAAAAATGGGGTAGAGGGGAGCGAGGGGGAAGATTTTTTTTCCCCCCCCTCCATTTTTTGTCTTCCTGGCCTCAGGGAAGCCTCCTGGGTGAAGCAGTAAGACAGCAAGGGGAATCCCGGCACAGCTGATCATAGGAACAGCAGATCGTCGGGGAGGGGGAGAAATACCTTAAGGAGTGATTGGGCAGGGAAGAACGCAGTCAGTGATGTCGGGTATGCACGCAATGTTGTGCATGTGCAATAAGGACTAACTGGGCAGAGAGGGGAGGGGAGGGGCCAGCCAGGGGCACGATTTGCCGGTTCTCCAAACTGCGCAGAATCATAACAACCGGTTCTATAGAACCGGTCCGAACTGGTAGAATCCCACTCCTGGGATTGCTGCCTTGGGCAGAGGGACAGGGAGAGATTAAAAGACCACCCTAACCCTAACCCCGTGTTTCTATGAATCCCTCTTCTCCATTTTTGGGGACTATTAACTGGAAGGAGGTGGCCTGTGTGCTATGCTTTGATTGGTTCCTCCACCTAATCATCCCATAAGTTACATTCTACAATTTGGCATTAATAAAAGCAATAAACAACACTCAACATCAAAAATAAAAATGAACTCCCAGTGAAACATCGCAAAGTGAATTGTTGAACAAGTCTCACAAGGCTTACCTCACCAGAATAATTAAAAATACAGAAGAAAACGGCTGTTACAGTCTGGTAAAGTATTTGTCTTGCTCTTTGCACCCAATTTTTTTAGGCCTGTCATGGAGGTGCCGTGTGACAATCCTTTTTCTGAAGAACAAGCTTGGCTCTATTTCAGAGACATTGTTTTGGGCATTGAGTACTGTGAGTATAAAGCAACAGAGTTGTTATTGTCATTGATGAATTTTCCCCCCTTTGATGTGCCTCTTTCCTTTCCACTGAAACGATCCTCCAGCAAAGGAACCATAACTCATGCATACATTTTAGCATATTTTCAAAAACATTTTCAGAGGAGGCTCAGATCTAGTCAATTTCTCAACTTTGGGGAGTGAAAGTACTTTTTGCTGTGACAAACCCACCAGTCTACATAACCCTTGTTAAATTGTATAATATGATTTTCTGAGCAGAAGTTGGTTCATAATAACTTAAGCCAAGGTTCAGCAGCCTTCATTGTTGGAGTGGGCACTATAATATCATGTAATTTTGTAAAATGACACTAATGCTGAATGAAGTGATTAGACTGTACTGTAAGTTGAATTTATCAATCATTCTAGGGTTTTATTTATTTTTCTAAGCAATCATGAAGAAATATATCAGGAAAAAGAATGAAGAATTCCCACCAGAGAAAGAGCACAATTGATCTGATTTGACTTGACTTGATTTGACTTGACCTATATAGCTGTCCATCTCACATATGTGGCTCTCGGCAACTGACAACAAAACTAGTTAAAAGACATACAATATAAAAAATAAAAACCCAAAGTAGTTGAGCATCAAAAAAATATTAATTGTAGTGTTTAGGTGCTTTTAATTGATTTTAATGTTGAATTTTGTGATTGCTAGTTTGTGCTTTAATTGAATACACCTCCCAGAATCACATGCAAGTGAGATGAGCTGACTTATAAATTGAAATGGAATGAATGAATGAATCACCATTAACAAAGCCAACAGATGGGCTCTGTCCCACATCCAGGGCCCCAGGCTCAATCTTTCCAAATTGGTTGATCATAATCAAATCAATATCGAAGCTGAATATTCCTTTCAATGAAAGTGACTTCCAGTCCCTATCTGTTTATTCTCCCATTATAGTATGTTTAGGCTTCTCCGTTGCAAACATTTCTACATATGGCTGCTATTGCCCAATTTGTGCTCTAAGCCCTGACATAGAATATGTTAGAGTCAGAAACCTTACATTCTTTAAAAACGAAAACAAGCAGCAAAAGCTCTGTGAGGTTGAAATGGTTCCAGCTGATGTGACAAGAATGGGAAATCAATGTTTTACCATCCCTGACTTCTTTCCTTCTGTGAAGTGTTACACCTATTGATTATATCTTGGAAACACTGCACGGTTAATGTGGGTGCTGTTGCCACAAACTTCCCTAGGGAACCATTTGTATCCTGACTGGAACAAACAAGCTTAGAAAGAGAGGAAACACAATACCTGGGGCTTAAACCACAAGTAACCAAGTGCTATTATTGATCCCCAACTGTGTTTCCTGGAATCACAGACCAATTCTATTGCAGTTTTCTAGAATTTCTCTCTCAAAGCACTGAATTCAATACTAATGGAAAAGATCTTGTTTACACTAGTTTAGTTCGAAGGTTTAATTAAGCAGCTTCTGAACCTGTTTATTTCACACTGGGACATTCATACTATAATTATTTGTTATTTCCGTAGTACTACAAATATTTATATTTCACCTGACATAGTATGTGTCCAGACATAGTATAGAATAAAAAAATACAGCAATACAAACCACACTGAATTCAATACACATATATAACAAAATGTTTTTTTTAAAATTTGGCTGTTTATGTTACATTTTATTTTGTGTCCTAAATATAGTTTTAAAAACAAGACACCTCCAGGAATGAAGCCAAGCCATACCATTGTGTTTAAAGGGTGCTGAACAAAACATTTTCTGTGTATGCCTAAATTGCAGCGAAATCAGAAAAATCTTATTTTATGAAGAGGATGGTCCCAAAATGGAATGCCACAAGAAAAGGAGGCCACTGTCAGCCTGGTGCCTTTTTTCAAAAGACCCAGTACACATTTTCTGTAGAAATGTGTCAAGGTAACACTAGATTTGATGTCCAGCACTGACCACAGACTCCCCCATTACATAGCTAACAAGCCCCCATCTTCCTTGGAATTCTACTTTTAGATTCATATATCTGAGAGAGAAGGGGTACAATGGCTCAGCAGTTAAAGATGCTAAGCTTGTCAGCTTGGGTTCAAGACCTGGGTGTTGTGCAATGAGGTGAACTCCCATTACTTGCCCCAGCTCTGCTCACCTAGCTGTTCAAAAGCTTGCAAATGTGAGTAAATACTGTAAATAAGTACCATTTTGGTGGGAAAGTAATATTGTTCTGTGTGCTTTTGCCATGTTGTTCACACGACCACTGAAGCATCTTTTGGACAATGCTAAGAAATGGAGATGTCATATCCCTGGTGGAGACTGACTCTGAGGGAGAGGAGGAGCAGCAGACAGGGAGTGGAAATGTGGCTTCGGAGGTTGTGGAAGAGGCTGGGGAAGGGCAGAGGCCGGCTGGGCAGTCAGAGGAGGACCCAGGCCCATCCCCTCTCCATCCTAGGGCACACAGGGAGGAGAGGATAAGGGAGAGACGTGGTCTACTGGGGAGGAGTGGGCCTTGATCTTCTTTATGGGCTGCAGCTGTGACAACTGAATAGGAGGACAGACATGCGTACTGGCGAGTGCTGGAAACAAAGTGTGGAAATATCTCTAGTTTATTGTTCGTCTCTGAGTTTGGCATCCTTCCCAGTGTGTGTTCTGATATCGGTGGATGTCTTCCAGCCTCTATCTTGCCTGGTTTTGTGTTGTTTTTTACTCTTTATAATTTGAACGGCATTTCCTCCTGCATTTCCTCCGGCATTTCCTCATACTGCTTGTATGAGAGCTTTTGGTCTCCAGTCAAAGATATTTGGAGCTTGGAAGCAAAGCGAAAGAATAAAAGGGGCTTCACCTGTTTTTTGTGACTGTGTTTATTTTGTATCCCACCCTGGGTCATCACAGGAGATGAGCACTGCCCCTAGAATCGGACACAGGAACTGGACTGAAGAAACCTTGACCTTGACCTGTCTGGGGGAGATTGTTTCAGAACCAAAAGACAACCATCGAAAAGGGATGCTTCCCAGGCCCCATAAGGTTGCTTATTCTCAGTTTAAAGAAAGAACATATGCTTTCCATTGCAAAAGGTTTCAGGTTCAATCTCCAGAATTGGGCTGATAATTTTTTTTCCCTTGCTGGGCCTATGTCAGGAGGTCTACCACTCTCACCATCCCTTCCCAGCACTGAATTCGGCCATGCTTATTGGCGATGAAGCAGGTTGCAGTCCAGCACAACTTGAGGGCCACCAGACCAGGGTAAGCCTAGTGGGCAGCACTGAACTAGATAGGAGCAATAGTCTGATTATGCAGCACCGTATAGCGTTCTCAGTTCATGGTCCCTTCTCTTTATATTTCTATGGATCTAACACAAATTGGCCTTGGTGTCTTTCTGAGAAAAAGAATCTCTCTCAGATACTATCCCCCAACTCACCTCAGTTACTTTCTTCTGCAGATTTCTTCTGATAGGTGCTAAATAATTTCTCTGCTCCATGACATGAAGCTGATAGTAAAGTGAAGCAGCAGTCCTTTGAGGTTGCATTTTGTCCTTGAACTGCAGGAGATTTCTCCATTAATCCAATTTAATGCAGTTTAGCAGCAGCTTTGGCAGACAGTGCAATGTGCTAATATAATTGAAACACATTCTCCTCTACTGGTAACACATTTCTCTCTTCCCCCCTCCTCAAATGGTAGGGAGTTTGCTATGAGGCAAAAGCATGTTGACACAAAAAGCCATGTTGTAGAGTGTCATATCCATCTGCCTGGTCTTGTCTTTGTCTGTCTGTGTGTGTGTCTATCATGTCAGTGATCCAGGGATGTAGATTTCCAAGGCTCACAAACCTGATATACTGTAGTTAGAAGCTGATTCTCCACAATGGGCAGGGCCATTTGGAAAGAAGGTTTCATAAGTTGCATTATATGAAATGAATGTTGTTTGGGAGGTGAGGTGAGCTGCATAAACCATGGTGATTGTGGTTGATCATATGAGGTCACCTGTTTACATTTTTGCACCCTAGGGTAGCCTATACTTGTTTTGAGCACATGCAAGTGTCTCCTGGAAGCCACTGAGCCAGGTGTTTTTTCTTCCTTGATGTCAACCCTCTAAACATTGAAAAGTGGAAAGGAGTGGGACGTAGCAACAGTGGGACATTCCATGGTTTCTTTGAGAATTGTGAGTCCAGAGAGTGAATACCTTGCCTTCTGACCTTCAGTGATCTAGTCCTGACAGCAATGATTGCATTACTGGCAGTATTTTGATGAGAAGACTTTGAGATCACTGAGGAAACATTCAAAATGCATCTGGCCAACCCAGTGTGAAGTTTATTCTGAATCAATATTTCATCTCCTTCACACTATGTTCTTAGAACAACTCTGTTAAGAGGACAGAATTTTAAGCAAAGTCTCATCCCTGGACTCTTACAAGAAACTTAAATAATTGGAGGATCATGTGGATATTTTATATAAATTTATTTTGTGTAACAATATTTACCCTTAAGTAATTGTTCTATAGCAATTAAATTGTTTTATGTTTACCTGTGTTTGATTCTTTTTTAAAAAAAATCTTTGGTATTTGTGTCCTCCCTGGAGTGGGCATAGATTGATTTCTTTCTGTTGATTTTCAATGAAAAAATTGGGTTAGAAAAGAAAGGTGATCAGGGAAGACAATTGCTATTCTTTATTTCTGTCTTGCTTTTAAAAATCCCGCAGGGCCTTGGTTATGGCACAGACTCCAATGTAAACTTTTTCTGCAATAAATAATAGAATTGCTCTTCTCTGGGGACTTGAGAGGTTCAAAGATATACAAGTTTGAAGATATTTATTATTTCTATTTCAACATCTGTATGGATGGGAGATGGAGAATGGAGATTTTGTGTTATAGCTATTCTCAAATAATTAAAAATCTCAGCCATCTTCTACAGATCACCCAGTGCCCTTTCAGTAGATATTCATTTATCTTCTATTTTGCCTGTTTTAGCAAGTCTAATTTTATGTCTTTGCTCAAACAGAAAGAAACAGTTGTTAGGCTTCACAAAAGTAGTTGTTAGGCTTCACATCAAGCACAGCAATACATCTTGACATTGGAGATGGGTAGTTTTAAGTACTCCAGCTGGCTGGCTCTCACACCAGAGTGTGAAGATGTCTTCCCTCAGGGAACACACAGCTAGTTAGTCAGATATTCACTGTGATGAAGTTTTCATTCCCAAGAAAAGAAAGAGTGAGATTGGGGGATCCTAGGGATCATCTTCCAAGCCCACATACTTGGTTCCTATTGTCAGGTTCTGGCAGTTACTCCAATTAAATCATGAGCCTCAAGCCACACTCCCAAAACTAAAGAGGAATTATTTGAAGGTAACATTCTATATCCGGCACTAACCTGGGTATAACCAACTCTGAGATACATAATTCATTGTCACCCTTGATCCTGCTTTTCCCCCCACCCCTCGGGGTGTATCATCCAACGAAAAAACGTCTGTAGCCAAGAGTCATCAATCATGCTCTCCAATTAGATTTTTTCATGGCAGAAGCTTCAGCCATCTAATCAGTCTTTGAAGAAAATATGAATGGAATGTACTTTCGATTTTACACTGTTGCCTGCTCTTTGAAACTCCCCCCTTCTTTCTGTTGTCAACTATAAAACATGTATACAAAATGTTTTATGAGTTGACACCTATTTTTGTTGATTATGGATTTTATCTGCTAGGGAAGCAGTCTCATTTCTGACCCCATGAGTCTCACAAGGTAAGCCAGATGTTGGTGTGGGCAGTTTTCTGGGTGAAGAATGGAGGTAGGAGTAGGATCATAGATAAGCAGAATTCTGGGTTCCAGAGCAAAGCATCTGCCTGATTATTTTGTGAGTTAGGAATCTAAGAGCTTTAAAAGTGAAAAGGAGAAAGACTCACACCCATCTTGCCTGGTATTATATGAATCTATGAGAAATTTGTACGTGTTCTACATTCTTGTGGTTGGTTCTAATTTCCATAGGGTGTTGAACTCCTTCGAGGTGACACTAATGGTGAATACCTTTTTTGATCCTGTAATTTTTTTTAGTTTCAAACATAGACTTCGATTTTAAATACCTAAAAAGGAATGTGCAGACATCCATCCCATCCTCAAAAAGTCATAGTCACTGCAGTCCAGCTACTGCAGCAATATTTCTGGTTACTAGAGATGCAGATCACATACAGATTTGGAAGTTTTTGCTGCAAGGAGGAAGAATTTCAGATCCTTTTGCATCCATGGTGCCAAAAACCACAGAGTAATGGTTTTCTAAAGCAAATGCTGTCTTAGTTTCCACCCTGTACAAAATGAAACTTGCCAAAAAGAAAAAAGAAATAATTAGCAATTCATGAACCTTAACAGTCATTTGAAGAGAAATAGATTAATCAAATGGCCTACCTCTCTCAATCCTCCTTCACTGGTTGAATTTGGGGCATTCTCACTTGAAAGCTTGTTATTAAATTTGGTGGTGATTAGACATATATGAAATTGCACTGATGTACGGTGCAGAAACCCTTTGAGACTGTTTTGTGATAAAATGCCTTTAAGTTTTTGCAAGGTAATATTGTCTTGCCTTTTCTTCATTCTTTGTTGAATTCCAGAAATGTATTGAACCATTATGGAAACAGGGTGGACCTATAATCTAAGCAAACCTCCTATTCTTTAAACTTCCATCAGAATTTCAGTCAATATGTCAATGTTGGTATAATTCAGTAGGCTGAGTAGCAAGGATTCAATAAATAAAACATTTTATTGCAGTGAACAACAGTAATTTAATTGCTCATAGTTGTCGTAAGAGTGATTGAAAATAGAATAAAACAAAACAACCTCCTCTGTGCTCAACGAAATGGCCTTAGTATTTGAAATAGAATTGCAGAAAATGAGATAGAAAAGGCAAAATAAAACCTTCCTTTTATGAACTCTATTAGGTACAATGGATAAAATTTCAATCTGAATTTTTGCCACCCTTTCCCTCATAATAGGCAAATATGCTGAATCTGAATCTGGAAAAGACTATTAAAATTTGATTTGATTTTTGGTGGGTGGAAACTAATGGGTGCAAACTAATCAAGGAGAGGAGCAACTTAGAACTAAGGAGAAATTTCCTGACAGAACAATTAATCAGTGGAACAACTTGCCTCTAGAAGTTGTGAATGCTCCAAGACTGCAGGTTTTTAAAAAGATGTTGGATAACCATTTGTCTGAAGTGGTGTAGGGTTTCCTGCCTAGGCAGGGGGTTGGACTAGAAGACCTCCAAGGTCCCTTCCAACTCTGTTACTCTATTCTATTTTACAACAAATGTGACAATGCTTATACATTTTTTTTCAATATCGTAACTTTGAAATGTTGCTAAATGAATAGTGGAAATTGAAGGACTAACATGGGCAGCATCATGCCCACACGCTTTTATCTTTCTTGGTGACTTCAATCTACCTCCTATTAACTGGACCCTTAACGAATGTACAACTGAACCCACAAATGCAACCTTCTACAATGCAGTAACAAATCTGGGACTAGAACAACTAGTAACCAACAACACTAGACTTAACAACTGCCTCGGTCTCATCTTCTGCAATAGTTTGAATTCAATTTATGGAATACAAATTAAAGAACCTTTTTCCAACAGTGACCACAACATGATTGACTTTTGTCTCAACATACGTCCACACAAAAATCATCACAACAACGTAATCCCCAATTATAACTGCAATAGACGCAATCTACATAGACTTCTGTAAAGCCTTTGATTCAGTGGTACATGACAAACTATTCCTAAAACTAAAATCTTACGGTGTCTCTGGACACCTGCATAACTGGATAGAAGCATTCCTGTCAAACAGACAACAAATGGTCAAAATTGGGAGCGTCCTATCAAATTCTGTACCTGTCAACAGTGGTGTCCCCCAAGGCAGTGTTTCAGGACCAACTCTCTTCATACTCTACATAAATGACCTCTGTGATCACATTAAGAGCAACTGAGTTCTCTTCACTGATGATGTAAAGCTGTTCAATACCACAGACAATACTGCTACCCTTCAAAAAGACCTTGACTATGTATCAGAATGTTCAAACAAATGGTAACTTCAAATCTCAACAAATAAATGCTCTGTCTTACATATTGGCAGAAAAAATCAGAAAATAAAATACAAGAGAAATAGTCAAGACCTTGCTGAGGATCCAAACTTTGTCAAGGACCTTGGAATACTCATATCTAATTATCTAAGTGCTAGAGCCCACTGTAACTACATAGCCAAAAAGGCGTTAAGAGTTGTTAATCTAATCCTATGTAGCTTCTTCTCTGGTAATATCACACTACTAACTAGAGCATACAAAACATTTGCTCGACCAATACTCGAATACAGCTCATCAGTCTGGAACCCACATTACGTATCTGATATTAACACAGTTGAGAAAGTCCAGAAATATTTCACAAGAAGAGTTCTCCACTCCTCTACTCATTGCAGAATACCTTATGCCACCAGACTCGAAATTCTAGACCTAGAAAACCTAGAACTATGCCGCCATCGGTCGGATCTAAGTATAGTATATAAAATCATACATTGCAATGTCCTACCTGTCAATGAATACTTCAGCTGAAACCATAACAACACAAGAGCACACAATAGATACAAACTCAAGGTTAACCGCACCAAACTTGATTGCAGGAAATATGACTTCAGCAATAGAGTGGTCAATGTCTGGAATACTCTACCCGACTCTGTAGTTTCTTCCCCAAACCCCAAAAACTTTAACCTTAGACTGTCTACTATTGACCTCACCCCTTTCCTAAGAGGTCTGTAGGGGTCGTGCATAAGCGCACCAACGTGCCTACCGTCCCTGTCCTATTGTTTCTCTTATTCTTCTTTTATTTTTCTTATATGTACCCATTTCATGTATTCACAACTATGTATACATTTATACTTATTATCTTGTAAACAATTGGCAAATCAAATAAATAAATAAAATAAATAAGAAACCCTATACCTTTTCCGACAAATGGTTGTCCAACCTCTTAATATCTATGATGCAATGATGTACTTTGAGATTTGATGGATATTCCAGAATAATAGACAACCTTCCTCCAATTAGCCCATTATACTGAGCTTACTCTATTTTCTAATGCAATGTTTCGCCATCTTAGTCATTGTCAGCGTTCCAAGTAACTCCTCATTGCAATTCAGAACTCCGAGACAAAGTCCATCAAAGTATGATTTTATTAGAGAAGTCATATTGGCACATCTGGGGAAAACCTGAATCTGAAATCCCGTGTTTTCCCCCACCCACACTAAAACTCACACCCTGCCCTGTCCAGTGACATTCACATCACATGGCCCAATCAATCTCCTGTCTCCGCTGCTGCCAAATTTCGACCACTCCCCTCCAGGTGCCAGCAGCCCTTCCTTGATCTCATGTGAAAGAACGTTGTTGTGACTATACTCCCTTCGCTACTCTCCCAATTCCCACAGCTCGCCCATCCCCCGCTATGGCAGCCCTGTTAAGTCTGTCCAAAGATGGATCCAGGGCTGACAGTCATTTTAAGATGTATGGACTTGAACTCCCAGAATGCTGGGAGTTGAATGCTGGCTGGGGTATTCTGGACGGTGAGGTCCACACATCTTAAAATGCCTAAGACTGGGAAATACTGTTCTAATTGATCAGAATCTGAAAGTTCCCAAGAGACAGGATCAGAACTGTTGTTATAATTGAGAGTGGAACTTTATTTAAATATAGCTATAGTTGACCTCAAGGTGTCATCAATGAATGCTATCACTGGCATTTCAAAAATCCACCAAGCTTCATGTCCTTTATAAATAACATCTCCAGTCACAGAAACCTCTTCCTGTCTTTGGAGCTTTATCTGAACCACAGACAGATCCTACTGTCTCTGTTATAGATTGTGAATTTTCATGGATGTCGTGGAGACAGCAGTCCAATTAAATAACTTCCCCTTGTTTGCCAGGGCCTAATGTTGACATGTTAAGGCAACTTTTTATACTGGTGTCAAGCATCCAGAAAGTATCCATGGGGTCTAGTGTTGACATGTTAAGGCAACTTTTTATATTGGTGTCAAGCATCCAGAAAGTATCCATGATATCAATCACTCCGAGACATTATCTCTCCAGTTGATTTATTAGGAACAGATCTGGCATGTCAAAAGCAATTTCCCAAGTGAAAGTTTTTTCGTGTGTTACACAGAACCCACCTTCTCTCCTCCCTTCTCTCCTCCCACTTCTACACTTCATAAATCATGAGAACCAATTAACTGCAACTGGAAATTCTTAATACGACACACAGAATAACCTTGAACTTTTCAACTCCTCTAACTCTCTAAAAAAATGTGGCAGCTGAATTTCAAAGCTGACAACTGGTCTTTCTCAACCTTTGTCTTCCAATGCCGTTGGTCTTTACAAAGAATATTTTTAGATGTTTATATGTAATGGCAAAAAGTGACTGTTCCTAGAATGGAACATTTTCCTTCTAGACCTCATCAATCTGATAGTTCTGAAGAGGACTTGGTGGTCTTCCAGAATTTAATATTTCAAATTAAAAATGGTTTACAATGTTCTGAATGAAGTGAGGAGTTTTGCACATCTCTAATTTTAAATATAGTCTACTCCCTTGGGATCTGTGCTCAGACTTTCACTCTGTTTGCTTTTACAACAACAATTAGGTCTTATCTCCTCAGTTAGGTTTTAAAATGTCAATGATTTTGATATTTGTAAAGTTTAAGTTGATTTAAATTACCTTGTTTCTAACTTATTAAAAATATTGTTGCATTTTTGTGATGTTCTACCAAGGGAAAGGAAAGATATAAATCGGATAAAAAATTAATTTTAACGTATTCCCTTCTATGGAGTGCCTCAGTGTATATCTTGTTTTGGCAAGTCTTAGAAAAGCAATATATATTTTACAAAAAATAATACATGCATATATTATTGTTGAATGATCATAAGCAGAAACAACAGTGAAGAATGTGGCCATAGTGGAAACAATTTTGAGAGAATTTTGTTGATTTTTAAAATAAATTGCCCAGGAACCAAGTGGTCGATTTTGCAGCCCATAACATCTGATACTGAATCTAATTCTAATTTAATTATTGGAAGCCCCTTCCATAAAACTGTAACTGAAAACAGGCTATCTTGCCCTATACCACCTTCCCTATTGATGACTAGATGGCAGTGCCCAACTAACCTTAGTTGATTTTTTTTTAAAGCTAAATAGGGTGAGAAACCATCAGGAAATCCCAGAAGTGTAGGATAAATTGAGAAATTACTGTTTTTTTAAAAAGTTGCATTTTGCCAAGAAAATATCATGAATAATGCATGTAGTTACTCAAAGTTGCCCTTGAATTGGGTGGTTCTTCATAGTGGAAAGTTCTGGAGAGATGTAAAACTATATTTGCCACTGGTAGTTTGTGGCACCTGAGCTGATTTAATGGATATATTGTCCTACAACAGTTTTGACTTTTCTTAGAGCCTATGAAGCCATCTTTGTTGTTAGTGTCAGCTTTAGAATCCTCATTCATCGCTGCCACATAGTTTGAGAAAGTGGGAGGGGGGTGATTTTTATTGAATAGCTCTAAGTAGACAAAATAGATTTTTTTTTGTTAGTTCAGGGTCATAGAGAAACAAAAGGAACTTACTTGGGATTGGTTCATGTGATGTGATGATGAGAGAAAAGGGGATGGTTTGTAGTTTGGGACATTGTGGGAAGTCTGGGAAACTTTTAGTTTAGAAATTCCACAGATGTGCCAGGTGCTATTCTAATAAACGTACTTTTGAGATTATATTTATCTCAGAGTTACTGATCAGAATGGTGGTTCACTGGAATGCTGACAGTTAGAAAATTTGGAAATCCAAGGTCAAGAGAGACAGACAATCAGCAAAGAAGATTTTTAGACAGCAACCATCCTATTTGGAATTCTTATAAGATAATGTTGAATGGAAGTAGTTAGTCCTTTAGACCAGTGGTCCCCAACCTTTTTTATGCCGCGGCCTGGTACCGGCATCAGCTGGGCGCCGCCATCTTGTTTTGATGAAAAAGTGCTTCCGGTGAGCTCACCGGAAGCACTTTTTCATCAAAACAAGATGGCGGCGCCCAGCAAACCAGCGGCCCGGTAGGATTTGTTCCACGGACCGGTACCGGTCCGCGGACCGGTGGTTGGGGACCCCTGCTTTAGACACCATTGGACACCATTGGAATGGAAGTGGTTGCTCCTTTAGCCACCATTGGATACCATGTTTTCTTTTTTGCCTTTCCAGTGCATTATCAGAAGATCATTCATCGAGACATCAAACCATCAAACTTGCTCTTGGGGGATGATGGACATGTCAAAATTGCTGATTTTGGAGTGAGCAATCAGTTTGAAGGCAGTGATGCCCAGCTCTCCAGCACTGCTGGGACCCCAGCCTTCATGGCCCCTGAAACTATTTCAGATTCTGGAAAGAGCTTCAGTGGAAAGGTAGAATCCTTGTTTTTCGATATTGCTTTAGCATGCACATTCAATTGGAGAGAGTATGATTATTATTAATTACATTTATTTGTTGGCGATCTCATTTC
Organism: Notechis scutatus; assembly: GCF_049901735.1. NCBI lineage: Eukaryota > Metazoa > Chordata > Lepidosauria > Squamata > Elapidae > Notechis > Notechis scutatus. Next base: position 19,951,931 of record NC_142009.1, on the reverse strand, counting down.
AAGGCAACTCTGGACAGCTTACAGCATAAACACATTAAAATCATCAGAAATATGTATTCCTAACCCAATAACAATATATTCTTCACTTTACTGTTCGCCCTACATCAGAGACGTCCAACAGCATGTCTGGCTGGGGAATTCTTTGAGTTGAAGTCCACAGGTCTTAAAGTTACCAAGTTGGACACTCCAGCCCTACGTTATTATTTATATAAGACTTCATTTCTCTTGATTTTCATGAGAAAGTTGTGAACGTTTCAGAAGCCGTATGAACATATCCATCTTCTATGTTCGGTATCAGACCTCCAAATCCTTACCTTTAGTTCTGATGTTCAGCTTATGAGGACTAATACTTATCCAGCCAAAAATGGCATTGTCCTCATGTAAGAAGGTATTATCATCACATCTCAGGGAAACTCCAAGGTTAGCAGAAGTACAAACAAACAAATAAAAAAACCTTTAGAAAAAAAATTCCCAAGAAAGGCAAAATCCTCAAACCAGCATATAGTACCAGACCATGAAAAAAATGAGAAGTAAAAAATGTTAAAACATAAGATAAATACATTAAATAAATGTTTCTTTTTCTTTCAGGCTCTAGATGTCTGGGCAATGGGTATCACTCTCTTTTGTTTTGTATATGGGAAGGTAAGGAGTCTGTAAATGTGGGCTACTTTTTTGTAGGAGGGTGTTAAGAGTTAAATCATCTGTTTTAGGTCTTTCTATTGTGTCTTTCACCCAACAAGACATACTAAAATTTGCACCAATATATTGGATTGAAGCACCTTGTTAAGTATTGCTAAGGGAAGGGAGGGGAGGGGAAGGGAAGGAAGGGAAATACCAGATTCCCAAAGAAACTCAGTGGGGAAGCTGGCAGGAAATCAAAACTTGCTTCTTCTCTCACTGCTTTTTGCCCACCCTTGGTCATTCTGCTCCTTTGTTTAAGTAAGGAAATACCTCTGAAACAATAACTCAATGAGGCATGGATTGTTCAGTAATGCATATATTCACTGATCATTAGTTATTTTAATTGAAATGCAAATAGCTTCCATTACAGTATAAGTGAAAAACAAAAATAATATAACACATTAAAATGACTATGAATCATAAGAATATTGGTATATGAGTTCAAATACCACAACCATCAGTTCTAAAAAAAGCTGTTTAGGACCTAAGCCTTAACTGTTACTGTCAGTGTAAGGTTTTCTATAGGCCAAAAAGAATGGAAAAATGATTTGTTTTTCAGTGTCCCTTCATAGATGAATTCATCCTGGCACTTCACAATAAGATCAAAAACAAGCCCGTGGAGTTTCCAGAAGAGTAAGTAGACTTGTATAGTTGACTACTGCAATCAGAATTTCTCAACAGGAGTCATTTGAACAGCTAGTCTTGCCCATTCCAAACTGATGGTAATCATGACAATAAAACAACAAGTGTGCCTGTCTTTTTGCCATTGGGTAACATCTGGAGCAGCAATGGATGAAAACAGGGATTGAATCCATGAAATATGGGCTAAGGGAGTATCCCCCAGGTAGACTGCTGAAGATCTGAGGAGTTGTAATCCCATCAGATTGAAGACATCACCCTAGTAGTCTCCAGTTAGCTCCATTAGCAGAGATTTACTATAATTACTGCGATGTAACCTTCTTTCCTTTGTTTTCTTGTCTCACTTTCTCCAGCTACTTTATAAATCATGGCTGCTTCATTTCCCACATTGTAATAGATACTGTGTGCTGGTATTTAAGGAGTATTTTCCCAGTTATTCTCATATTGTTCAATGACAGCCTGGAAAGGATGTCTCATTAAACTCCTTCTTTTTGAGGATGAAATAATTTGCAGTCAGAAATGTATTTCTCCTTTCCTTTTGTCCCTTCTGTTATATACTGGTTTTGAGATTTTGTGATTATTTCTCTCACACACCAAATCATCTCAATTATTCTCTTAACCTTTGCTAGAGGTCAGTCACCTTTGTATTTATTGACATTTATTTAGTACCCATTCTCTCTTGATTTTGCCTGTTTTCATTTTGCTCCACTTTTAAATACTCCAGGCATTTGTGTTCCACTTTCTTTCTGTTATATAAAACTCTCAGGTCCATATAATGAAGTAAGGAAAAGCAGCCATTCTACACAATATTTTTCACTTCTCTTCATGGATGGATGGATAGATGGATGGATGAATGAACAAAACAAACAAACAAACAAACAAATAATACATTTATACACACATTGTATGACTTAACATTTCTCCATCCATTTTTCCATTTTGAATAAACCCTCTGCCCAGGTACAGAAACACACCTACTTGCTCTACTCAGCATATTTACTTAGTTGAGTTAATGAATGCATACTACTTGTATTCATTAACTCAATTTTCCCAGTCAAATGCAACTACCTTGGTCTTAGATGCATTAATTTTCAGATCGGTATTCCCTGTGACATCATACAATCTATCTAACATTCCCTGCAATTAATATGTTTTGTCAATCATGGCATCACCAGCATACAAAAGTATGTAAACATTTACATTTCCAACTAACATACTTCCTTATAAATACATGTACATGTAATGTCCCCTTGATTGTTCAATGTATTTAAATATAGCAATACACCTTCCTTATATGTACATCAGTGGTGGGATTCAAAAAAATTTTTACTACCAGTTCTGTGGGCGTGGTTTGGTGGGCGTGGCATGGCTTGGTGGGCGTGGCTTGGTCAGCTTGGCAGCGGAAGGTTACTGCAAAATCTCCATTCCCTCCCCATCCCACTAGCCTGCTTTCCAGCTCCATTCTCCTGTGCAGGGAAACAAAAGAAGACCCAGACGATCAGCTGGGACTCGGGAGGCAGAGAATAGATGTCAGTCAGAGGTGATATTTGCTGGTTCTCTGAACTACTCAAAACTTCCACTACCGGTTCTCCAGAACTGGTCAGAACCTGCTGAATACCACCTCTGAAATACATGTATAAGGGGGTGTATTGCTATATTTAAGTACATTGAACAAGCAAGGGGACTTCACCCATCCTTTTCTTACACTCTTCTTTCCCAAAAACCTGGGATTGGCAAATGTTGTTTAATAATTAAATGTGTCATTACAGGATATAAGTTGTTCCAAGTAAAGCTACTTTTGTCATTGACTGAGGGTGATTTTGTCAATGCCCAGTCAATGCTCCAGATGTTTCGAGATTGCACCCAAGGCAGTTATTACTATTGGTGCTATCTTGGCTTTCTTTTGCCACAATCATTCTACTTCTATTTGCAGGTCTTTGTACAGGTAGTCCTCAATTTACAACAGTTCATTTTAGTGAAAGTTCAAAGTTACAATGGCCCTGAAAAAAAGTGACTTATGACCATTTTTCACTCTTAAGAGCATGGCAGCATCCCCATGGTCACATGATCAAAATCCAGATGTTTGTCAACTGGTTCATATTTATGATGGCTGCAGTGTCCCGGGGTCATGTGATCAGCTTTTGCGTCCTTCTGACAAGCAAAGTCAATGGAGGAATCCAGATTCACTTAACAACCGGGATACTAACTTAACAGATGCAATGATTCACTTAACAACTGTGGCAAGGAAACTCATAAAATGGGGTAAACACACTTAACAAATGTTTCACTTAACAACATAAATGTTGGGCTCAATTGTGGTTGTAACTCGAGGACTACCTGTATTCTCTGATCTTCTCCCATTCTTTCTCTTCTATCTCCAGGTACTACTACGTCCACTATCTAGCCTTTTTTTTTTTTTTGGTCTTTCTTATCAACAGTTGTTAGATCTGGGGGTGTTCATGTGGCAAGTGCTTGTTTGCTTGAATTCTAAATTCCCCTTTGGCACTTTAGCTTCTCCATATGAGCTATGGTGGCTCAGTGGCTAAATGCAGTACTGCAGGCTACTTCTGCTGACTGCTGGCTGACTGTAATTTGGCAGATACCACCAGGCTCAAGGTTGACTCAGCCTTCCATCCTTCCAAGGTGGGTAAAATAAGGACCCAGACTGTTGAGGGCAATAGGCTAACTTTGTAAACCACTTAGAGAGGGCTGTAAAGCACTGTGAAGCAGTATCTAAGTCTAAGTGCTATTGCTAGTGCTATTTTCACCTTTCTTAAATTTTTGATTGGAATTTTCTAGATACGTTTGATCAACTATTTCCTCTGCAGTTTTTCTCTTTGCTCTTGCTACCTTTATTTAGGGATGAATGTAGTTTTCACATATGCTTATTAAACAAGTTGCAGAGCCACACTCCAGATAGTCCTCAATTTACGACCAGAATTGAACCCAAAATTTCCATTGCTAAGTAAGGCAGTTATTAAGTGAGCTTTGCCCCACTTTGGACCTTTTTTTGTTACAGTTGTTAAGCAAATCACTGCAATTGTTAAATGAATCATGTGGTCATTAAACGAGTCTGACTTCCCCCATTGACTTTGCTTGTTGAAAGCCAGCAGGGAAGGTTACACGTGATCCCACGATGTGGCAATTGTCAAAAAATACGTGCCAGTTGCCAAGCACCCAAGTTTGATCACATGACCATGGGGATGTTGCTATGGTCATAAGTGTGAAAACTGCTCATAAGTCACTCTTTCCAGTGCCGTTGGACTTCGAATGGCCACTAAATGAATGCTTGTAAATGGAGGACTAGCTGTATAAGCAAACAGTATTAATATTTTCTCCAATTACAACATCTACACCTGAAAGCTTAACACTTTTCAATATTTTTCACAGCATTATGACTTTCTTTTCATCACTTTTTTCTTGGGTGCTAACATGGATAATACAGTATTTTCTCAAATTCTGTTCTTGGATGCATCACTGTCATTCCCATGCAGTTCTATAAGACACTCGTTCAGCATTCTGTCACTTCAATTTCACACAAAATTATTCCATCACTTTTATTTTTAATCCCACTCACTCTGCTGAAGAGACCTTGTTTAGCCCTCTTCATTCACTTCCCTAAATCTTATTTCAAGATTGTGGTACATTTTAATTAATTTAATTAATTTAATTTAATTAAACTTTATCCTGCTTTTTGATTTCAATCTTTGAAGTTGCCATTTTTCTGCATAGGCATTATAAAGTTTATTTCTCTCATTCTCATTTCGCAATAATCCTTCTGTACGCATTTTTTCATCACTAACTGCAGTACTTCTTTTATTTCATAGTTCCACCAAACATTATTTTTCCTATTTGTCATTATTCCATACAGTTCTATGATATTCAATTACGTTATTCTTTCTACTGTTCAATGCAGGTTCCATATTTTCTTTTTTTTAATTCAGTTTTATTCATTCTGTTAGAACAGGGGTGGGCAAACTACGGCCCGGGGGCCACATCCGGCCCGTTGGTCTGTCCAATGTGGCCCGCCCCTGAAAAAAAATCACTGCCATTGGTCTGTCCAATCTGGCCTGCCCCTGAAAAAAAATCGCTGGGTATGGCGTATTGCCCTGTGCCGCGTGGCCCCCAAAGCTGCAAAACAGTGTGGAGCGATCTAGGGGTAGGAAAGAAAAGAAATTTGCAAAGGCCTCGGCTGGGAGTTCGAAATCACCTTCGAGTGCGACCTCTCCGAAGGTGAGTCCCCGCCGATCCCCCCCTTTTTTTCCGGGGCTTCCAGGCTTAAACTTTGCAAAGGCAAAGCTTGCAGGCTGGAGCGTCTTCCCGCCGAGGAGCGGGAAGGGTTCCACCCGGCGGGCGGGCGGGCTGCTTGGAGCCACCTAAAGCTAGGCCGCTGCTGGTGGAGCCTTGCCCTGCCTTGGTGCCCCGTTTCCCGGCTCGGCGGTCCTGCTCGGGCGGCACTTTAAAAGCCTGCTCCCAGCACCCGAGCAACTTCCCAGCAACTTTGGCTTCGTTTTAACTCGCGGGCGCCAGGCATGATATTCGGTCTGAAAAAAATCGGGCCGGCCAAAGAGACCCCTGCCGCGCGCCCGGGAGTGCCTGCTGCTTTCCCTTGCCGGGGCCGGGCGGCGTGTTGCACGGAGGCTGGTCTGTGGCTGGCCCAGCTCCCTTTTCCTGCCGCTCAGCGGCCTCCGCTCGCACCGCCCGGGCTCCGCTCAGGTATCCGGCTGGGGCTGTCAGGAGTTGCTACCGCTGGTGCAGCTCCACGCGGCTCCAGTCCTGCGTTGCCTCGGGAAGGGAAAGGCAAAACCAGGAGCCGCTGCTGCCGTTGCAAAGCGCCGCTGTGGCTCTTCCTTTTTGCCTTTCCTTCCTGAGGCAACGCGGGACTGGAGCCGCGGAGCCGCGCCGGCGGTAGCAACTCCTGACTCAGGGGCCTCCGAGGGGAGGGGAAGGAGGAGAAGGGGGAAGGGTGGGGGGCAATTCCCAAAAAATCTTGTGCTGACCCGGCCCGTCTGTCAAATTTTAAAAGTCAATGCGGCCCCCGAGCCAAAAAGTTTGCCCACCCCTGTGTTAGAAGATGACTGTATCTTTTACTATTTTTATGCAAGAATTCTATTTCCTCTTCCTGCAAATATACTACTTTCACTCTATTTTACTTCTTTTTATGTTCATTTTTTTTTCAGTATCCATTCTTGAACTTGTCAGATAATAGTATGTCTTATCACCTTTGTATTGCTGACTAATATTCCCCAATCTTTCATTTCATTTTATATTTATGTGCTTCCATTTGCTATGTTTATATGTGAATATACTTAAACAATTTATTTGAAATGGACTTTTTCCCAAGAATGTTGCACATTTTCTCCCAACTTTCTGGTGTACATTTTAACCCTTTAGCTCTTTCATTAATAATTAAATCTGCATCATCATTTGCATCTATTCATTAGCTATATTCAACAAAATCAAACCACATGAATTCAGAACTCCATTCTTTCTTTTATTTGTTGATTCAATCCTTCATCATTTACTCCTCTTGTATTCCTAGTAGCAATTTTCCATATGCTATGGTGGTCACCAAATGGGTTACGTAGAATTAATCTCCACAATCCATTTTGAATTTGATCAGTCAAAGCTTCCATGTAGCAGTTACGTATACATTTAAAAAAAATGTTTGGATTAGATCAATGTCTTTGTAGGAGCAGGTTCAAAAGAGGAATCAGCCTGGAATCTCTACATTCTGACAAACAGTCTTAAGTCCAACCCCCTTGAATTACAATAACCCTAATCAAATGCCAAAATAGTGCTGACCATTAGTTGATTAGATTCCTGTGTATAGGCAGGAGCAGTACATCAGTTTCATTGGAATTTAAATTGTGGCACTTATCTTTCACACCTGATAGTTTGTCAAACTTGGGAACTTTAAGATCTGTGGAATGCTGACTGGGGAAGTTGAAGTCTACGTAACTTAAAATTGTCACGTTTGAAAAATCCTGGTTTTATTCATCAATCTTAGTTGCACCTCTAGCACGTACAGCATTCTTTGCTAATGGTAAAGACAAGCATTTTAAATCAAAGCAAGCTTATGCTGTTCTAGAATCTTTAATTAAAGATTACCTTGCAAGCAAAGCATGCCAACTTCCCACCAACTAGGAGATTTGTGCATTGTGCTGACACACACTTAGGTTACAATCAGGAACATGTATAACCTTTTTAATTATCAAAGAAGGCAGTGGGTGTTACCCTGTGTGGTGTCTCTGCTGATAGAAAGCTCTTTGATGCAATAAAGACATTCATTAGCACAATGATAAGATACACAATTTTAATTGATTTTCCTCTCTCACCCCCAATAACTCTGCCCCCTTTGCCCAAATCTATTGTTCAGGATTGGGGGAGGTCCTTTCAGAACAATTGGGAGAATATTGTTGAATACAACATTATCTGTATTTGTTGAATGCCAGTCGCATTTTTGTTATCTATGGATAAACCTGCATCATTCAGGTAGTCCTTGATGTATGACCATTCGTTAAACAATAAGTCAAAGTTAAAAAATAACATGGCCCATCCTCAAAGTTTACTATTAATCTTCTCATCACTCCTTATCATCCATCCCCTCCCACTTGTGACTGCATGACTGTAACTTTGCCACTTGTATCCTTAAGATTTATATTGACTGTTTCCTAGTGTGATTTGATTGCTTATTGTACCTATGACTATTATTAAGTGTTGTCCTTGATGATTCTTGACTCTTGACAAATGTACCTTTTCTTTTATGTACACTGAGAGCATTTGCACCAAGATAAATTCCTTGTGTGTCCAGTCACACTTGGCCAATAAAGAATTCTATTCTATTCTATTCTATTCTATTCTATTCTATTCTATTCTATTCTATTCTATTCTATTCTATTCTATTCCATTCCATTCCATTCCATCCCATCCCATTCCATCCCATCCCATCCCATCCCATCCCATCCCATTCCATTCCATTCTATTCTATTCTATTCTATTCTATTCTATTCTATTCTATTCTATTCTATTCTATTCTATTCTATTCTAAAAAAATTACAACTGTCGTACCATCCCAACAGTCACACGATTGCAATGCAGGCTCCTGGCAACTGGTTTGCATTTACAATGATTGCAGCATCTTGCAGTCCTATGATTTGCAACCTTCCCAGTCATCTTCCAAAGAGCAAAGACAATTGGGTAGCCGGATTCCCTTAACGACTGTGTGCATCGCTGAATGACCACAGTAAAAATGGTTGTGCAATCAGGTCCAGTCATATGGTGATTCGCTTTATGACCATATTGCTTAGCAACTGAAATCCTGCTCCTAATTGTGAACCCTAAATTTACTTGTGCACATTATCATGTACGGTGCACTGCGTACTTCTAAAAGCTTTTGTAGGAAGTTTCCACTCCACAGATTCGTGTTGTGGATGAGATGCCAAAAGTTATATAACTCTTTCCATTTGGCACTCTACCACAGCAGCAAAGAATTTCTGAGCTACTTCCATTAATTAAATCCTTTATTTCTAATTGAAATATAAAAATGATATCATACCATTTTAAGGAGGATGGGGGGGAGGAGGGTGGGGGCGGAGTATAGTGTGTGAAAGAATGTTCCCATGAAAAGCCATTAAAGATATATATGTGTGTGTGTGTCTATGTCTGTGTGTGTCTGTGTGTACGTACACACACACACACACATACTTTGAGTTATTAACTGATATCATAAACCATTTAAAGCTAAGGGTGCTCTGCCATCCTCCCCCACAACCACTATTAGCACTCTTAACCGCCTGTGTGGGTGATCATTATAATACAGTAGGCTGGAAAACGATTGTTAGATTCATGCATATTCTGAAGCAGGGGGTGGTTTGGCAAATTTCAGAGCATCCGTGCAGAAACGTGGGAAAAGTGCAACCATCCTTCCAAAAGGAATAATTAGACTTCTAGAACACCTTCTCTTTCTGCTTTCTTGAAGAATCCAATGTGGGGCAACAAGTATTGTCTTCATTCTAATAAGTTCATCATCTCATAGCATCACCAGGAAGTCTATTCAGAGTGAGGGGGATGCTTTCTGTATTTGCCATAGCTCCTGTATTTTTTCCAAATACAGTGTAAAACCTTGGCTCCTCTATCACTTGTCTGAATGATATTTTTTGCCTGTATGACCAGTCTTAAAAATAGGAATAATTACCTATAGTATTAGTTACAGCCCCATAAGATTTGCTTTCCTTTTTTTCGTGTATTTCAAAACTGATTTTTCTTGTTATTCTGATGTTTTAACTGTGTTCACTGCCCAGAGCTCAAAGAGATGGGCATCAATATAAATGAAATAAATAAATGGGGAATGCAAGTATTCAGAAGTAGGACCTCAGAGATATGGAAAATAATTACTTTATTGGTTGTAGTGGGGTGGGCAATGAGGTTCAGTTAAGGGGGGAAATAGAACTTAGGGATTTTGGCATGCAATTTTTGGTTCTGGCTATGCAATATACAATATACTTGAACTCTAACGAATATATATTTCTCAAACAAACGGAGTTAAGGATTTTTTTTTATTTTGAGGCTTAGGTTGTGGCCAGTCTGACAATAAGGAAAGAGTGAAGAATCTGATTTGTTACATTCACAAAATGCTTTTAACTAGGCCAGCTAGAGGTCCAGATGTTGACCATTTTATTAATTCAGTTAAATATTTAGTTCTTATTTTAACTTTTATGGCAGAGGCATCTGCCATATGGTTTATGTGTACTTAAATAATTTATATCGCCACCCATCTTGCAACACTGAGTCTGGGTGAAATACAAAGATTAAAATTTAGCAATTAAAACAATAATCCATGACACTCTGAATAAATAACACCTTATAGTCACACACACAAAAACCTTCAACAAAGCGCTAGCCTAACCTTCTAACCTAATAGCATGGGCACCCGTCATGACACAAATGTTTAACAGAATAACAGAGCTAGAAGGGACCTTGGTGGTCTTCTAGTCCAACCGCCTGCCTAGGCAAGAAACTTTACACCACTTCAGACGAATGGTTGCCCAATCTCTTCATAAAAGCCTCCAGTGTTGGAGCATTTATAACTTCTGGAGGCAAGTTGTTCCACTGATTAATTGTTCTAACTGTCGGGAAATGTCTCCTTAGTTCTAGGTTGCTTCTCTCCTTGATTAGTTTCCACCTATTGCTTCTTGTCCTGCCCTCAGGTGCTTTGGATAATAGCTTGACTCCCTCTTCTTTGTGGCAGCCCCTGAGATGTTGGAACACTGCTATCATAATATCTATATTATTTCATATAGATTCTACCTAGAGTCTCTTTAATATAATTTTAATACAACATTTGCAGCACAATGATAAACCTATATAGTAATCTATTTTCATTGTATCAGCTGGCCAGCCATGTCCTCCTCCAAGAGACTCCATTTTATTCCTCTCAATCTTTTGCTACGTTTGCTAGCCAGGGAGCATACTTAATTTTTATCAACTGTTCGAAAGTTCCTTCCCTGTTGTTTTTAATTTTAAGATGGTACCTCTTTAAGCTTGAAACTTGCCTGACACCACCATGGACGACTGATTATGATTGCATCCATGTTGTTCCTTAACAATTAATGAGCTAGATCTTCTCTAGAATCTCTCCCCAATCTGACCTAAACCGTCTTCCAGCCATGTACCTACTGATAAATAGGTGACTGAATCCAACCACTTGTTACTGGTCATCCTCTTTTTCTCTTTCCATCCATCTTTGTCAGCACTGTGGACTTCTCCAAAGAGATAGTAGGTCCATACTGTGCGTAGGTAGAATTCCATAAATAAGAGCACCTAAACATGGATAATTAAGGAGTTCTCAAATGTAGGGGGGAAATAATGTGTAGGCTTCTCCAGCATCAAGTTTGCCATTTACCATATTTTAGGCATTTTGCCCACCTTCTCCCCACACTATCACATATTTGGGTTTATTAGTCAGCTTCTGAGTGCCACTTCTTATCTGCCTCCATAACAAGAGATTTAAGTTTTAATGAGCTGATTGTATTTTTTTTTCCACTGATGAACCTTGTCCTTCTCTTCACTATCTCCTGCAGCATTAACTCTCGCTGTGTGACATACCTACCACTCTGTGATCTAGTCTTTCCTAAAAGGTTTTTTTGCTCATTAATGTACTAGAAAGACAAAGGGGATAGTCTACGGATTCTGTATTTAAATGAAGCCAATTAAGTAAGAAAGAACTAGAAAAATGATGGAGGAAAGAGAACCTTAAATTAAGAAGCCACAGAATTGGTTGCACCTCAGATTTTCTATGGACTTGGTGCTGTTTGGAAGTTGGAAATGTTTTGCCATACTGCATCCAGTTTTGGTCACCACATTATAAAAAAGATGTTGAGACTCTAGAAAAAGTGCAGAGAAGAGCAACCACGATGATTAGGGGACTGGAGACTAAGGCATATGAAGAACGGTTACAGGAACTGGACTTGGCTAGTCTAGTAAAGAGAAGGACCAGGGGATACAAGATAGCAGTCTTCAAATATTTAAGGGGCTGCCACAGAGAGGAAGGGGTCAAAGTATTTTCTAAAGCGCCTGTAGGCCAGACAAGGAATAATGGATGGAAACTGAACAAGGAGAGATTTAACCTGGAAATAAGGAGAAACTTTCTGACAGTGAGAACAATCAACCAATGGAACAGAAGTTGCCCTCGGAAGTTGTGGGAGTGCCATCACTGGAGGCTTTCAAGAAGAGATTGGACTGCCATTTGTCAGAAATGGTGTAGGGTCTCCGCTTGGCGGGGGGATTGGACTAGATGACCTATAAGGTCCCTTCCAACTCTGATTATCTGTTATCATATCACTTTCTACTCAATCCATACAAGAGACAGAGTGGGGGAGGGAGGGAGGGGGAAGGAGAGGGAGAAGCAGTAGGTGGGAAATTATCAAGGAGAAATCCAACTTACACATAAGGAGAAGTTTCCGGACTGGCATGGCTTTTTTTCAGAAGTTGTGAGTGCTTCCTCGGTGGAGATTTTCAAGAAGAGATTGGACAACGATTTGTCCAGAATGGTATAGGGGCTCCTGCTGGAGCAGGGGTTGGACTAGAGGATCTCTGAGATCCGTTCCAACTCTGTTATTCTTAAAACGTTAACAATTTGGCTCAAAAAGTAATCCTGTTTGATAATCTTCTACCCCAAGGAAGCTGATCAAAATATTTTTAGTACATGAGACTTAGAATCTCATAAGCATTTCTCCCCCTTAGCTGCAAAATATAACAAAATATGTTGTAAAGCTAAGCATTCCTGCTCTTTTATATCACCTAAATTCTATGCAACTGCATAGATCAGCCTGTCTTACCATGCTAATCTCTGTGTATGCTTTAGCTCAGCGACAGAGAATGTGTTTGCCTAGAAGAAGATCAGAGGAAACCTTGGAGAGACATTTTAATGATCTGGCAGTAGATGAACCAATGATTGAACTTTTTGGCTTAATTGGATCAAGGTTATCCTATCATGAGGCAGAGTTCAAATAAATTCTCCCAGGTCACTTATGTCCTATAGACTAGCCAAGATAATTGGTGGAAGTATATTCTTCCTATCTAGCGAGTGGAACAGAGATAAAGTCCTAGGCTAGCCTCAGAAAACTCATAACACACTAAGCCACTATCAATGAGTCAATAAATAACTAACCAAACAAAATTAAAACCAACAAAGCTTAGCATGGTATGTGGATGCAGCCATTAGGTCCTTAATGGATTGGGTTAAGTGTTTATTAATTTACTGTATATCCCATCTTTGTTATTTTTACAAATAACTCAGTTTTCAATATATCCAATACAGTTTCTTCCTATTTTTCCCACAACAATAATCCTGTGAGATGGGTTAGGCTAAAAAGAAAATGACTAAGTAGCTGGCTCTCATGGTTAAAGCAGAACTTGTACTCATGGTCTCCTGCTTTCTAACCTGGTGCCTTAACCTCTAGACTAAACTAGCTCTGGTTTTGTAAAAATATAGCTTGCCAGTTCCATTAATATGTGTAACCAATCTGTTGTCTTAGTTGTCTGATGGTTCGGGTAGCACATAATAATCCTAATTGAATTACAAAAATCATCATTGGATTGGGGGATATCTTAGAACAAAGGAACCAAAATAAAACTCCCATTTGGCACTGCTAATATCTAAGATGTGCCCTTAGAACTCCAATTGGATCCAGTAAGTTCTGTCCATAGCATGTTTCTACCTGGGGCTCCAGCCTTACAGATCGACAACCTTACAGATGCATAACTACAAACCCCCAAATCAAAAAGCTTACTTAGCTCAATGCAAGCCATGATTGATGTCTGAACTGAAGCCAGCTCAAATAGAAACCATCAGCAGAATTCAGTAGCTTTGGATTCCTGGTTTATAGAAATATCGCCCACAAATAGGGTCATGTTCTTCATTCTTCCATCACCTCCCCCTTCCTTCCCTCTGCCCAGTTATCTTTGATAAACAACAGAGCGCTAGAGGAACTCATCCATGTTTATGCTTAAATTTATGGGCTGGGGTTTTTTTTTGCGCAATAACAGCCGCTTTCAAAGTGGTTATGATAAAATAATAAAGGATTACAACAACACAATCAGTTACTAGGGACATAATGAGTCTGGCAAAATTTCTGAACCTAATTTTGGGAGGGGAAAAGACACAAGACTCCTAGTTTCCGGGGGGCGGGGGGGAAGAAAACCCTAAATAGTAACAGAGTCCGTCTAGTGAATCCGCAAAAAGTGGGAGAAGATTCCATTCCTGACATCAGTTTGGCCTTTACTGGCAGAGATGGAATATTGGAAGATCCTTGACCAGCTGCTACATCTCTGCCTTGCTACTCTCTCTTGCTGGCTCACTTCCTGGATTTCTACGTTCTGTTATTGGTTAATTGAAGCAGCCTTCCCCAGCCTGGTGTTGTGGACCAGATATGTTGGACTACAACTTTCATAATTCCTAGTCACTTTTGGGGTGGGGTGGGGATGGCAGAAAGCTGTTTGGGAGAGTCCTGTTTGGGAGAGATGGTATTCAGAAGGTTCTGACCAGTTCTGGAGAACCGGTAGCAGAAATGTTGGGTAGTTTGGAGGACCGGCAAATACCACCTCTGACTGGCTCCGCCCCCATCTATTCTCTGCCTCCCAAGTCCCAGCTGATCGGCTGGGTCTTCTTTGGTTGCCCTGCTCAGGAGAATGGAGCTGGAAAGCAGGTTAGTAGGGTGGTAGGGAATGGGATTTTGCAGTAACCTTCTCCTGCCATGCCCACCAAGCCACGCCCACCAAGCCACGCCCACAGAACCAGTAGTAAAAAAAAATTGAATCCCACCACTGGTCCTTTCCTATGTAAGCAATAACACTTAGACTTATATACCACTTCACACTGCTTTACAGCCCTCTCTAAGCAGTTTACAGAGTCAGCCTATTGCCCCCAACAATCTGGGTCCTCATTTTAGCCACCTCGGAAGGATGGAAGGCTGAGTAAACCTTGAGCCTAGTGAGATTCGAACTGCCTAATTGCAGTCAGCCAGCAGTCAGCAGAAGTAGCCTGCAGTAAGGCACTCTAATCTGCGTTCTATCCACTGTGCCACCGCGGCTTTTGAGGGGATACCTCAACCCATTTTTGTCTTTTTTTAGGGAAGAATATACTCATACCGGTAGTCCTCAACTTGCAACAGTTCATTTAGTGACCGTTCAAAGTTATAACAGAACTGAAACAAGTGACTTACGGCCATCACACTTACAACCCCCCCCCATGGCCACATGATCAGAATTCAGATGCTTGGCAACCGGCATGCATTTATGACGGGTTGTACTGTCCTGGGGTCATCTGATCACCTTTTGCAAGCTTCTGACCAGCAAAGTCAATGGGGAAGCCAGATTCACTTAACAACTATGATACTAACTTAACAACTGCAATGATTCACTTAATAACTGTGGCAAGAAAGGTTAACGGGCAAAATTCACAACAGCTGTCAGACTTAGCAACAGAAATTTTGGGCTTACTTGTCGTAAATCAAGGACTACCTGTATTAGAATTCCGCACCTGTTGGAAAGCAAGCTGGTTCATGTTCCACTCCAGTTGAAATGGCAAGATGTGGGGAGGGGAAGAGATTACATGCAAAGCGGTGGTGGGATTCACATTTTTTTACTATCGATTCTGTGGGTGGTATGGCTTGGTGGGCATGGCAGGGGAAGGTTACTGCAAAATCCCATTCCCTCCCCATTCCACTAACCTGCTTTCCAGCTCCGTTCTCCTGTGCAGCACAACCAAAGAAGACCCAACCAATAAGTTGGGGCTCGGGAGGCAGAGAATAGATGGGGGGGCAGTCAGAGGTGCTGGTTCTCTGAACTATTTGCTGGTTTGCTGAACTACTCAAAATTTCCGCTACTGGTTCTCCAGAGCTAGTTAGAACCTGCTGAATACCACCTCTGATGCAAAGCCTCATCTACTATAGGATTTTGAAATGTAAACAGTGGTGCTTGGACAAGGAGTAAGGTTGATAAGCTGTGGTTTATAACTGGGAGTTGAAGCCCACATATTTTAAAAGATGCTAAGGTTAAAAAAAAAACTATCCTAAACAAATATTTTATATTTGCTTCCACAAGGATCAAGACCAGTGAGGAACTAAAAGATCTGATTCTGAAGATGCTGGAAAAGAACCCTGAATTAAGGATAACTGTTCCTGAAATTAAAGTAAGCAATTATGAGCTTTAGTGGATAGTTGAAAATGTTGCTTCCTCTGAGCTATTCCCTTTCACAGTCATTAAATAAATGGGTCTTATATAGTATTCTTATCAGTTATGTGCTGCTAAACTAGCTTTCCCCAATCTGGTGTGTACAAGATGTGCTAGACTAAAATTTCCTAGGGTAAAATAACTCCGAGAATTTCCAGCTGCTGAGAATTTTAGGAGCTGTAATTCAACACATCTAGAGAATATTGGAGAACAGCATATTAAACTTCGAAATGTAAATGTAAGGGTTTATATAGTAACTCTGCATGTGTATGTGCTACTAAAAGCCACAGCACATAGCATCCACATCAGTGGTGAGATTCAAATATTTTTACTACTGCTTCTGTGGGTGTGGCTTGGTGGGCGTGGCATGGCTTTGTGGGCATGGCAGGGGAAGGATACTGTAAAATCCCCATTCCCTTCCCACCCCACTAACCTGCTTTCCAGCTCCATTCTCCTGTGCAGGGCAACCAAAGAAGACCCAGCCAATCAGCTGGAACTCGGGAGGCAGAGAATAGATGGGGGCGGGGCCAGTCAGAGGTAGCATTTGCCTGTTCTCCGAACTACTAAAAATTTCCCCTACCGGTTCTCCAGAGCTGGTCAGAACCTGCTGAACAACACCTCTGATCCACATGCAGGTAGTCCTCGACTTACGACCACAATTGAGCCTAAAATTTATGTGGCTAAGCAAGACAGTTAAGTGAGCATTGCCCCATGTTATGATCTTTCTTGCCACAGTTGTTAAATGAATTTCTACAGTTGTGAAGTGAATCTGGCTTCCTCATTGACTTTGCTTATCAGAAAGTTGCAAAAGGTAATCACATGACCTCCGGACACTGCAACCGCCATATATTTGAACCAATTACTATCTGAATTTTGATCATGTGACCATGGGGTTGTTGCGATGGTCGTAAGTTTGAAAAACTGTCATAAATCCCTTTTTTCAGTGTCGTCGTAACTTCGAACAGTCACTAAATGAATGGTTATAAGTGAAGGACTACCTGTATTACAGATCAGCACAATTCAGTCCTACAAATTAAACCATGCTCTCTTCTGATTGCTTAAGATCAGCTTTCAAAATGGAGTGAGCTTTAACAAAAGATAATTTGTGCATGGAAATGCAGTCTTTAGAAATTCAGACAAACTTGCTAAAAGTAATTATTACTGAACTGCTAACCTGAAATAATCATCTCATCAAATTAAAAAAAAAAAAGAAGGATCTGGATTCTGCTTCATAGTTCTCATCATAGTTGGCTAGAGAGTAATAATGTGTTAAAACTTGAAAGTATATTAGTATTTATTTGATTTGTCAATCACTTACAAGATACAGGTATAAGAATAAATATAGTTTTGAATACATGAGATAGATACTTATAAGAAAAATAAAAAACAATAGGACAGGGACAGTAGGCACGATTGGTGCGCTTATGCACGCCCCCTACAGACCTCTTAGGAAAGGGGTGAGGTCAATAGTAGACAGTCTAAGGTTAAAGTTTTTGGGGTTTGGGGAAGAAACCACAGAGTCAGGTAGAGTATTCCAAACATTAACCACTCTGTTGCTGAAGTCGTATTTTCTGCAGTCAGGTTTGGTGCGGTTAACCTTGAGTTTGTATCTATTGTGTGCTCTTGTATTGTTATGATTGAAGCTGAAGTATTCATTGACAGGTAGGACATTGCCATGTATGATTTTATACACTAAGATCGGACCGAAGGCGGCGTAGTTCTAGGTTTTCTAGGTCTAGAATTTCGAGTCTGGTGGCATAAGGTATTCTGCAATGAGTAGTGAAGTGGAGAACTCTTCTTGTGAAATATTTCTGGACTTTTTCAATTGTGTTAATATCAGATACATGATATGGGTTCCAGACTGATGAGCTGTATTCAAGTATAGGTCAAGCAAATGTTTTGTATGCTCTAGTTAGTAGTGTGATATTACCAGAGAAGAAGCTACATGGGATTAGATTAACAACTCTTAATGCCTTTTTGGCTATGTAGTTACAGTGGGCTCTAGCACTTAGATCATTAGAGATGAGCATTCCAAGGTCCTTGACAAAGTTTGGATCCTCAGCAAGGTCTTGACTATTTAGCCTGTATTTTATTTTCTGGTTTTTTTCTGCCAATATGTAAGACAGAGCATTTATTTGTTGAGATTTGAAGTTGCCATTTGATTGACCATTCTGATACATAGTCAAGGTCTTTTTGGAGGGTAGTAGTATTATCTGTGGTGTTGAATAGCTTTACATCATCAGCGAAGAGAACTCAGTTGCTCTTAATATGATCACAGAGGTCATTTATGTAGAGTATGAAGAGAGTTGGTCCTAAAACACTGTCTTGGGGGACACCACTATTGACAGGTACAGAATTTGATAGGACGCTCCCAATTTTGACCATTTGTTGTCTGTTTGACAGGAATGCTTCTATCCTGTTATGTAGATGTCCAGAGATACCGTAAGATTTTAGTTCTAGGAGTAGTTTGTCGTGTACCACTGAATCAAAGGCTTTACAGAAGTCTATGTAGATTGCGTCTATTGCTTTGCCCTGAAAGCTTTGCTATTCTAAGCCATTTGCTAGAACAAGAAGAATGACAATTACCACCTTATATTAACAGGTGATTTTATGGCTCCTTTAAATAAAAGTCTAAGAATTGCCCTCTCTTATTTCTTTTTCCATTCTGTCCTTTCTAATCAACATCCAGTTAAATGGACTAACATAATCAAGCTCAGCCATGAATTTATTGGTTGATTTTTGACAAGCCTGTCTTTTGTAGGTTCGGGTATAACCGCTTTGGAGCCATAATTCTGGTTTGTTTAAAAGTAGTTTTTTCAAAGAGTGGGCTATGATCCCAGAGAGATCCCAGAGCAACAAATGGAAGTTTGTGAGAGATGTGACCCTGGCTGGTTTTTTCCAAGCCTGATGCAAAAGTATGCAAGTGTAAAACAGCGGGACAATTCCAGAACTCTTCATGAAGTTTTGTTTTGTTTTGATGTAGGCTTTCATAGCCAGTTTCTGCTGGGAAGTATTGGGCTTCAGGGTTTGGATGACATCAGATTTCCTGAAATTTCACAGACAACTGTGGCTGACATCTTGGACTGGTGTTTTTGTTTTTTGTTTAATATATTACCTTGCCTTTCAAAGGATGGATAACTTTGCCTGGAAGGTTTTGTGTTCTTTTTAAACCGCAGCAGCTATTTCTTAGGGCTATATCCAAATACAAGCTGGCTACAACCTTTCATTAATTCTGTACAAAGAAAGAGTCATCTGAAGGAGAGCTGATGAGTCATCATGCATTCTGGTTATGTTTCTATGCAGGAACATCCATGGGTCACAAAGTATGGCAAGCACCCTCTTCCTTTAGAGGAAGACCATTGCACCATAGTAGAAGTAACTGAAGAAGAAGTGAAGAACTCAGTCAAGACAATTCCTAGTTTACCTGCAGTGGTAAGTATTAATACCGGTAGTTGCACTATTAAAAGTTTCTCTTCTCACTCTTTGTATTTGTAGTTGATGGAGCGCAGCACAGAGCTAGGTGGGTTAGTTTATCTTCCTTTTGCTCAAAGTCAGTTTGGAATACAGGCTGTCCTCAAATTACAACCACAATTGAGCCAGGGGTGGGCTTCAAAAATTTTAGCAAGGGGTTTCTGCCCAGTTGCTGGGTGGGCGTGGCCTAGTCGGCCTCCTGCACCACGGTGGGAAGGGCGTTTTTGCTCTCCTCAGGCTCCAGCGGGTTTCCTCAAGCCTCTGGGAGAGCGAAAACAGCCTCCCTGGGCTACGGAGGCTCAGATAACAGATAATTAGAGTTGGAAGGGACCTTATAGGTCATCTAGTCCAACCCCCGTCCAAGCGGGAGACCCTACTACACCATTTCTGATAAATGGCAGTCCAATCTCTTGAAAGTGTCAAGTGATGGCGCTCCCACAACTTCTGAGGGAAAGCTGTTCCATGGATTGATTGTTCTCACTGTCAGAGAGTTTCTCCTTATTTCCAGGTTAAATCTCCTTGTTTGTTTCTGGCTCTCTGGAAGCCGGAAACAGGCCTGCTTCCGGCCTTCCCGAACTTCCAGGAGGCCCATTTTTCACCCAAGTCTCCGCCTGTGCCCTGCACTTACCTGCATCCAAAACGGGCCTTGTGGGGACTCCTGGGAGGGGAGGGGTGGGTGAGGCCATCCAGGAGTGGCATTTGGGGGTTCTCTGAACTGCACAGAATCTTAGCTGGGGGCTCTCCCCAACCCCTGCGGACCCCTAGCAGCCCACCCCTGAATTGAGCCCAGTATTTATGTTGCTAAGTGAGAAATTTGTTGAGTTTTACCCCATTTTAGGACTTTTCTTGCCACAGTTGTTAAGTGAATCCCTGCAGTTTTCTTAGTAACATGATTGTTAAGTGAATCTGGCTTCCCCATTGATTTTACTTGTCAGAAGGTCGCAAAAGGGGATTACATGACTCCAGGGGGCTGCAACAGTCATAAGTATGAACCAGTTGCCAAGCATCTGAATTTGGTTCACATGGTGATGGGGATCCTGCAAAGGTTGTAACTGTGAAAAACAGTCATAGGTCACTTTTTTCAGTGCCATTGCAACTTTGTACGGTCACTAAATGAACTGTTGTAAGTCAAGGACTACCTGTAATGTAGCTCCCTGATAGCCATTGTTTTTGGATAGACTAGGTTTAAACCAAGCCTTGTTTTAAGGTGAAATCAAAGGAGCAGTTTATAACTTTCGTTTTGAGTAATTTGAAGCAATTTCAACCAGTTTGAAGTAATTTGCAGGAGTAAAAATCCAGGCTAAAATGATTCAAAGTGACATCATTTTTTCAGCTGCATCACTTCTGATTCTTCTCTTTCTTCACACTTTCAAGATTTTAGTGAAGGCCATGCTGAGGAAACGATCATTTGCCAACCCATATGAGACCCAAACGAGGCGAGAAGAACGGTCTATGTCAGCTCCAGGGGACTTACTAATGTATGTGATTTTATACCCATTCTTAATACTTGCATTTTCAAGTTAAACATGTCAATTTCTTGCATGTTCATAGCACAATTTATCAGCACTTGCATGTTCAAGTTAGACATGATAAAGGAAGAAGAAATGAAGCTAAATTTGGTGCTGACACCAAGTCCCAAATGATCAGAAATTGCATACCTAGCACTGATGGTGTTACCTAGTTTGGGAATGAGACGTCTGCAAGAAAAAACTAAGAGCATCAAGGTCCCATAGTTGAACCCCAAGCTATAGATATTCTCTTCTATCAGAACTGCATATTAATATAGTGGGAAATAGCAATCTTCTCTTTAAATAATGGCTCATATTTCTAGGAAAGCAGACAGCCATAGCATTAATTTAACATTCTTTAGAAATGAAAAAAGGAAATAAAACAATATTAGAGTTTGCTGCCATTCAGAACAAATCCTGTCCAACTTGTAATTAATTTTGTTGAACACCTTCAGTAAAAAAAAAAGGTAAAGACGTCACTTGTCAATTTAATTTATGGTAAATATTTTTTGGTGCATACTGGAAATAGAGCCATGATAAAAGCCATCTTTGCAGCCAAGCCATTATTTAGCAATTTGTCCAAGGATAAAAACAAAACAAAACAAAGCCCTCTAACTTCATCCTAGATTCAGGATTTATTTATTGTTTTTATAAAAAATGGTTGAAATGAAAAAGACCTTCATCATGTAATAAAATGACTGTTATGTGGAGGAAGCACAGATGTGTTTTCTGCTATTCTAGGGCAGTGTTTCTCAAATTTGGCATTTTTAAGACATGTGGACTTCAACTCCCAGAATTTCTCAGCCAACATTGCATATATACAAATGTATTACCAAACATTTCTCTGCAGAGCAGGGCAAGAGCTAAGCAGAGCTAAGGAAGTTAAGCATCCAGGAACAGTCTGAAAAGAAAGATTTGTTTAAAAGTGGAAGAGATTTTTCAAAGAATAGTTGCCATTATTGTATTATACAGTTACCTACACAACACTATCAACATATGAGGTCTGAAATAATAACCCAAGACCTGTTTCTGCTGCTCCGTGTTTATAATTTAAACTTGGGTGGTGGTGAAGAAAAGTTAGTGAAGGAAACCAAGAATAATAAAAGGATAAAAACAAATAGCCCAGTTTGTTTAATTAGATTTCATTCTGAAAACAAACAAGGGATTAAAGCAGAGGTTCCTGTCACTTCTGTTTTGGCAAGAGCAAAATATGGAAGTGTGATGTGGATTTCCAAGCAGTATTAAGAGCTAAGCAGAAAAAGTCTCAACGAATAATGAAGAGAAAATAGGCAAGTATTTTTTTTCTTGGAGAGAGTTATAAGCATAAAGTAGTTTCCTAGAAGACACACACACACACACCAAAAAAAATCTGTTTTAAAGATGCATCACTCTAAGTTTTATGGTAAGAGGGCAACAATATAAATAACACCCATGGATTCAGTAATGGCAGAATTATTAAAATGAGTGGATCAGTGGCACACTGGGAAAGTATTAAAGGCCTCCAAAGTGATCAAGAAGAAAGGACAACTTTCTTCGGACTACAATAGGAGGTCTGCAGAGGGATGATGGCTTTGAGGAACCATTAGAGTGATAGTTACAGCTCTATTGTTCCACCCAAATGTTCAAGGCAGACCGAGCTAAAATTGCCTTGAGTCTCTTTTTAATAGAATTCTAGTAATGTGAATAATATGAACTAAGTTTATTTGTTTTCAAATCCCCAGTTGAACTTCCCTGCCTCCCCCTCCCCAATCCAATTTGGGTTGAAGAGGCTTTGAAGTATGTGAAAATTAACATTTGTTGCTAGTTGGAAGATGGATGATAGCTTTCATGTACCTCTAACAGGAAATGAAGAGAAGAAGTAATTAGAAAAGCTTTCCAATTTTCACAATTTGTTTAATTAGACAGCATGAAAAAAGTACTCTTTTTTCCTCTCCTTAGATTGCTTAAAGCAATCTTTCCAGATGCATTGGATTTTAATTCACATAATTCCCTGTCAGATTGTGCCTTTTAGGCTTAACACTATTTTAAATTTTGCATTGAGAGTTTAGACAACTGAGGTCATATTCTTTGATACAAGTGACAAATCAGAATTTCCCTGAAAACCAATACCTTGTTTTCAAGATATAAAAGCAATTTAAAATCATATTCCCTGGAGAAGAAATCAAAGAAAGGATAAGTTTTCTGTTCCGATTTATATACTTAGCCAACTTCCTCTATGATTCAGTTTCCTCACAAGCAGGTTTTATGGTATTCAGAAGGGTTCTAGCATATCTGGGATCCACATATTTTATGAAGACTAATCTCCATTATAAGTAAGATTTCCCTTTTAAATTCCCAACCATGTGAAATTAACGATGAATGGAATGTGCAGCCCTCTGATGTTGCTGAACTACAGTTCCAAGCAGACTCATCCAGCATTATTAATGGTGAGGAGTGCTGGGAATTGTAGTTTAACAACAAATGGAGTTTTATGTATTTTCTACCTATTTGACTTGATACTTTGTAATAATCAGCCTAATTGGTGCTTCTTTAGTAAATTATGGTTTAAATAATCATGGTTTATCTTATCAGAAATGCAACTACAGCTGCTAATCCTGGAAACTCCATTTACTCATCATAATGAATAAGCCCTCCAAAACTCACAGGGTTCTAAGTAACAGTTAAGATGTTAGTCTAGTAATAGGGTATCAAACTCGTGATGTCATGATGCTGTCACGTGATGTTTTGCAACGTTTTTCCCATTCGCGGAGCTGGGGTGGGTGTGGCCTGCATGTGGCATTTCCGACCCCTGGGCCACCAGTTTGACACCCCTGGTCTAGGAGCATGAAAAGCCAAGTTCTAATCCACCTACAGCCATGAAAGCTTTGAGGACCTCCACTTTCAATCCAATCTACCTTAGAATGTTATTGTTGTGGAAAAATACAAGTAATATACACTACTTTGAGCGTCTGAAAGAAAGAGGGAATATAAGTGAGTCAAGCCAAAATAAATCAACCTCAGCCAGTGGCAAGCAGCAAATTTCAGGAATTAATTTTGCCTCTTTGAAGGAATTATTTTTTTGGTCTTCCCATTATTCCAAAGTGCTGTCTAAATTCTCAAAAGGCAACTGGACTTTGTTTTTCCTTGAAGACATTTTGCTTCTCATCCAAGAAGCATCTTCCGTTCTGACTGAATGGTGGGGAATGGAAAGAGTTATAATCAATTCTTTTCAAGGAAAAACAAAGTCCAGCTGCCTTTTAAAAAAGAACCTTTGGGACAGCTATGACCTGAATGACTGAGAATCTCCATAGATGTTTATCTAAACTCTAGGCTCTGTGTCTCATTCCCATGAAAATTGTTTGATGTTTTGTTTTGTTTGGCTCTGCTGCATTTTGACATCCAGCTTTCTTGCATGCAGTCTCATTATTTGATTGTTTTGTCCCCTTCTCTTTCATTTTGCTCTTTGCTTCCAGGCACAATTTTCAGTTAAGCCCCTCTGTGTATTTGCATCCAGCTTTAAGGTAACTTCATGTCTGTGTTCCTCCCACTTGTGCAATGAAATCCTTTATTCCCCACCTCATCCCTCCCTCCAGTGATTTGTGGTGCTGTATGTATTATAACAAGTTACTTACTTCTAGAGCTGAGTGAGCATGTGCTTCCCCATGTGGCCTTTAATGGGCATTCACAAGAGTCCTCCATTGTCATTTCCGTTCCCTTTTCTTTTCTTCTTTCTTAAAAAAAACACGGTGGCACCATTGATCACTGGGACTTGCAATTCTGTTCTTATGATCAGTGTTTCTCAACCTTGACACCCTTAAGATACTGTATGTGGACTTCAACACCCAGAATTCCCCAAACAGCACTCTGTGAGTTGAAGTCCACATATCTTGAAATTGCTAAGGATGTGGAACACTGCTCCAGAGCTAAACAGGAGGTGACAGCAATGGTGCCGTGGAGCTTATTCTACCAAGAATAGCACACAATGAAGGAGATGTCATGGGTGTTTAAAGATCCCTTCTTTTGGACAGGCTGTCCAATCGAAGACTGGCTTTAAAAGAAAATGGTGGAATGAGGTCTTTGAATAGGGTCACCCACAGTTGCCACCTAGACAGCAACAGTGGACATCTCACAGTTCCTCCTTGTTCATAGAATCATGGGGCTGGAAGAGATCTTGGAGGTCTTCTACCCAAGAGTGGAATCTTTTTATATCATCCCAAATGAATGTCCAACCTTTTCTTGAAAACCTCCAGCAATGGATCACTCACAACTCTGGGAGGCAAGCTGTTCCATTGCTAGTTGCTCTCACTGTTAGGAAATTTATCTTTAGTTCTAGGTAGGATCTCTCTTTTTATGAGCTTCCACCTGTTGCTTCTTGTCCTGCTCTCAGGTGCTTTGGAGAACAAGTCAACCCTCTCTGTGACTGCCCCTCTAGTACTGGAAGACAAGTATTACGTCACACCTAATCCTTCTTTTCATTGGGCTGGACCTACCTAGTTCCCTTAAGCATTCACGATACAGTTTAATCTCCAGACCTCTTACCATCTTTCTTCTCTGCATACTTTCTAGGGTTTCAGCATCTTTTTTAAATCACGACAACCAAAACTTCCGAGGGTGGTCTCACCAAGACAGTATACATATAGTGGTACTAATACTTCACATGATCTCGATGCTATCCCTCTGTTGATGCAGTTTAGGATTGCACTGGCTTTTTTTGTGGCACACTTCTGACTCATACTGTACTTGTGGTGGACCACAAGGACTCCTAGATCCCTCTATTGTTCAGCCAGGTGTTCTATTCCCATAGAAGTTGGTTTTTCCTGCCTAAGTGCAGGACTTTTCTTTTCTCACCACTGAACTGCATTTTATTGCATTTTCTGGCTCTTGAATCTATCTTCCAAAGTGTCTGTCTTCCCTCCAGCTTGGTGTCATGTGAAAATGTGATGAGTTCCCCTCATCTAGATCATTTATGAAGATATTGAAGAGCACTTGCCCCAAGGCAGAAGTTTGAGATACCCCACTACATGCTTCTTTCCATATCAGTGTTGTTCTTTTGAGGACTACAGTGTGGTTGGTCAGCCAATTGTGAATCCATTTGGTGGTAGCATTGTCTGTCCCACATGTTCTGTCTTATAAATCTACTGCTTGTTTATCTTTTCTAGTATTTTCCAGATATTGATGTCAAGCTGATTGGGTTGTAGTTTCCAGTTCCCCTTTTTTTCCCCTTTTTTGAAAATTGGAACTACTTCAGCTATTTTCTAGTCCTCTGACATTTCCCCCCCATACTCAGAGCAGGAGCTCTGAAAGATTTTATTCAGTGGTTTCAGGATAACATCTGCAAGCTCCTTCAAAACCCTGGGATATCATATAACCCATCTGGTCCTGGAGATTTGTTTCCATCTTAAGTGGAAAGGTGTTTCTAACTCTCTTTCTTTTGCCTATTTTGACCTGTTTTCCTTTCTGTCTCCCACAGTGCTATTTTTGATAAGTTGGACTATTTTTTTTCCTTTTGCTTGCAAAGAAGGAATTACAGTTCTGCTTTCTTTTTGCTTGCCAGGTTCTCCCATTAGCGGACCTATCGTTTCCCAGACTTTCTTAATAGTCCTTACTGATTGAAACTTTTTCTGGGAACCTTGCAGATTTGAGCTGTTTGCTGATATTCTGTCCTAGTTATGAGCCCCTCTTTCCATTTTTTTATACTTGTCCTTTTTGTCCCTCAGTTTGTCAGTGAGCTCTTTACGCAACCGTGCTGATTTCATCTGGGGACTTTCTTTTTCTTTCTCTGTAGTATTGTGTTTGATTGAGGTTTAATAATCTCATTTCTATAGTTTCCCGAGCATCTTAATTTGCTTTTCCCTTTAAGATTTCCATCCATGGAATCCTTCCTAATTTCTCTCATAGTTGGTTGTACTCAACTCTCTTGAAGTCTAGAACTCTAGTTTGACTTTTTTTTTCAATTGCCCGTGTCTGCATTATGTTGAATTCTAGTATGACATGGTCAATCTAGGTTCCTTTGAGCTCTGCTCCTTTGAATTGTACTATTTCATGTCTGGTGAAATAATAGTAATTGCCTGCATCTCTTCACTTAATTTACCACTTGCAAAGTTTATGCAAATTGACAGCTATTTAGATATGCATATTTTATGCCAACTGGCAGCAGCTGCCTTTTTTTAGGCAGTGATGGGCTTTTCTGCCTGAGATAGAAGGCAACTCTCTTCCACGTATCTCTTGGATTATTCAAGCAGACCAAACCATCTGTTCACAGTGATGCCCTGAGAACTCTAAAAAACGTTTGAACTATCGTGGTGGTAAAAGATATCCCCCTATCTACATGTGAACTACATTCTCTACCAAACCTAGTAAGACTTAACCAACCACCCAATACATGTGAACTGCTTAAAGTGTCTTATTAGCAATCATTTCAAGCAAGCTGACCCTGAGTGGTGACAGGGGGGGAAAAGAAATGTTTGGCCCAGTAAACCAAACTGTTTCTATTCACTGGCTATACCTAAGAGATAGTATGGCTAGCATGCACACATAGCAGGATGAGATAAACAGAAGAAGGTCATCCGGATGGATTAATCAAAAGCATTGCAACATCCTGCTCTAATTTACACTGTGTCTACCTTTGACTTGCCTTTGCAATGCAGTAGCTAAAGGTAAATGAGGTGTGCTTCTACTTTTGTCTAGGGTTGCCCACCAAGCTGCCAATGCTTTGCTGGGATTTTGATATCTATTATTATATGCATGCTAATATATTTTGCACATTAACAAATCTTAAGCAAAAAAAGAAACCCAGTAGCCCAAGAAGAAGAAAAAACAGGGAAGATCTAGAAGTCCTAGAAAACTAGAATCTAATCTAGAAAGCTAGAACAGGGGGCTTCAAACTTGACAGCTTTAAGACTTGTGGACTTCAACTCCCAGAATTCCTCCTCCAGTCATGTTAGCTCAGGAATTCTGGGAGTTGAAGTCCACAAGTCTTAAACTTGCCAAGTTTGAAGACCTTTGAGCTAGAAGACCTCCAATGTCCCTTCCAGCTCTATTCTGATTGATTGGTTGATCTGTTTGGGAGCCATGTTGGCCCAGTAGTTAGAATGCAATATTGTTAACTCTGCCAACAGCCTGCATTTCGATCCTGACCGGCTCCACGTTGACTCTGACTCCTGTCCTTCTGAAGTTGGTAAAATGAGGACCCTGTTGGGGGAAATATGGTGACTCCTTAAAACACTTAGAGAGGGCTGTAAAACACTATAGAGTGGTATATAAGTAAGCGCTGTTGCTATCTACAACAAGGGTCTTCAACCTTGGCAACTTTAAGACTTGTGGACTTCAACTCCTAGAAAGCTGGCTGATGAATTCTGGGAGTTGAAGTCCACAAGTCTTAAAGTTGCCAAGGTTGGAGACCCCTGATCTACACCATACAATGTCAGGACTGTAACAGCCACTATGTAGGACAATACTTGCAGAGCGCACCCATGAACATCAACCGGCAGTCAGAAGACATGATGAAAACTCCTTAATGGTATTCTCTCAGTTTGGCCTGGTTCTGCAGAGCCGGTAGCAGCGATGAGCAGCAGAGAGCAAACTGGTTCTCTCCACCGCTCTGCTGTTGGGGCCCCCGCCCGCTCGGGCTCCCATACTCACTTTTATCCTTTGAATTTGAAGCGCAGCTGCACAGAAGAGTTCCGCGTGGCAGCTGCTGAAGCAACCGGCATCATGCAGGCTTGCAGGAGGTGAACTACTACGCCACTACGCCTGTGCAAACACCTCTATGCCTGCGCAAAGTGTGCATTTGGCACATGAGCGCACGCAAAGTGTGTGCACATGCACAAAGCACGTCCAGTAAGCCACACCCACTGAACTGGTGGAAAAAAATTTTGAATCCCACCACTGCCTTAATATCATAATACATGGAAGCTACCATTAGCCCTGAAACCAGGGGTGGGATTCTATCAGTTCGCACCTATTCGCTAGAACCGGTTGTTAACATTCTAAGCAGTTCAAATTACTGGCCTAATCCTGTAAGGAAGGCAGGAAGGAAACATTCTGGTGTTGCTTACAGAAACTGCCTCTCCATTAACCCTTATTACATTCTTGGCAGGACTAGACTGCCTGTTTCAGGAACGTCTCTGGAGTTTCCCCCCCCTCCTTTGCTGGTACTTTGCTTGTGTGGAGTGACCATTCAAAGTTACAATGGCACTGAAAAAAGTGACTTATGACCATTTTTCACACTTATGACTGTTGCAGCATCCCCACAGTCATGAGAGGCCAGGCGAGGAGATGCGTGCCTCGATGTGAGTGATGTTGAGTTGGTCACGCCCAGCCAATAACATGACCACCAAACCATGTCCACCCAGTCACATTATCACCAAGCCCCACCCACCACCTAACCCCCACCCACAGAACCAGTTGTTAAAAAATTTGAATCCCACCTCTGCCTGAAACCCAATTTCAAACCTACTAAAACTAGCAAGCTGAAGAGGTGATAGAGGGGGTAGTCCATCCTGGAATTGTGACTGTTAATGCTCTGTCTCACAGGTTGCTTGGCTGGTATGCAATTGGGTAACACTTTTCTGATCTTTCTGTCTGAGTCTATACATCATATAGGGAAGCTGATGGTCCCTGCCGTTACTTGTATCAGCCACTGTTTCCTCATCCTCTAACTACACGAGAGCACTTTCAGAGCTTGCTAGCTATCTGGTGCAAAGGCTGGGTTTATCACCCTCTGGCTGGAGAGAGTGTTGTTTAATAGAAATCAGTTCTTTCCTCGTATATTTCTTAGAAATGTAATGAAGAGCTAGGCCAGATGGAAAGGCCCAGTTAAACCAGCAACTTCAAATTCCAGAAAAATTAAAATAAAAACCCTTGTATGCCATGGCTTCTCCAAGATAGACTCCATCTGCAAACAGAGGTTCTCATTATAGCTGAACCATTAAGCAACTCTTAATGGATCCCTTGCCATCCCTTGTTATTTTCCATTCTCTTTTTTTAAAAAAAAAACATTGATGGAATTGAGGTGTTTCCATACCCCCCAGTCTATCAAGCTCACTGTTTTAATTCTGGATGTGTTGTTCTCACAACAAACTTGAGTTGGTCTGATAAAAATTGAGCAGCTGTATTTTCACTGTATGTTGCTGAACATACTTGGCATTTGTCATTATTACTTTTGTTTGTGTGTGTGGCTTGCTGTGTTGTTTGAATCCAAATCAGTTGACAATTTTATGGTTCAGCACATTATGTGAGTCCAAAAAAATTAATTATTTTGGTAACTGAATTAAATGTGTTATGTAAATACAGCAGGTAGCTGACTGACTCCTCAAATATTTTGGGCACAGCTGTTTTTTTCTATACGCAGAGAGGTCTGGGACTGAACATTAAGCCCCCATGATCCAAAGTATACGGGCCACTGTTGAGCATATCAATAAAGGAAGATTCTAGTCCTCTTGGTTTCAGATAACATTCTTTGCTGCACTTGTTGACACATACTTCTCCAAATGTAATTTTTTTGTTGTTTGTGAAACCAGTAAGACAGTTTTTCTCAACTTTAAGATGTGTTTGTTTCCAACTCCCACAATTCCTCAGCCAGCGATGCAGGTAGTCTTCCACTTAAGGCCACAACTGAGCCCAGAATTTATGTTGCTAAGTGAGAAATTTGTTAAGTGAGTTTTGCCCCCGTTTTTCACGACCTTTCTTGGCACTGTTGTTAAGCGAATCATTGCAGCTGTTAAGTTCGTAACATGGTTGTTAAGGGAATCTGGCTTCCCTATCGATTTTGCTTATCAGAAGGTCGCAAAAGGGGATCACATGACTGTTCTGACCAAACCAGGTTCCCAAAGAGCAAACACAGACAAAGGCAGCAGCCCCCACCTTTTAAGGTTTAATAACGAATTCTGTTCTGAAGGCTGCTTTCCGCTAATTAGCTCCAACAAGAAAGAGCCTTGCCAAGTTGTTTGTCATGGCTGCCAAAAACCCAGAGATAAGAACTAATTTACAAGATTCTCCAAACACGAACTAAGATGTCCACAAGTTGAGCTTCAGAGCTTCTTTGCTGTCTGCAAAGAACACTTTTCCAAACCTGGCTTTTATCCTCTTGAGGGAGGGGCCATTACCTTGCAGCCTTACTCCCAAGTTGCCTGTGCTGCTGTAATTGTTCTTTCCTCCGAGCAATCCTTCATGCACGTGCACTTGGCACAGGCTCCTCAGGAACCTCCTCATCCCTGCTGCCAGCCCCCACAATCTATGAAGGCAGCAGTCCACTCCCTGATGGTTCTGGCCCCTCATCCGAGTCCTCACTCTCCTCCACCATCTGCACCTGCTGCCGGCTAACCACAACAATGACCTTGGGATACTGCAGCCATCATGAATACATGCCAGTTTCCAACTGTTCGAATGTTGATCATGTGACCATGGGGATGTTGCCACAGTCATAAGTGTACAAAAATGGCCATAAGTCACTTTCCTCCGTAACTTTTAACAGTCACTAAATGAACCATTGTAAGTCGAGGACTACCTGTAATGTCTGTGAATCTGCAATTAACCTCTTGTGTGACACAAATAACTTAAAACAGGGAATATTGTGTACACTGCTTCTTGAATGTGTGATGAAATGTTCTTCCTCTTGATGATGTGTAGAAACCAAGGAAACCGGGAAGGGCTTAAAGACCCAGAACTGCCCGATGTGAATGAAGATGAGACCACCTCTTGAAACCCCTCGAATCACACAGACTGATCACCCAGCTAGAGCTGCTGCTGTAACTATTGTAATTGGTGGTGTTGTCCTGCACGCCATGCTGTTCTCATCAACTGGGGTTTGTGGTCTGTGGGAGAGAAAGAAGACACAAGTGCAATGCTAAGGACTAAAACAGCAAACCCCAACCCAAGAAACGGTACACCGGATAGCTAATTCTTCATACAACCTGCTGCCTGCATTTCCTTTTTTTTCACGAGATAGACATTTTGATGTCGTAAACTTGATATGTGCCTCTTCCAGCTGTGTTTCACATTGTGGTAATGTGTTTGCTGAATTTTGCTGAACGTTCCTTCCTTGCCAGGAACTGCTCGGTTAACAGTTCTGTTCCAGCTCTAATTTAGGCATGAGCTATTAAGCAATCGGATTGCAAGCCCAAGTTGTTATTCAACACAATAGAGACCTTTCACCTCTCTAACCGCTGGCTCAAGGGCGCCTGTAACTTTGGCTTGTTTTGAAATGCAACAACAATACAGTAGCCCTGTGGTAAGTATTCAACTCGTTTTGCTTGAGCATGTTTCTTTAGTTGTGCATGGCTGTATTTGTTGGAACACGCTAAAAACTAGAAAGGCTTCTGGATTTCTCCTCTTTTAGATATTTCCCCCAATTCTGAATTATCTGCTCATTTCCAGAAAGACATTCTAAATTAAGAGAGCTAAGATTACAGTTTCCCCTTGTCTTCTGCCTTCTTTTTGCACATGGAAAAGGGCTAAAGCTCAGTCGGAGGGTATAGTTTTCTGCATGCTTTTGGATCCAATTCCTGGATCCATCTTCTTATGGAACTGAGGAGGCCTCTTCTGTGAGATGATGAATGCTGCTGCTGGCCAGAACTGACAATATTCTGTTAGATGATTCATGGTTTGACTTCATATAAGTTAGCATCAGATATTCCTTCCGAATGATATCCAAAAAAGCAAAACTGACATTATGTAAGTAATGGCTATGCCATGTCAGAATTCTGCCCCTAGAAGATAGCTTTGGATTCCATGTTCTCATAGAACTGGGTATGTTTGGATTTTTGAGCTAACTTACTTCTGTGTCAGCCACTGCAAAAGAAAAACTGCAAAATTTCAATTTTTAAGTATAATTTTCAGGTTTGGGGGTTGAGGAAAAGGGTGGCTTTTTCCCATTTATTCCTGATTCTTCTTACCTCCCTCCATCTCAACTCAAAGCTCTTACGACAGATTTCACTGGCTGTCCTGTCAGTAAACTTCACCTTCATCTTTCTAGTCTAAATATTTAGAAGAAATTGTAGAGGGGGAAATGGGCCATAAGTTTATTTTGTGAAATTGTTTACCAGCGTACAGGAGCCTCATCATACAAAAAGAATCTTGATTCAGTCATACATGTAATCAGGATCAAAATTAATGGGATGTAGAGGGAGCATTTCCAACTGCACCACTGCACCAGTAGATCTGTTCTAGTGGCATAATTAATTGTAAAAATGCTCATTAAACCAGATTCGTTCATTCCTCTGGGTTGAAATAAACACACAGGATATGCAGTATATATAACATGCCATTGCAAAATGTCAAACTTAATAACTGGAATGCATTTCTCAAAAGTTTGCCTACAGCCATGAATCTCAAGGCAGAAAACATTTCCAAGGCCATTTTCATGTCAAGAGGGCCTGTCCTTTCAGCAGATAGTTGCCTTTCTGCCTTGATTTGTGTAGTCTCAGAGAATCTGTCACTGATTTTAGATTGATCTGCCAATAGACACAGTGAGATCCAAATGTGGAAGAATAACCCTTTCCACATCCAGAATACATTTACAGAATACAAACCCATTTAGGTCCCATCAGAATTTTATTTCAGAATAACAGAGTTGGAAGGGACCTTGGAGGTCTTCTAGTCCAACCCCCTGCTCAGACAGGAAACCCTATACCATTCCAGACAAATGGTTGTCCAATCATGATCCCTGCAACAATTTTAGTCCATCGGCAAAAGTTCTGTAAGTCTATAAAGACACTTATTCAGAATCAGATTCATTAGGACTATAAAGTATCCAGGGAAGTAAGTGGTGAGGAATTTCATTCTCTTACTGGTTATCAGGATGTTGTACCTGGGTTCTACCACAGGGATGAGCAACCTGCACTGGTGTTGAAGTACTCATTCTCACCAGAATAATCTGGGCTGCATTCATACCAAGTTGATTGTGACTAAAGAGAACATTGTCAGGACAGAACTAAAAATGATGATGCCACTCATTCTTTCACTTTTTCACATCTCCATCCACCAATCTCTTGTTTTACACCCAATTTTCTGACTCTTCCTCCTTATATAGAAACAGGGAGGAATTTATTACCTTTACCAGCATCCAAATTGACTGTTTACAAAGAGAGTTTGGACTTCTAAACAAGGGCTTTATGAAATTATGACAAAGACTACATGTGACATAAGGGCTATTGGTTGCCCAGACTATTCTACTAAGTCTGGGATTGTTTTCTCCATAACTGGTAACCAAGTTAATCCATTTTGGGGTTTGCATAGCTCATGAATTATGAACTAATTGGGTTCTGTTAAAAAATAAACAAACCTTAGCATATTGTGTGAATGCCCCATTAGGTTTAATTAACTAGGTTACATGTACATGTGAACACAACTCAGCATTTGTTTTGTTATGTTTTCCTGTACAAAACAAGAAAAACATTGAAGGAGATCTTCCAAACCAGTGGTCCCCAACCTTTTTTGTACCAGGGACCGGTTTCAAGCAGAAACATTTTTCAAGGACCGGGGGAGAATCGAGTTTGGTAGTTTGCTTGCAGACGTTCATTACCTGACTAGGTAACATCTGATGTTGTTACCTAGTCGGGTAATAAACGCCTGCCAGCAAACCACCAAGTTCAGGGAGCGCCTCGGCCCTGCCTCCTCAGCCCCATCCCTCAGGTGTCTGCCTCCCTCCCTCCCTCAGGTGTCTGCCTCGTTCCTCTCTCAGTCACTCTATCGCTCCTCCAGCAGCCCAAGAAGCCGGGGGCTTTTCCTGTCGCCACAGCTTCCCGGCGCCCGTTTCACCCCACCCTGCCCGCCCGCCCGCTCGCGGTTCAATCCACAGTGCTCCGTTCTACCTGCCTGCCTGCCTGCCTTCTTCGTTTCGGAGCAGCTTCGGCTGATAAAAAGAGGCGAATAGTTATTATTCTCAGCCGAAGCTGCTCCCAAACAACCAGACAGGCAGGCAGGCAGAACGGAGCACTGTGGATTGAACTGCGAGCGGCGGGCGGGGTGGGGGTGAAACGGGCGCTTCGGGAAGCTGCGGCGACAGGAAAAGCCACCCCCGGCTTCTTTGAAGCAGTTTCTTCCTGGGCTGGTGGAGGAGCGAGAAAGCGACTGAGAGAGCTGAGCCAGAGAGCAGGACAGGCTTCGGTTGCTTCCTCCCTCCCCTTCTTTCATTTGTGTCCTTGATCCCCGATCCCAGCAGCATTCACCGAAGGCGAAGAAAGCCGCCATTTTTTAAAAATTTTTTTTTGCGGCCGGTAAAGAGTGCTCCACGGCCCGGTACCGTCCGCGGCCCGGTGGTTGGGGACCCCTGTTCCAAACCACTTAAGTTGCTTCTTTATAATTCTACCAATCTAATATCTCACTGAGATTTACACTCAGTATATCACAGCTTTTACAATGATAAACTTAAAGCTTGGGTATATTTAGAATTGGCCTCCAAATGGTAAGAAAATAATGGCAGGAATTTACAAAAAGGAGAGCAGATTCTGACCTGTTTCTGGGGCATGTGCTTCAATGAGTAGAAATCCAGGTCATTTTGAGATAATCCTATTTTTATACGTATGACCGATGCTTAAATTAAGGCATGCAAAGATGGCCTTTGTTGACTTGTCTTCATTTATAAGTCCGTCTCATATTCTCATCAGCAAATTCAGAATTATTACATTTTTTATGTTTAATATTTTAAGGCATTCTGATAGGCATTTGGGTCTGTGTACTTGGCTAAGAAAAGCATGACAAAATTTGGAGATGTTCAAAAACCAAGTCTTTCTATATTCACACACATTTGTCTAGCAACTATGGTTAATTCAGTTAAAAAAAATGTAACTTAAAAATGATGTCTTCAGATACCACTGTAAAAAAAAAAAAAAACTGTTCCCAAACTGTATTCCATTTTTTATGTAAATTTTATGAAGCAGTTGCTGTTTTTTCTTTTCCCCTCCCACATTAAAGTTGATTTTAACAGTTATTCAAACACATAGCAAATCATTTGATTTTCAGGATCCTGGAACACGTATATTCGCCTTCATTCATTTGATTTTCCTGTTTCTCATTTGCAAGTTACTCAAACATTGACTTTGAATTCTATTCAGCTTTCTATTTCTACAGTATCTGTGTGCTGTACTCTGTACAGCAGGGGTGTCAAACTCAAGACAGTCAGACGGATGCAGCCTGCAGGGTGCTTATATCTGACCTACAGAGCCCGCCCTGGAAACAGTGAAGGACTGGCCCGTGGCGCCTCTGCCAGTGAAAACCCAGCCCTCCCAAGCTCTGTTTTCACTGGCAGTGGGTTGCAGGAGGCCATCACAGCCAAAAACAGAGATTGGGAGCCCGTTTTCACTGACAGAGTGCTCAGGCTGCCACAGGCGCCCCTGACATCAAGGTGGCTATGCCCCCCGCAGCCCTCCTGAGGTCAAACACAATCCTGATGTGGCTCTCAATGAAATCGAGTTTGACACCCCTGGTGTACAGCCTTCCTCCATTTGTTGTCTTCTGGATGGGTTACACTTCAACTTTCTGGAAGACCAGAGAGGAGAAATGTTCTCGTCTCTGTAGCAGAGCATTTAGGAAACCACAAAACTGTCGGTTGGGAGTGTGTTATGTACAAAGGTCTTCGGCTGGTTATTAAACAGCAGGTTTGTGAGCACTTGGATACGAATGCTACAATTAACAGGATCTGGCATGGTTTGTAACCAATCAATTCTGCCAAACTAAATTTACCTCTAAAACAGAGTTACTAGTTAAGTGGATCAAAATACCGTAAACCAATCTTTCTCATCTTTAGCAATTTTCAGGTGTGTGGGCTTCAACTCCCAGAAATCTCCAGCGAGTACATCCTGGCTGGAGACTTCTGGGTGTTGAAGTCCACATATCCTAAAACAGCAGAAGTTGAAAAACACTGTTGTAGATACATGGTACCTGGAGAAAGTCAAGTTTTCTACAGAATTTATCATGATAATCTCCATAATAAAATGGTAATGCACTGGCTGGATGATACTATTGTTAGATGAATTCCCAGTTAGTTTGAATGACCATATCCAAACACTGCTCATTAATAACTCTACTTCAGCCTGGAAAGAAGTATTGTGTCAAATGCCACAGGGCTGTGTCTGGATTGTGGGTTCAGCACAGTTACTATAACATGATTGAAGGTCTTGGAGGGACATATCAAGTTTGCAAACGACACTTTGACGGGAGGGGAAGTTGTTACTTTACAGGTATTCCTCACTTAGCAACCATAATTGGGACCAGCAATTGCATTGCTAAGCATTGCGGTCACTAAGCAGATAATCATGTGACTGCCATGGACTTATGATGTCACTTCCCATTTGGTCATTAAGCAAGTCACTATTATTGCAATTTGCAATCTTACTTTCACATCCTCCATTAATTCTGTTTGTCACAAGCCAGTTGGCAAGCAGACAAATGGCGAGCACATGACCCCAGGAACAGTCAAAATGCGAGGACTGGTCACAAAACTGGGTTGTTTTTTTACACCATATTAACTCTGAACTGTTACTGAACAAGGCAGTTGGTAAGCAAGGACTAGCTCTAAAGCAGAAAGAAGATTCAAAACGAACTAGACAGGCTTGAAGAGTGAGCTGAAATAAATAGGATGGAACTTAATAGGGAGAAATGTAAAATGCTACATCTGGACAGGAAAAATTAGGGCAAAATATAGCTTGGAGGAGACCTGGCTTGGCAATAGTACATGTGAACAAGATCTAGGTGTTCTTATTGACCAGAAATTAAATGTGAGCCAGGAATGTAGTGTAGCTGTAAAAGGCAAATGTTATGTTGGGGTACTTTCACAGGAACACAGAGTCTAGTTAATGTGAAATAATACCTCCATTTATCTGCCATGGTCACATTCCATTTGGCATATTATGCCCATTTCTGGGCATCACAATTCAAAAGAGACAGTGACAAATTAAGTTCAGCGGAGGGCTGCCAATATGATGAAAGATTTAGAATCAAGCCCTCGGAGGAACAGCTAAAGAATCTCTCTGTTTAGCTTGCAAAAGAGACAACTGAAGGAAGATTTGAAGAAGCAGTCTTCAAATATTTGAAAGGTTGACACATAAAAGAGGAAGTGGATTTATTCCTTATAGACTGAGAGAGCAGGACTAACAGCTGTCAGAAGGAACATCCTGACTAGACTAGCC
Organism: Notechis scutatus; assembly: GCF_049901735.1. Taxonomy (NCBI): domain Eukaryota; kingdom Metazoa; phylum Chordata; class Lepidosauria; order Squamata; family Elapidae; genus Notechis; species Notechis scutatus. The sequence continues at coordinate 19,913,794 of NC_142009.1, read as the reverse complement.
ATCAGCCATTGGAAGAAGCTCCCATTTGATGGTGTTTTCCTATGGAGATCTTTCAAACAGAGGCTAAATGATTATCTGTCAGAGATGCATTAGTGGACCGCTCGCTAGATTGGAGTAGATGACCCCTCAAATGTTCCAGACTAACATTTCCACAATTCCATAATTTGTGGACATCATGGTCAATGTTGAAATTTATATACTGTAATTTGGAAAGCACCAAGCTGCCTATAGTGAGATACTTACTTATAAAAATAAGTGTGTCACCTGTCCATAGAGATTCTCAATCATCCAGGTTTTGGTAGTCCCAAAGGTACTTTTTCAAAGTGTATCATCTATTCACTAGATTCTAGGTCTCGGTTTTCCTCTCCCTCCCTCCCTCCCCTCCCCTCTCTCTTCAAATTAGCTCTTGGGGACTAACATTAACAAGTCTGTGCATTTTTCATTGTTTTCAGAAATTGTTTGCCACATTGTTTTCTTCCCAGGAGTGAGAAAAAGAATTGACTGGTCCAAGTCATCTAGTTGACTTTGTGCCTAAAGCAGGACTAGAACACACAGTCTTTTCAATTTCTCCCAATTTGGTCCTTAATCATTACACCTAAAATCTATAAAATCTCATAAAAGGCCACATTTCTACTCTCTGCTGTCCATAATTATTTTCCATTCTGAAGATCCCATGAAAGATTGGTCTTGGATAGGGTAGAATACTCCAAAGCAATGGTGTTGCTGTTGAGAAGGCCATTCTGGGGAGCCCTGCCTTCTTGATTTCTCAAAGGAAGGGTATCTGTAGCTCCCCCTTTCTACTAGACTGTATCTGGGATGGAACATAGGATTCCACCTGGTACAGGTTGTCCTGAAGGTAATAAAGGGCCAAACCACATAAGTGTCAGAGCATTTGGCAGCATGATTACCTTTATGAGACAACCCAGGAGCAACACACAGCACACAGAGACTTAGACCTTAACGGTGATTTAATATACAACAGGTATATACAGATAATATATACGTGGTGGCAAAATACCTTTACAAGCAAGCTTTCTTCTTCCTAACACACGGAGAACTTCTGCACTGAATACTTATCATAAAGAAAGAGAACCACACCCTCTAATGGCTTCCTTTTATATACACACTTCTTAAAGGGATCTTTACTCTCCAGTCTTAAAGGAAAATATCAATATTCTGCTGAATCACTCTTGTTACATCAGCCAGACTTACATCAAATTCACAGCATCATACAGCTACTCACTGCTGGTCAAATCTTAATACCTTAACAATAAGTAATCACTCACCCTTTGTACTGGGCCCAGAAGCAGACTAGCAAGCAATATGGTGCCTTCAAACCAGGGTTTTTGTTCTGTTATACTGGTTAGTATCAGTCTGTTGGTGGGCAGCTTCTAAGTGATCTTTAAAAGCGACTCTTTAAAGAGTGAATTTCAACAGTTTGAGTGTGAGATGATACAGACATGGCTTATTATTTTCAGTACCAGGAAAAATCCCAACTAGCAAAACAGACAAACTGACCAAAGGCCAACCTGGCCAATGTCTTTACTTTCTGCTGTAGTTGGAGCCACAAGTTCAAGAATTCCTAAATTGTGTATCCATTCTTTGAAAACAGTTAATGGAGCTTCCATGGATTCTGAAACCTTTGTAACAACAGTAACTCTACTTTGCTAGGGTTATGTTTGATTTTGTTCCCCCTCATTCAAACTCCATAGAATGCTAGATCTGGAGGGATTACTTTGCCTATCCAACTCAAAGTTACTGTGAGCAATTTTTCCTGCAAAATTGTCTGACAATCAGCCCACAATAGCTGGTGGGAGTACTTTCAAGGCCCACAGCCCCTAAGGAGAATGAGTTATGCTAAACAATGCTGGCACTACACAGTACATGGAAATAGCATTGCTTCACCATGGTTACCGATACAAGCAACCTCAAACAAGAGCTCATACTTGCATTCAGGTCATCCTAATTTCTTATCTTTTCACTAGCATCTCTGATACTACCATATCCCCTATGCACTTCATTTTTCAATGCTTCTCATGGAGCTCATGAGTTTCTCTGGAAGAAACTACTTTGGGGCAGTCTATCAAACATCTTTGTGGTCTCAACATTCTAGAGCTCAACTAGGCAGTCGAACACTCCAATGTCAGTCAATCTCTGGGAAACTCACATACCCACCCAACCCGGTCAGTTATATCTATAAGGTACTTAGGACAGACCATCTTAAGAGATTGCATTATTGAGATGTAGGAGAAGAAGAGCAGATGCTCTGCTTGGGGACAGAGTCAGGACAGGAATCAATCTGGAAATGTTATGTTCCCATATGTCCAGCCTTGAATTTGTTAACTCTTATCTAGTGCCAATTTAGTGCTGACCTTAGTTGACTAGATTCTTGTGAATAGTCAGGAGCAATAAATCTTCTTAACTAGAACTTAACATGTGGTCCTGATACTTTGTGCCTGACAGGAGATCTGCAGTGGCCACAGCCACAAGGAGACCAGATGGTGATCTAACCTCAACAATAGACTGATGATACTGTTCTCCATCCTCAATTCCCATCCTAATGCAATTCTCTCCTGCATTATAAGCCATCTAGAATCAGAAGGTTAAGGTAGACAGTCATAAAAATTCTGTGAATGAATGAATGACCTGAGATAAAGACTAGATCCAGTGCTTGGTCCTCTGTGTGAGGCAGGGATATCATGGTTGTCATATTGCCATGAATTCCTAGGACACCATGCTCCAGAAATGGAGACTGAAATCATTCAAAAAGCAAAATCTGTGGGAGTCTATCATCAGCCTAGCAATTACTTTAAAGAGCTTGGGAAGCAGTTAGATGGGTAGTGGAAACACAGTATTCCAACAATACCTCTGAGATTGAACTGGCACTCAACTTCATGTGAAGACGTCATTCCCACAGCCTTCATCAGAATTGCTTTTCATCTTCATTCTAAAATCCTTCCCTATGATGTCCCAGGGTTCCATCCAGTGCTTAGCTAGGATTACCCCAAAATACTGGGTCCACTTCAATCATTGGTGTGCTTCCCATCCTACCTTGTTCCCAAATCCCTCAAATCCCTCATTCTTGGGAATAAGGTACCATGCTCTTTAGACTCCTGAGCTCCCCTTGAATCCTTTTACACCATCTGGTTCAGAGGTGGTATTCAGCAGGTTCTGACCAGTTCTGGAGAACCGGTAGCAGAAATTTTGAGTAATTTAGAGAACCGGCAAATCCCACCTCTGACTGGAGATTTTACAGTATCCTTCCCCTGCCACGCCCACCAAGCCACGCCCACAGAACCGGTAGTAAAAAAAATTGAATCCCACCACTGATCTGGTTGTTTCTTCGTCCTATGCCCAAGAGAGGATTTTTCCACCTGCCACACATTTTTTTTTCTTCTTCTTCCCTTCTTCTAATGCTTGTTTTCCACTCCCAAGTTCATCTCCAGCCAAATAACATCTGGGTTGCCCCTGCTTCTTTGATGTTAGTCCTGTTAGTCTTTTGCATATCACCAATTGTAATTCTTCCACCACCCTCCTCCTCATAGTCTTCCAGGAGAGCACTCTATCAGCCACTTTATCTTTCATCACTTCTTTCCCTTCCTCTAGCCATAATATTCTCTACCAATTCCCATCCAACCAATCACTTTCATTTCTTTTCTCAATAATCCAACTAGCATTAACCCTGTGCCAGACTTTGCATTCCTCCTATTTGCCCCCTCTTCAACTGCGTTCAATTATTTCGAGCTGACTTCATCAATATCCCTTCTCAGACTCTGCTTCAGCAATATGTTCATTTCCAACTTTTGTTCATTCCAATCCTCCATCACCCTCCCCTCCCACTTCTCCAGTCAGCTCCATCCCAAATGATACATTTTCATACACACTAGTTGTCCCTGGATCTTTCCCATGGAACTGCTTTCCTATCCTACCATCTCCTGTAAGTGAAGATAATTGGGACCTACTGCCAGCCATGGCTTGTGAACTACTATTAACTTCTGGACAGCACTCTTGCTTTACCACTCTCTCTCTCAGTGGTTGGTAAAAATGTTGGCTCCACAAGAGGAAAGGCTTTCAAAAGCCATTCAGCAATTTCCAATAGAGTATTATAACAGGAAGCCCCAGGAATGCTCAGTGTCTGTCCTGTGCTTTGCTGCCATGTTAATTTCAATATTTTGAACTGAAACAGCATGGAGTGGAATAATAGCAAAACTAAAGTTCACTGATGTGTCACAGAAACAGAGTAATTTTTAATATTTATTTAGTGTAACAAGCATTCCGCCAATATTTTCTTGGCAATGTTTACAATATCATTGGTATCACTATTCTTATTTTTTTTCTTTAATTGACTGAACAGTGACTTCCCAAATGAGCAGAGCCTGGCATCTTCTGCATGCAATTAATTGCTGTACCATATTGATGTAGTGTTGATCAACTGCTGTTTGTACCAAGTAAACTGCAAATTCATCCTATTGATCTCTATACAAAGGGCAACTTTACTGCATGTGCAAATTTTTCTTGGATAATGACTTTGGCACACCTACATTTACAAATCTGTCATGAGTGTGAAGGACAGGATTACTAAACTGGCAAAAGAATGCAATGCACCTTATATTTTTATCCCACCTTTGTTGCTTTATAAGTAATTCAAGGTGGAGAACATGCATAATACTTCTTTCTTCTATTTTTCCCACAACCACCTTGTGAGGTGAGACAGAGTGACTGGCCCAAGGTCACTTAGCTTTCATGCCTAAGGAGTGGCTAGAACTCACAGTCACCTGGTTTCTAACCTGATGTCTTAACCATTAGTCCAAACCGACTCAACTTTCTACTACAGAGAATATAAAACTGCATCCTTTAATCTGGATCAGTTTTTAGATTATGAATTTTGCAGTTATGTTAGCCAGAGCTTCAACTGGATTCTGTTTTCTTGGCACCAGTGACCAATAAATCATGTTGGAATGAGAAAGGCAACTTTCAGTTGTTCATTTATGCAGAAATAATCTCACACTTGGGTCAGAGGTCCAAATCAACTGCCCTTAATAAAAATTAGCTCAGACCTTCCTGCAAAATGTTACTTCATTGTTTATATGTCAATCTATGAAATTTCTTCTGCAAGGTTAGTCTTTACATTTGGTTGATTAAATCTCTTTGTTGGTACTGTACAAGATTACATTTGTTGTAATTTAGAACAAGATAGCAAAATCTTCCTAATCCTATCATTGTCAGGAATTTCCTGCTGCATTTCTATAGTTCGTCAGCTTCATAAGGAAGCTTAGACAGTCCAGTAGATAATTTAATCAGTTCTGACTTTGGGTGGCTTTTTTCTACATAATTGAATCAATTCCTGGATGACTTGGTGTGGAAAATATTATTTAAGATCTTTTCTTATGAATGGCATCCATTTTCTATAGAAGTTATAGGTTTTGCTGTTGTTCCTCCTAGGTTTTAAACAGCATCCTATTTGAAGGATTCCATTATTTAATATTTTTCATTTTATATCCTTAAGCAGTCATCAAGCTTAATGAGATTGTGGAGCCTTAATTACTTTTAAGGGCTTCCAAGATCGCACAGTGCTGAGAATTTCCTTGCCATAGCTTCATGCTACTTTGCACTCAAATCCATACTTCTCCTGTGTTGGTATTTTGCATTATGTTCATAACTGCCACCTCCATCACAGAAACCGAAAGCATGACATTATAAGCCAAACCTTTCCATCAGACATGTTGAGACCATACATTAAGAATTCTCAGGAAGGCAAAGAGCATAAGGAACCTGTGGGCTTTTGTAAAATATTTTGAGATTAAGAAAAGTAGTTTACATCAAATAAATCTAGGGACTGAATTGCCACAGCATAGGAGGCTGAAATGTGACTGGCTAGTTTGGGGCTCATTGATGTGGGGTTTTTTATCTTTTATAGGAGGGGAAAAAAAATCTGCTTTAGGTGTGTGGAAACAACGGCATTGTATCAGAGAATTTGCATCAGATGTTCAAAACCCAGCATCATCCAATTAACAGAGCAGGTGTTGTATGAATCAGAAAAGCTGTTTTGTCCAGCCTGCCCATTTTAAAGAGGTTGCTACAGTTTTATAACCTTTTTGGGGTTTTCTAATTGGCCCTTACATAAAGTTTTATGCTTTTTATTTATTTATTTAAAACATTTATATAGCTGCCCGTGTTCTAACCAACTCTGGGTGACTCTCAATCAAAAGTTAAAACAACATGTAAAATCGTATTAAAACTATAAAAGTAAACATTTCATAAAATGTATATACAATTTCATAAGTAGATGGATGGGAGATACCTGTAGGCAAAAATAAAACATTTGTCACATTCCTTTGGTGCCCCCTACTGGATCCAGAATTAAGATTTATGGTATGAACATTTCATCCATATCATGATCCCATGAAAGCTTATGTGTATCTTATTTAATATTCTTCCTTTTTAATACTTAAAAATGATAATCAATGAAAGAACGTTTATGTGCTCTCAGAAAATGGTGTAAGTGTTAAACTGTAGCATAGTCACAGGGCAAAATTCCCCCAAAGGCAAACCCTTTTCTGAAAGTCAAACACTTTCTGGTCAGTTTTGTCTCCTGGAAACTGGCAGGGTTTTTTGGGCAAGATTTTCAGAGGTGTCTTGCCCTTGCTTTCTCCCTAGGACTAGGAGAGAGTGACTGTTTCATAATATACCAAAATATATTCATCTAACTAGCTTGATGCCTAATAGGGAGGATTAGAACTCAAGTCTCTTCATTTTTGAGTTTTAATCTTTACACCAAACCAACCCTCAAGAATGAAAATAGGTCATAAAATATAGAATTGGAAGGAATCACTCTAGCTCTTGAGTCTAATCTCTGCTTGGCGCAGGAATCCAAAGCATCCTTGACATGGTTATAAAGCAGGGGTATCAAACTCCAGATGCGTCACACACTGGGCACGCCCACCACCATTTTAGCGAAGGGCAAAAAAATTGTGATGTCACATGATGATGCAAGGTTGACACTCATTATAAAGCATCTGTTTGGATATCCAATAAAGGGGAGACACCCCCATGTCTATAAGCAATTGTCCCCCCCCATGAAATTGTTCTTCCTATTAGTTTTCCAATCCTATATTATGCCTAGTCCTCATTTAGCATCCACCTTGTACAACAGCTATTTGCAATTAGAAGTGATCAAAAAGTAACCTTTTATCACTAGCCCTTGAATCTGACCTTCACAAGTCTGTAAAGTAGAGGAAAGCTGAAGTAAGATCGTGACCAGCGTCATGATTTCATTTAGTGACCACTTAACAATTGATGATCCACTATAGTCATTAAACAAGGACGATCTTTGTCATCCCACTGTTGTTCTTCCACTTGTAGGATGATATATAGTCTGGGCTTTCATCTGTGACTCAAATACTTGAAATATGATGAGTCTTCTTTGAGGCATTTGTAATAGTTAATTAAAACTCTCCTCATGGAATTGAGGAATTTTTAACTTTAATTTCCCATTCAACGTTAATATAAACCTTAGGCCTGCAATGGTCAACCTGACATGTGTGTTAAAGGTGAGACGTCACATTTTGGGTGACATGCCAAGGTTCACCAACACCCAACAAGTATTTTCGAGAGCAGTCCTCGTTTTCATGTGACTTTTGGAGGTTGTAGAGACCATACAAGAATGGGACGTGCCCTTGCTCGACCTCAGAAAGTTGTGCAAGGCTTCCAGAACCTCCAAAAATTGTGTAAGAACAGTGCATTTATTTATTTTATTTATTTATTTATTTGATTTGCCAATTGTTTACAAGATAATAAGTATAAGTGTATACATAGTTGTGAATACATGAAATGGGTACATATAAGAAAAATAAAAGAAGAATAAGAGAAACAATAGGACAGGGACGGTAGGCACGTTGGTGCGCTTTATGCACGCCCCTACAGACCTCTTTAGGAAAGGGGTGAGGTCAATAGTAGATAGTCTAAGGTTAAAGTTTTTGGGGTTTGGGGAAGAAACTACAGAGTCGGGTAGAGTATTCCAGACATTGACCACTCTATTGCTGAAGTCGTATTTCCTGCAATCAAGTTTGGTGCGGTTAACTTTGAGTTTGTATCTATTGTGTGCTCTTGTGTTGTTATGGTTGAAGCTGAAGTATTCATTGACAGGTAGGACATTGCAATGTATGATTTTATATACCATGCTTAAATCAGACCGAAGACGGCGTAATTCAAGGTTTTCTAGTTCTAGAATTTCAAGTCTGGTGGCATAAGGTATTCTACAACGAGTAGAGGAGTGGAGAACTCTTCTTGTGAAATATTTCTGGACTTTCTCAATTGTGCTATCAGATACGTAATGTGGGTTCCAGACTGACGTAATGTGGGTTCCAGACTGACGTAATGTGGGTTCCAGACTGAACCAGCGACCTAAGGATGCTTTTGTGTGGATTTTGGAGGCTGCAGAGACAATGGAAAAACATTCTCCAAGGCTGCTTCAAGGATGGAGGCCTTGTATGATGCGGAGCAGCCTCAGGTAAGCCGCCGAAAAAAACTGCCTGAAGGTTAGCAGAATATAGAAGCTCCTGAGGAGCCCTAGAGCTCAGGGGACAATCATGCCATTTCCCAAGGTTCACATACTTTGGGGATGGTGCAATGTGTCCTTTTTGAATGGCATCAGAGATGGTATGGTTGAAATTGAGGCCCAGGCCTCTATTTCAGGCCCAGCCTCAGGGCTGCTGAATGCTGCTGTTCAGGGTGGCCTAGATGGGGAAGCAAAGAGAGTTGTCTCTCTTTTTTTTTTGGAGGGGATGGGTTAACACACCAGCAAAATCAAGTTAGGCATCTTCTGAATTTTTGACATGCCGAGATCTTTTTAAAAGATTCACTATCACTGCCTTAGAGAAAGCATGGGATGATTCTTCAATAAAATGGTCCATCTATAAATGAGCAGGGCCTTCTCTGTAGAAGCCCACAATAATGGAATTCTCTCTCAAGACACTTGTAATGAATTTCATTACAAAATACGCTTTTCTTGTATTGGTTTCCTATATGTATTAGGGCAGTGCAGTCCCTAAGCTTAGAATATAACCAAGTGTCTACTGCCATCCAGTTTCGAAAAAGGCAGTGCAGTTGCTTTAGGGCACTCCAAATGAGTGATATGTCAGCATTCCCCTTATCTTGACCTGAACACATGTAGTCCTCGCCTTAGTTCACTTAGTGACCATTCAAAGTTATAAGGCCGCTGAAAAGTGACTTATGACTGTTTTCACACTTATGACCATGGCAGCATCCTCATGGTCATGTGATGAAAATCTGCATGCTTGGCAACTGGCTCATAGTATGACATTTGCAGCATCCCGGAGTAACAATCTTCTGATAAATAAACTCAATGGAGAAACAAATTCACTTAACAACCATGTTACTAACTTAACAACTGTAGTGGTTCATTTAACATCTGTGGCAAGAAAGGTTGTAAAATGGGGCAAAACTCACTTAAGAAATGTCTCACTTAGCAACATAAATTTTGGGCTCAATTGTGGGCTCAATTGAGAATTGCCTGTAGTTTTGCAGTTGCACTTGAAGCATTACACCATCCTGCTATAGATGTGCATGCATTGTTAAATCGAATGTACTTAGTGTACAGTATTACTAAGATTCTCATGGTCATATTTGCAAACCACCATGACTGAAGTAATAGACACATTGCCAGAAATGCTTAAATATCAACCCTTCCCTAATTCCCTAGGCTACTGTCAGCCTTCAAGATCTTCTACCTTTGCTTTGCATCTTTCGGCTGCCATAAGTAGCGGGGAGGAGGGGAGAAGTATGGGAAGCGAGCTGGTGGTGATACAAACTAGTATTGTATAAACTGAGGAGGGGGTACATTCTTGCTTAGGTTTCTGTTTCTTGCTTAGCTTTTTCTTCTCTGCAGCTGCAAACTTTTATCAAAGTATGCCAAGGTCAACGGACAGAAACTTCATCACCACCTGAAGATGTCCACATGATGATATTCACAACTTTTAATTGGAAGAACCATTTGAACTATTGGGGGTGGGAACATTTCCATTGCTTTGTATATGTGATTTACGCGCCTATTTCCTCAGATTCAGAATCCTCTTGTTGCTACCACTTCATTTCCAGTAAAAGACATCTTTTCTCTAATTAAAAGAGTCTTAAGTATTTCTTTCTTGGATTTTGAACGGAGCACCAGCTGACAGCTACATTAAGCCACTAGGCTCAGGTATGGGGATCCAGCAAATGCTTTAGCATGCTCTGTGAACCAAGCCATTGTAATAAGCTCTAAGAAGCATGCGTCTGAGGGATTCTTAAGTGCTCTCTGAGCTTGGTGTTTTCTTACAGATGTTTGCAGAACAGTGCTCAGCACCAATGATATTATTTAGTTTGGGGAATGAAACATCTGCAAGAAAACAACCAAGCTCAGAGTACCAAGGATCTCTTATTTCAACCTTGAGCTACAAATATTCTCCTTTATTGCTAAGCATGTATCTTTGGGCAAAGGGTATTAATGAGGGGGTCCTTGGTGCTCTCTGAGCTTGTTTTCTTGCAAACATTTTATTACCCTAACATCATCAGTGCTAGTAAGGAGTGCTGTTTGCTGTCAGTTTATATTCTGGTGAGTTACCAGGTCTCTGTGGGTGGGAGCAGTCTTAGGGATTCTTTGGTTGGGCTGTTTACTGATGGCTTTTTGGCAGTTTGATTGGGGTATTGCTGTCTTGACTGTTGGTCTGAAGTTAATCTTGGAGTTAATCTATGCCGATCTGAGTGCTGACTGGTGATGGAGAGGTTCTTGGCTCTTTTTTCCCTTTTTGGGGCTGGGTGATAAGTCTCTTTTGCAGATTCTATAGATGTTGTTAATGTCTATGTGTTTATTGATGGCTGATTTGTCAGTGCCAGGCTTCTAGAAATCCCCTGGTATTTTTGGACTTGGCCTGGTCTAGGATTGTCACATTTTCTCAAATGAAACTATGGTCAAATCTGTCTATATGTTGTGAAATTGAAGAATTTTCATCATACACATTGATGTTGATTTTAACATGTTCAGTTAATCCAGGCTGAGTTGTGCAATTGGTAGGAACTTTTGACACTTAAAAGTCTCCGTATATCTGAATCGCACCAAACTGGAAGAAAGCTAAGCATACCCACAAAGTTCACTTTACAATAATAGTTCAGGATTAATTTTTAGTTTCACATTATTTATTTTCTTTTTTAAACTGTACAAACCTCCTCAAACTAGTTGACAGCTGGACGGCCTACAGTTGCAGAATGGCTATAATGTCCCATTCCCCCTCTAACCCTCAAGTGGACATATCAACTCCAAAGAAAATTTCCATCCTTTCTTTTGTAGTTTCCTGGGGTTTTAAAACTAGAGTCCAGGTTTTGGAGGGCAAAAAGTAACCCACTCTCAAACTCTCTCGAAAGATTGACCTCCACGCAGCTCACTCAGCCTACTGACATTTGACAAAATGCTTCAGATCTTCAAGAAACCGAATGTATTCTTTGTGCTCCAGGGCTGTGCTGAGGTTCACAAGCTCATCTGCAAAGGTATTGTCCACCCCTCGGTCAGCCAAGAAATCCATCAGGTGGTCATACAGGGCCTGGGAAGTTTATTAGATATTATTAGATTTTATTATTAGATATTATTAGATTATTAGATACCCAAGACACAAGAAATGCACACATTGTAGAAGGACAGCCATGTCAGTCAGACTACAGTGGGAAAAAACAGGTGTCTCGTAGCAATTTTCCAACAAACATATTTCATTACATTTATTAAATTAAAGTAAAAACCGTAAGCTTTTGTGAGCTGCTTTATCAGATGCTCAAGAAAACCTTTTAGTAAAATAAATATATATGCTATCAGGCTATGCTACCAGACTACTTAAGAAGTGGAGACATACTTCTAAATATTTTGTATATTATGAGCCATGGTGGCACAGTGGTTAGAATGCAGTACTGCAGGCTAACTCACTGCTCACTCCAGCAGTTTGATCCTGACCGACTCAAGGTTGACTCAGCCTTCCATCCTTCCGAGGTCGGTAAAACGAGGACCTAGATTGGTGAGGGCAATATGCCGACTCTGTAAACCACTTAGAGAGGGCTATAAAACACTGTGAAGCGGTATATAAGTCTAAGTGCTATTGCTATTCTTTTAATAGATAAGGTGAATACAGGTTTATGGTCAAATGAAAAATTGTCACCAGTTCAGTGTGGCTCCCTATTGCCAACCTTCTTGGGTAAGGCTAGCGGCACTTAAGGATCCTTACAACCCTAGTTGTATTCGCATAATACCAATCAAGCTTTTAATTATACAATAAAAATATTGGTTTTTTTTCAAGTTTATAGGGAAGAGAAAGATTTACCTTCAGGAAGAGAAATCCCTATTTTCTGTCTGTCCTAAATTGTGGGATCCAGGATGGGAGGCCCATTTGTCTCAAGTGGGAATCTTCAATGATTGGATTCACACAAACTAAACTCTAAACCTGAGTTCAAAAAAAGAACCTCTTCTTTAAGTTGAGCTTAACTCCTGATGACATCTGAACTGATCCCTGCAGTTTTCTTAGCAGCAGCTCAATAATGTGAACCCAACTATAATGCTCAACCCAGATGTTATTACCCAAACCATGTTGGCTTTAGGCAACAACCTGATTAACACATTGGCTGTTCCTCACAAGAAACTGACTCATAAACTATCCAACCTGTTTTAGCCTAGTCTATCATGTGATGTGATTCCAGCAACTGCTTCACTCACCATACCTGCAGTACACTCTCTTACAGTTTTGTCAACCTGGCACCCTCCAAATTTGTTGAAACTGTACGTTCTAGAAATCTCAAGACAGCCCCATCCTGGTGGGTGGGAAAACTGCAATCTCAGCCTAACTGGAGGCTGTCAAGTTGAAGAAAGTTATTTCTTATAAACAACCATTCCCATAAAAACTTACATAATAAGTTACGAATTCTCTTACCCAGTCTAGAGAGTCAGTGTTGAGAGTATAGTTGTTTTCCTGCCATTCTGAATCTCCACTAGGCTGGAAACTGACTTCTTGGATGGAAAAAATATCACTTTCCCCTTCTCCAGTGTGGCTAATCTGTTGGGCAGAACAATTCAAATGTATGGGTGAAAAAACAAGTCATTATTAGCAAGTAACTCAGAATTAGGCCAGGAAGGGTATTATTTACCCCCTATAAATTGCATACAACACTTATAATCTATACAATATGAAGACTTTCTTACTTGTGTAAATACTTAATTACTGTAATTGGAGCAAAATGCATCTGCAAGGATCTGCACAAGTCAAACTGCATGCTCCTTTAGAAACATGTATCTTGGCATTATATGAGCCAACCATCTGCCCATAAGTTTGAGGGGGGACTTGCATATCGTGATTCTAGTGAATTCCATTCGATCCCACAACAGGCCTATTTTGCAGAGTCAAAAGAGCATTTGTAGCTCAGGGTTGAACTGTAGAATCCCTGGTGCTCTCTGACCCTGGTTGTTGGCTTACAAATGTTTCATTGTCCAACTAGGTAACATAGTCAGTGCAACTCCAACACTCGGTAGCACTGATTATGTTACCTAGTTGGGTAATGAAACGTCTGCAAGCCAATAGCCAAGCTCAGAGAACACTAACAACACTTGTTCAAAAGAAGCTGTTGGTTGTATTAGCAGTGGCTTCCTTCTCAACAAATAGCATACTCAGAGTGAAGGTGGGACAGGGACAGGAACAAGAAAAGAAGGGGTCCCACTTGTGGATTTTTCTAAAGGCATATCTGGATGGATGCTGTTGGAACAGAAATCTGGATTAGATGGGTTTTTAATCTGATCAAGCATCCTCCCTTCAAGTTTTTAAGAATTAAAAATTTGATTAACATAAATTATAATGCAAGAGAAAAAAAAGAAAAAATAACAATTTCCCAAGAGTGAATCCAGACTGCTCATTAAATAACACACTATTATTTTTGTTGTGGTTTGCTGGCAGCAGGTGCGGACAGCTGAGGGCTCGGAGAGCGAAGATTCAGATGAGGGGCCTGCGTGTGATGCAGGGATGAGGCCAGGACCATCAGGGAGTGGAATGCTGCCTTTGGAGATTGTGGAGGCTGGCGGCAGTGATGAAGAGGTTCCCAAGGAGCCTGTGCCCAGTGTGCATGCGTGTAGGGCTGCTCGAAGGAAAGAGCAGCTGCAGCACCACGTGCGACTCGGGAGTAAGGCTGCAAGGTAATGGCCCCTCCCTGAGGAGATAAAAGCCAGCTGAGAAACCACAGTTCTTTGCAGAAGGCAAAGAAGTTTTACACTCGAGCCTGGTGGACTTTAGGAATATCTGAGTTGGTGTTTGGAGACTCTTTGTGTTTGAATTATTGCTTAGTAACTTTATCTGGTGTTCTTGGCAGCCTTGCAAAACCTTGGAAGGCTCTTTCTTATCAGAGCTAATTGGTTTGAAGCAGCCCGTGAAGGAACGGGATTTGTAAAGAAACATTAAAAGGTTTGTCTCGTGTTTGCTTCCTTGGAACCAGGTTTGGGTCAGAACAATTTTGAGCCTTGTGGCGCAGTGGTTAGATGCAGTATTGCAGGAAAACTGTCCACAGCCTGGAGTTTGATCCTGATAGAGCTCAAGTTGACTCAGCCTTCCATCTTTCCAAAATTGGTAAAATGAGGACCCAGATTGTTGGGGGCAATATGCCGATATTGTAAACTGCTCAGAGTGTGCTGTAGTGTAAAGCACTATGGAGACGTATATAAGTAAGTCCTATTACTACTGCTATGATGCAAAGTTAATTGGTGCACAGGTATTCCTGATTTAATTTCGTTGTATGAGGTGCAATGACAATAAAGTAAACTAAACTAATTAAAGCTTTCTCAATCCAGGTTTACTCGCCATGCAGTGGAGCTGATGGGAGTTTTTAAAAAAATCTGAAAGGGCATTTAGCTCTCAGATATCCCGTTTACATAAGTAGAAAGCTAAATGATCAGTGCACCATTTCTGATCTTGCAAAACTGATATTACATTCTCAAAATCCTTCTTCTATTGGAATGCCAGCAATAATGGAGAAAGCTTAGATAAAACATTTTCTTCAACACAATCTACTGTTTTATGTTGTTTTCCAACCCTGGATTAGAGGATTTCATTTAGAGAAGGCAGAGGGATAAAATGACCACACTCACCTCATCTTCAGGGTAATGGCAATCCAGCACAAGAGTTTGCTTGGTATCATCTTTGGTTACTTCTACAACGAAGTTTGGGGTAGATGTCAGCTCAGGCTGTAGAAGGAAGACAACAACATAAATCTAAGAACCAACACCACCAACCAAATCATATTTGATTGCAGCAATCCAGATGAAATTGATCGTTTCCTGTTCTATTCTCCTCATAAGAAGCCGAACAGACCTGATCAAACGCTTCCAGGTTTTGCTGAAATTAAGGTGGCCCCTGCAGAATTAGGATTATATAAATCATTGCAGTGAAAGCAGACTCTTTTGTCTACCATTTCCAGATGCCTATTACAGTATATCCAAAATATGCCATCTGCATCTATGTCATTTGTGCAATAAGAAATAACAGAAAAAGCTGCATTGTGACTATGCAAATAATGCTGCAATAAACAGATGCAACATACAATTAAGCAAGTATTGTCACAAAGATAATGGGACTGTCTGTTGTACTGGGCAGGTCCAGACATGAGGTTGGTCTATTTTCATTCTTTATACTGTAGAAATGAAATCAAGCTATCTTTCTTTATGGTCTATGGCAGGGGTCCCCAACCAACGGTCCGCGGACCGGTCCCGGTCCGTGAAACAAGTCCTACCAGGCCGCTGGTTTGCTGGGCGCCATCTTTTTTTGATGAAAAAGTGCTTCCGGTGAGCTTTTCCAGGTAGAAAGCTCACCGGAAGCACTTTTTCATCAAAAAAAGATGGCGGCGCCAGCGCTTCCGGTGAGCTTTTCCGGGTAGAAAGCCATTTTCATCAAAAAAAGATGGCGGCGCCCAGCTGATGCCGGTACCGGGCCGCGGCGCCCAGCTGATGCCGGTACCGGGCCGCGGCATAAAAAAGGTTGGGGATCATTGGTCTATGGTCTACATTGAATATATTATTACCAGTCTGAACTACAAGTAATCCTCAACTTACGACCACAATTGAGCTCAAATTTTTTGTAACTGTGAGACATTTAAGGGAATTTTCCCCCGTTTTACGACTTTTTTTGCCAGTTATTCAGTGAATCACTGCAATTGATAAGTTAATAGCCCGGTTGTTAAATGAACCTGGCTTCCCCATTCACTCTGCTTGTGAGAAGGTTGCAAAAGGTGTTCACATGATCTTGGGACACTGCAACAGTCACAAATATGAGTCAGTTGTCAAGCATCCGAATATACATCACGTGACCACGGGGATGCTGCAAAGGTCATAGCTATGAAAAACGTTCGTAAGTCACATTTTCCAGTGCCGTTGTAACTTTAAATGGTCGCTAAATGAACTGTTGTAAACCGAGGACTGCCTGTAATTGTATATTACGATTACAGCTTTTTCAAGTTAATTTGCTCACCAATCTATACATGCATTTTTTTTTCTATTTGGATTGTATCGTTACCACTGTGTGCCTTTTATTTGGTTTGTTGAATTCCATTTTAAAAATGAAAACCGAATCGTTTTTAAAAAGGCTGCAAAATGGCAGTCCACGGAATCAAGATGCTATTGGTCATGCTCACTGTTTTCTTCTAATAACATCTTATCTTGCAGCAGTTTCAAAAGTGTAATTTATAATGAATATATGCAGAGAAATACTCTCCCTTCCACGCAGCACAATGTAGCTCCCGCTAGCCTTGCAATGAAGAGGACTTCGGATGAAGTTCATCAACTTCATTGATCTATGAAGGTCACCTGCTTTTAACTAGGATCTTTCACAAGGACACAGACTCTTCAATCCTGAGTCACACGCACTCTACACTGCTGTGTCCTACCCTGATCCCAACTAAAGGAACTTTTTTTTTTTACCTCAACCTCATCATCCTTCTGTCCTTCTGGGGATTCATCACCACTTGGTGGAATGCTGTTATTAACATTGAAGGAGACAGTGACCCTAGAGAACAACACAGCCACAATTAGCAAACCAAGATCAATGCAGGAGAGCAGCCTTGACTGTAACACATGGCCTCCAATGCTTCTAATTTCTCAAAAACTGTAATGCCCACACTGACCCAGCAACAAGGTCAAATGAACCTCAAGAAAAGCACAAATTGCATCGGTCTGAAGCCCTATGAATCAATCCTTACAAGTTAGTCACCATATGACCAATGTTGTTACATAATGTTCAGATCTACTGATCTGCAGAGGTCTGATATTCCGATTTATCAATTTTGCTATGTGTGTACAGTATACATGTACCTAATACTCTATAAGCCAATAAGATGTAGCTATAATTATTTTACTAATCAAATAAATTATTCTTGTAATCTAGAACACGGATTATAAATTACTCAATAATCCACGTTCAGGTACACATCATCAATGAGTGACTTTAGGCCAATCACAGACTCTCAGCCCAACCCAATTTCTGAAAGATCTAGCTTCCTCCAAACATGTTGATTTTTCTATATTAAATGCAATTTCTCTAAGCTATATAAACAATGGACTTTCATTTTCCCCCTCCACAACCCATGAAATCCAGAAAGCAGGTTTGGTTACTACCCAAGTTTCTTAGCCCACTTACGTTTCCCCAGCCATTTTCCGTGTGAGCTTGGCCTCAGTGCCATGAATGTCCAGTTCCCACCCTCCAGACATCTTCGGCAAGGATTTGTGTTTCTGGATTTTCTTCTCCTCTTTGATTTCATCATTTAGAAACTCAGTAAAAGCCTTGTCACCTGCAGATTGGAAAGAACAGCAAGCAGCTAGTTCATTGCATGCATCCAAAATGCACTCGACATAGCTAGTGTCCCAAAGGTGCTTTTTCAAGAGGCAATTGGACTGTCTGGTTTTTCTTTTTTTCTTTCTTCTCCATGGACAATATAGCTAGTGCTACTTCCAACACAGGGACACGAAGGCTCAGTGGCTAAGACCTTGAGCTTGTCGATCAGAAAGGCTAGCAGTTCAGCAGTTCGAATCCCTAGCGCCACGTCTCCCGTTACTTGTCCCAGCTTCTGCCAATCTAGAAGTTCAAAATCATGTAAAAATGCAAGTAGCAAAAATAGGCAGCACTTTGGTGGGAAGGTAAGTGTTCCATGCGCCTTCGGCGTTGGTCATGCTGGCCACATGACCACAGAGACGTCTTCGGACAGCGCTGGCTCTTCGGCTTTGTATGTATGTGCGAGGGGAACCTTTATATCTTTACCTTACTTCCAACTCATGAATCCCACAATGACATTTATATTATTAATTACTAAAGCATTATAAGGTTTGATCGCAGCAGATCCCGAGACCAGCTAACCTTGGTGAATCCAGAAAAAAGTTAAGCAGTTTTGAATCTCAACCTAATTTCTGCTATAGATAAAACTGACAGCAAAAAATGCTGAAAGTGTCCATGAGACCCCAGTCCACAATGTTGCCAAGAAATGAAGCTTTTATTTTTTTCTCCATGAGTTTGGGCTCAAAGGAGCTTAATAGACATAATAGAAATCAATAATAGACATAATAGAAAATAATTGTTCAGCAAACCTATGTACAAAAATCTCACTTAATCTTCTATTCTAGAAGTTCAATTCTGAGTTGTTCAAAGTTCAAACCTTTATTGTCAACGCACAACATGTGTACCATTGTACACATTGAATGCACCTCCCTTGGTTCACAAAAACTTTGGGTTCACAAAATTTACTACATAAGTTGTTCTATGGGACAAGATTCCCACAAAAGCCATGAAAATAGGAATCTCAAACCATTATCTATACAATTTATAATAATTTTTAAAAACTTTTTTGAGCAATTGTTCACTGTCTTACCACAATTATTTGGACCAAGATGCATCCAATTGTAGAGGATATTTCCAAACTGGAAACTATACAGATTTCCACAAGGAGACTATAGAACTCCAAATGTTATTTTCAATCCCATTCCAAATAATTTCTAGTCTGGTCTTCATGGCTGACCAATATTAGATTAAGCTTTTCAGCCACTATGTTTTTCACAAGAGCTTTAAAATCAATGTTCCCTAATCAATGTGCTCTGGAAATATGCAGACTACATGTCCCAGAATTTCTGGGGGAGGGAAGGACTTTTGAAATAATAGTTCTAGCAAATCTGAAGAGGACCAGACTTGGGTGCCTAGAAGAAAATAAGATTTTGCTTGCATGGATGATCTTTAGCTTCCCCACCACCACCACCTTTCCAACTTGCAGCCCATTTCCTCTTAAAACAGAGGTCCCCAAACTTGGCAACTTTAAGACTGGTGGACTTCAACTCCCAGAATTAAAGTTGCCAAGTTTGGGGACCCCTGCCTTAAAAAACAACCCACACGATTTTGCTGCACGCACATGGCGCCCGTTAATGCACACACCTTGATGCGAAAACACGCCTTGCGGGCTATTTTTTTATTTTTTTAACACAATTTCCATGAGTCTTCTCCAACTCGCACCTGGTGGCCTTTCTAGGCAAAGGCGCATGGACCCTCCCCACCCGCAATGCACCTTTTCGAGACTAAAACCAAAGAGTCCTAATTCGCATCGAGGTAGGGATGAGCCACGTGAAAGTTAACGAGGTTTAACCTTGGAGCACAAGCCTCCTAAAGCTCCCCGGGTCCTTCGCCCAAATGATCCCGATTCTCGCCTCCCTTCTCCAGCTCCAGCTTGAGATCCCCGGGGAGCCCGCCGGGGGGGACGGCGAGATCCCCTAGCAACGCCTCCGATCCTGGCGGAAAGCAACCCCGCGACGGAATCCAAGGATCCGCCGCGCCTACCCCAAGGAGCCGCGTGGCTTCCCCGCCAGTAAACGGAAGGCCGGCCCGTCTCCCCGTTTTCTCTCACCTTCGGTATGGAGGCCGCCGCGATTGCAGGACACGGAGGGGAGGGAGCCCCGCAGAAGGACGGGAAGGCCTTTCCCGGAGCCGCGGAGCACCCAGAGAGAGCGGGTGAAAGGCCGAGCAGTGACCGCCGCGGGGCGATGCGCGCTGCTTGCTTGCAAAGCCAAGAGCGGCAGAGAAGAGCGCGCGGCGGTGACAGCGGATCGCAAAGCCCGGGCGACCAGCATGATGAAGGCCGGAGAAAGACCGAGCGGGGCGAACTCACGTGGGTGAAGCCCGGAAGGAAGGAAGGAGAGGGGAGGGAGGGGGGGAGAAAGGAAACCGAGGTCGCCATCCCAAGGTACCGCCTCCTCGGTCGTCCCGCCTTCTTTTAAAGAAAGCGCCGAAAGCGATTTTCGGGCTTTTGCAAGCGGCGCCCCTTGCACGGCTGGTTGGTTTTTTTTTGAGGATGCTTTTGGCTGGAAATGCTGGGCTGGAGTTCTGGATGCCTCGGGAAGCCCAGTTTACAAAGGCGGGAGGCTAATGGTCAATGTCTGGAATACTCTACCCGACTCTGTAGTCTCTTCCCCAAACCCCAAAAACTTTAACCTTAGACTGTCTACTATTGACCTCACCCCTTTCCTAAGAGGTCTGTAGGGGGCGTGCATAAGCGCACCAACGTGCCTACCGTCCCTGTCCTATTGTTTCTCTTATTCTTTTATTTTTCTTATATGTACCCATTTCATATATTCACAACTATGTATACACTTGTACTTATTATCTTGTAAACAATTGACAAATCAAATAAATAAATAAATAAATAAAATAAATAATGTGTCTTAAGAGGTAGACTCCTGTTTCCTGAGGCACTTTGATAATTGCCCTGGTACGTCGAGAAAACAGAATAGAATAGAAGATGGCGGCGCCCAACTAGGAAGGTGAGGCTCTCGCTCCTGGAGCACTATCTCCCTATAAAGCCACCACCTGCACCAGAAATCACTTTTAAAGCTGCCGCCTGCACCAGTAACCGTGAATAAACCAGAGCCCAAAAAACAAGCCCCAAAACGCTAGATTCTGAAGCCGTGGAGCCCTAATAATGCAGGCGGAGCTCCTGCTAACTGATCCGGAGCCCTCCTCTCCTTCCCCAGAGAAGTGAAGCTCTTTCTATCGAGCCCCATTAACCACACTGGTGGAGCTCTTGAACTGGATCACTTGGAGCCTGCGGAGTGCAAACAATGTACCTTCATTTAAATCCCTCACACAGCTGATAGAAGTATCTTCCACGCCAGACAACGCGTTTCCATTAATATCCCCCACACAGTTTCCCCCGAGCCACATCGGACAGCTGGCAGGGAGAAACAAGGAGGGAGGAGAAAGCCCTGAGGCTCTTAGGAGCTCTTAGGAGAGGAGAGTCTCCTCGACTGACCCGAAGAAAACCCCTCCATCCGAACTAAAAAGAGAATTGCCAGCACGGCTAAATCGAAACCAGGAAGGTAGCTGAGACAGAGGTGAAAAAGAAAGGAAAGATCTTGTAACAGCGTGCTTAGTTTTGGTAAGAATCACTCCAATTTCTGCAGTGGAATTTTCCTTGGAAAGTGGGACTCAAAGGAGGAAAATAGCTGCGATTAACGATCTGGAGTGACTGTCAGATTTAGTTTAAAAAAAAAAAGATATTGCTACTAGAAGTAACTTTAAAAGTAAAGGACAGATTGGATTGGTTAACCCAAATTTCTGGACTGTATTTTTACTACTACTCAACTTGAAGAACTTTAGGAAACTATTGGAAAACAATCTTATTCAGAGACATATTGATTGTAGTAAAGTGTTTTAATTCAACGAGTTTTGCTCTCTTTCAAAAATCCAGGGTGCTTTGAACATCTTGTTACAGCCTATTGTTTACAGAGTAATAGCAACAGCAATCAGAGCAATAAATTCCTCTCACCCAGTAAATCACAGCTGCTAGTAAAACAATTAACCCTTTCCTTGCAGACTCTCAATACTACCTCATTACTTTAATCAAACACTCATTAATTCATTACCTCAAAACTTACAACTTTTCTACCTCATCACCTATATCAATGATTAGATAATCAATTTCATTAATGTTCTCTGTAACAAATACGCTCATCATGACTGCTTGGGATTACCCGATTAAATAATTCAATACCTAGAATCATCCAGTGAGTTTCCATATCTCTGCAAATCATGCAAACCCAAACTGGATCTGTTGGAAAGAGTTGATACCATTGAAACACAATTAACATCCCTTGACACCATAGTAGCATCCCTGGATGCATTAAAAAAAAGATTATCCAACCTTGAAAAAAAAAGACACAACGCAAAAACCTGAACATCCAATAGCTACAAACCACATCTCTACCCAACAACCACAACCCAATCCACAACTCAATCCACAAAAAAACATAACCCAGACAAATATTGATATCCCAATCCTCATCAGAGAAGCTGTTGAGCGTGAACGGAAACGTCCAAACGCCATCTTATTTGGTCTAGAGGACATCAATGACAATGATGACATCACAACTATCCGAAACATCATCAGTGATTATCAAGCATCAACCATCTCCCCTGATGAAATACTTGACATTTCCTGCATTGGCCGAGAGCTCAAAAACAGAGACGGCTCTGTGGCCCCACGCTTCTGCAGGGTCATTTGCAAAAATGAATCAAGCAAACATAAATTCATTTACACTATAAATTCACTCGCCAAATCCAACACCAACCATAAGAACCTCCGTTGTCGCCCTGACCTAACCATACAGCAACGTGCCCGCTCCCGTGTACTCCTCACTGAACTCAAAAAATGTCTAGACAATGGAGAGAAGGACCTGTACATTGACTACCATGCTGATTGTATCAAAAGTAAGTCACACAACCCGCAACTCAGCTTTAACCTTCAACCACAACCCTACCTCAACCAATCCACCATCACCCAAGACTAGGCATGTACGTCCCTAACTACCTCAATTCCAACTACTGCTGGCCTTAAATGCAAGCTACTCAATGCAAGAAGCCTCGCGAATAAAATACCTGAATTTTTCCTCTTACTAAATATGGCTAAATTCGACATTTGTCTGTGAAACATGGCTCAACGCATCTCTCCCTGACTCCATTACCACAGTAAGAGACTATCATGTTTACTGATTAGATCGTGAAATTCGTAGAGGAGGTGGTGTTGCTATCTTCTATAAAAAGTCCTTACATCTCAAAAATATCCAAGTTACCCAGGAGCTTGCTCTTCCTGAGACTATCATCTGTGAACTATCCTTAAATATCACATTTCGATTCTTACTATGTTACAGAGCACCTGATTATGACATTGAACATGTAAACAAGCTAAATTCACTACTAACATGGGCAGCATCCTGCCCATACCCTTTTATCTTTCTTGGTGATTTCAATCTACCTCATATTGACTGGACCCTAAATGAATGTACAACTGAAACCATACACGCAACCTTCTACAATGCTGTTACAAATCTGGGACTGGAACAACTAGTAACCAACAACACTAGACTAAACAACTGCCTCGATCTCATCTTCTGAAATAGTTTGAATTTAATTTACGGAATTATATACTTATACTTATTATCTTGTAAACAATTGACAAATCAAATAAATAAATAAATAAAATAGAAATAGAAATAAAATATGAATAGAGAATAGAATAGAAAAGAGAATAGAGAATAGAGTAGAATAGAATAGAGAATAGAGTAGAATAGAATAGAGAGTAGAGTAGAATAGAATAGAAAATAGAGTAGAATAGAATAGAAAATACAGTACAGTACAATACAATAGAGAAAAGAGAATAGAAATGAGAATAGAATAAAATACAACACAATACTGGGATTCTTTATTGGCCACCTGTGATTGGGCACATGAGGAAATTGTCTTTGGGTGCATAAGCTCTCAGTGTACATACACACAACAAAGTGATAGGTCATAAGATACCAATTGGAGAAGGCAGAAGGAAAGATGAGAAGATGAAAAAAGGTGAGAAATGAGAAGATGAGCAAGATGAGAAGGATAATAGCAATACAGCCAACTTTGGGCATCTTTAGGTCTTATGAGAGTGCTGTGGGAATTAGGTGTTCAGCAGAATGATGGCATAGGGAAAATTATCTTTATGTCTAGTTTTGGCATACGATGCGGTAGAGGGGCATCCTGAGGGGAGAAGTTGAAACAGGAATACTAAGCGAGGAGAAGAATGCAACGCACTTTGACAATCTGTTTTGCCATGCACAGGGAATCCACAATTGCATCCCTATATCTAGATGAAATATTATATTAGGAAGTTTGCAACTAGTGTGATTGTGGTGTTTTTATTAAGGGTTACAAGATCCCACGGTGCTGAGAATTTCCTTGCTGTGTTTTCGTGGGTTGATATTACTTCGCACTCAAGATCCATGCTTGTCCTAGGTTGGTCTTTTGTGTTTAGTGTGAAGCTCAAGAAACTCCCCACACCCCAAAATCTGAAAGTATGACAATGTATGACACTCTTATCCCACAGACATGCTTTGACCACACACTGAAAATTCTTCTATCCAACCACCCATTCCGTCACTCAAAAGCCATTGCATTGTAATATATATTGTAAATAGTGCCCATTGGGAGGATGGGGTCGTGTGCTTTTGTACTGCAAAGAATAGGATGGGGTTAAGTTGGAAATGCCAATGAAGTGCTTAGAGTTAAACTACAGGTATACCTTGATTTATGACCAGATGCCTAGCAATCATTCAAAGTTCTGACAGACCTCCCTACGGATATTTATGATCCAGATTCCAAGTTCTGATGCCTCCTCCCTGTGTTCATGTGACTGCATTTTGGGTGCTTGGTAACCAGCTCACATTTACAGCCATTTCAAAGTCCCAGTTTTGTGACTGCAATATATGAAGATTTTTTTGTCAGAAACTGGCAAATTACTTCTGATTTCCAGCAAAACAACACCATGCCCATTGAGGGAAAGCTTTAATGACTACGGCAGCTACTTAAAAACTGTCCTATTTGCTTTATGATCATTGTGTTCACTTAATGACCACATATATATAGGCATAACCTACGACCGTTAATTTCTGGCTCAGTTATAGACGTAAATTGAGGGCTACCTCTAGTGGCTGAGTTGTGTTTGAAATGGAGTCACAGGCTTTGCTTCCAGCTTGTATGTCACCACTCATTTCTGGAGGCTAAAGGCTTATCATTATGCACATTCTGCAGTGGGTCCGTTTTATTAAATGTTGAATAATAATAATTCCTCCTTGTTCTGGGGAAAGGGATTGCAATGCTCTGATGAGGTTGAGAGCTATGCTAGCAGTAGTATGTTTTACCAGAAGGGTCAACTATGCCGGACAAGTCTTAGCAGAAAAACCAGACTAAATGTAATCACCCATTTAATATGGTGAGAAAATAGAAAAAGTCAACAAGAACCATGTCAGACATTAAGGTTCCTGGGTATCTCTTGACAAGGGGGTAACAGGACTCAGGACTATGGCTAGGTGACCAGGATCTGGCCCTGTAGGATTATTGGACAAACAACCACAGACAAGATGAAAGCATACTGTGTTTGAAAATTATAAGCAATGAAGCAAAGCTACTTAAAGCAAATGTTTGAACATTGGAAATGAATTTATCTAAATTCAAGTGTTAGAAGAATAATTTGGAGCTCCATGAGCTGGGGTGATGCAAGGTCAAATAAAAAAATGAAATAGAATTCTTTATTGGCCAAGTGTGAGAAATGGGGTCCAGAGAGTTGGTTTTATAGGGGGACCTGTCCTTGGTGTGAGCTTGGGAATGTAGTTTGTGTATGTGCATGTTTTAATGATGCAGATATGCAGATGAAAATGCTTCTGCCCTGGGCTTTGAGAGTGGCATGTGAAATCAGAACAGCAGATCACTCTCAGATGTGTAGATTCCCCCTCTGGCATTTGAAAAATGCAGACAAATTGAGGCGTTTGTTCTTGAAACTGTTTCAGAGAATGCTATTCTTGCAGCCTCTTCTGAAAAAACACCTAAAAGTATGCACCCTACTCTTGGATGTTTTTGGGAGGCTCCACAAGCTGTGCAAGAACACAGCCGGCTGGCACAAATTCTGGAGAGTCTAGAGCAGGGGACATTAACCCACAGACCACTATTGGGCTGTGGCATATTTGGAACTGGGCAGAGGTGGACTGCACTTTCATTGACAAGAGGTTCGCTGGGCGTGAGTGCGCGCGCCACCCCGTTTTGAGCCTAGGAGGCCTCCTTGCACTTACCTGGGAGTCAGAATCAGGCACGTGGGGACTTCTGGGAGGGATGGGGCAGGGCGAGCTGGTTTTCGGAACTACCAGTTTGCCGAACTGGATGTAAAATTAACGTTTAGTTCACCCAAACCGGCTGAATCCCACCCCTGGATGGAACCTTTCAGTCTAAAGATTAAGCTGTATATAGGATAGGTTCACACATCATGCCAAGTCAAAATTGTTTTGAAGACATGGCTGGGTTCACATAACTCATTTATCCCAAATCTGACAATTCCACTATGGCTTATACTATGGGTCCACCTAGCACTATTTTCTTGGTCCTCCCTGATTGCTAGCTAACCTTCAAGGACTTCTTTGGCCCTTTTCCCTGGAGATGTCAGGGTCTTTGATCTAGGACCTACAGCCTGTAAAGCTGCTGTTCTAATACCGAGAAAAGCACAGGCTTTTCATTTGGGGAGGATCAAATCCAACATAATTTTTAGCATTAAGGAATCTATATGGTAAAAAACATCTGGTGAAACTACATTCCTGAGTAACCACATATACTTCCAGCCTTATTCCACCACCACCCCGCCTTTTAAACATTAGGCACAGATTGATATCAATGTTTGAGCATGAATTGAATAAAAGAGGAAAAAACACATTGCCATCCTAAAAATAAATATTATTTAAAATTATTTTTCTCACGTTACATAGTAATGGTAAGATGCAGTACTGAGAAAGTCTGTGACAAGGCAGTTTTCAAAATATATAGATTTACCAAGTTTTGTCCTAAAAACGTATCAATTTCTCTTTTCTTTATATGGCATGCTTTCTAAAAGACTGGAGACCAAGGCAGACTTTACTTATATAAAAACCTCATAATACATTTGGAATGGAAACAGAGGAGGGCTAATCACAAAGCATTTCAGAGAGGCAAAATCTGCCTGTGGCCTCTATTTATCTCTTCTAGGTAGGTAAAGCATGTGGAACATGCCCACTTAAGGTCCTATTCCAGAAGAGACAGTGAAAGAAACATTATGAGGTCCAGCTTACTTCTGCCAGCGGGAAGTCAGTTGGTATAGCAACATTCCTGTATATTCAGTTAACCAAAGTCATGATCCCAGGTCCTGTAGGCAACTAATTTTTTTCCCTTATCCCCAGTCTTAAGGTCCATTTTTGGCTGCTCTGAGCTTCCGGCGGAAGTATTCGGGGGCTGCGTCATATAGCCAGTCAGCATCCACCACACAGAGATCTCTCATGTAGCATTTGCTGGTGTGCAGCAGTTCATTGTACGCAACGCAGGCTGGTTTGCAATGGAAAAGGACCGAAGAAGGGTGAATGGCCACTGGCTGATGGGTATCAGTTGTGGCATAGGTGCCATCTGGCTGCAGCTCAGCTGTATACATGAAGAGGCTATAGGCCAGGCAACGGCGGATAGCCCAAGTATCAGAGCGGGAAGACTCCAAGGGTATCGAAAGCTGGATTCCAAGAACAAAAACATAGCAATAAGAACAATTCCAGAATTGAAGCTTTGGGATACATCAGAGGCAGGATAACATTCTGTTGTCCTGAATGTTGTGGAGGCGCAGTGGTTAGAATGCAGTACTGCAGGCTACTTCTGCTGACTTCCAGTTACCTGCAATTTGGCAGTTCAAATCTCACCAGGCTCAAGGTTGACTTAGCCTTCCAGCCTTCTGAGGTTGGTAAAATGAGGACCCAAATTGTGGGGGCAATATGCTGACTCTGGAAACTGCTTAGAGAGGGCTGTAAAAGCACTGTGAAGCAGCATATACGTCTAAATGCTATTGCTATTCTGGCTTACGGAATACATTAGGAATTTTCAAGGCATGCTAAGATTTCTTGCAAATATCTGTATTAGTGGAAGTGAAGTCACCAAAAATGGACAAACTGACCAAGTTCTCCAGGAAACCTACCCATCATTCTTGGCTTGGTTTTATTTCTGGGCAATCGTATATATTTCTAAACAAGGACACTCATTCCCATTATTTTCCAATTGTGGGGGTCTATGGATCTCACAAGCTCATGTTTTCCAACCCCCACCCCCAAAAAGTGAGGCCAAGAGCTTGTCAGATACCGCACTGCTTACATCTGAGTTATACCATTCTTTAGCATCAAATACAAACCTATAAAAACTAGATATATCTCTCATTACATCCAGGTACAGTACATCAATAGAAAGTGCTCTGCAATTATTATAACCAGACGACTGTAAGCACAGAAAAATACTTTGCCAATATATATAAATGACATGAATTTGCTTTATCACAGGTCATGTCACTGTTGGTCTTGACTGATAGCAATAATAAAGGACATGGAAAAGTAATTTCTTGTTTTAATCCTGAAATCTAAATTTTCTATTGTTCCTAGTGACCTCCATCTTAAGCAAACCTCTCCTATATGAGACAGAAACAGTTACAGTGATACTGTCAAATACAAACCCTACATTGCTTCAAAACTATTATATACATGTTTAGAATGATTTTAGGAAGGATTTAGGTAGGTGGGATATATTGCAATTATCTTTGTTGGGCAGGATTTCTTTAATCAAAATGAATGTTTTACCAAAGATGTTTTTATTTCAGATACTACTGATATTGGTGATGGATGCCTCATTTGAACAATGGCAAAGGGAAATTTTTAAATTTAAGTAAAAGGCAAGTAAAAAAAAAGAATTAAGTAAAACTATTGCAAAATGCTAGAAAGAGGAGGTTTGAGTTTATAGATTTAAAACAATTTTGAAACCTGTTGTTTGGCTTGGATGAAAGAATAAGTGACCCTCAAAAACAAGAAAGTATTAGATTAGGAGAGCCATGAATTAAGATTGGATGGCATGCCTACTTGTGTTATGATGGAAGTTAAAACGAATGCAAAATTCAAGAATTATTTTGTTAAGTGCCATTCTTAAAATTTGGAATAAATATAAAGCTCTTCTCTAAGATACCTCTTTGGGGCCACCCCAGGAAGCCCTTTTTTTAGAAAGGAAATGATGGTGAGTCTAAACTGGTTGATGTATGGTGAAATAATGTATTTTATTCAAGCTGAATCTAACTTCAAGTCAAAAGAAGATTTGGATCAAAATTCAAAAGGATTGCTTGTCACTAGTTTCTACATCTACAACTGAAAGAAAAATTTCTTTCAGATAAGAAAATTTGTGGTTTTGAAGCTGTTAATTTTTTTTTTTTGAAATTGTGGTGTGTTAATGATGATCATCTTATATGTTAAAAGTTTATAAAATGCCATTGAAATTGATTTTAAAAAGGGAATATATTAAACATTGTAGGATTCAATGGGAAAATTGGTCATAATATAATGCTTAAGCAGGGTGAAAATATGTGGACCAAAGCAGTGAAATTTTCATCCACCCACACTAGTTTAAAATCTGCAGCATTAATAGGACTTTGATCCAGTTAAAAACAATACATTTTGATGAACACCTGATTCAACGTGAATCACTTTGAAATCTTCCAACATTTACCTTTATACAAATATCCCTTAGTTGAGCTCTGACATCTGAGACCAGCATCATG